>NC_140074.1:91215560-91755449 GCF_964194135.1 Talpa europaea
GCTCCCTTAGACGCTGACTGGGCCTGCTTTAATGAAGGGGCCCGCCCCCAGGAAATTAGGGTCCTCTGATTGGCTCCTGAGTCCAGAACCCGTAGGGGGTCCCCTCCCCTTTGTTTGCTTTCTCGGAGTCGGAGGAGGCGATGGGGTGGGAGTGGAAGGAGCTGAAGCTCAGTCTAGGAAGGAGGGTTAGGGGAAGCACACGTGGGTGGCCGTTCAGTTGCGTGACGCCTGCCTTAGCGCGCGCCACTCTCCCGCTTACCCCGGCTCTTTGCAGCCTGGCTTTGCCCCCCCCCCCACCTCTTTTTTTTGTGTTGTGTCAGCTCCCCCTGGTGTTTGTCTTTGATCTTTGCACGGTTACTTTTCCCAATTTCTGACTGGATCTGATCTCCATCCATACTCATTGCAGTTCACATCTGCCCACTTATCTACCGCCCCCAAGCCCCGTGCATGTATCCACCCATGCAGGCACACCTAAGTTTATACTAGTCTTCATGCTAGGCGAGGGGTACACAGACGTGAATTAGCATGGTCTCTGCCTTCCTAGTATAGTTGAGAAGACATAGCAGGTATTTTGATCCCAGGAATGCTTATAATAGAGGTATGACTCAGAAGACAACCAACCACCAGCGTTTGACTGGGGCGGGATGAAGGGAGAGCAGGCTGCCCAGAGGAGGGGACCTTTGAGGACAATCTTTCTGCAGTGTGGTCAAAAGTAGTTAAAGGACATTCTAAAGAAAGAATGGAAAGGCACATGATGTTCTGAAGTGGGATTAGATGGCAAAAGATAAGACTGATGAGGACGACTGGACTAGAAAGTGAAGGATTCTGTAGAATAGGTGAAAGAAAGAGACTAAGGTACTCCCTGGAGGAGGACACGTGGATCCAGTACAAGCGGTTTTTCAGCTGATGAGTGGCATGATGAGATTTCTTTCAAGAAGATAATTCTGGACAATGTGGGTGGAGGGAGTGGGGCAAGGCTGCTGTAAATAAACTAGTTAAGGAGAAATAATGAAAAATAAAATGGCAGGGAGAAGAGGGGCCAGGATAGAGTTATTTCTATCACAAAATTGACTGGATTTGAAATGATGGTGGATGACTGACATTTCTGGATCTATGGAGGTAAACTATTCCTCTTTCCTTTTCTTTTCCAACACTTCCCTTGGCTACTCCAAGAGTACTGGTGTCACACTTTCCCCTCCACTTTTTTTTTTTTTTGTGGGCCCCTCGCAGGCGGCCCTGGAACGAACCAGCGCTGCAGAGGCTGTGGGCAGCCTTGCAGCCCAGCGCTCAACCACTGCACCACCAGGGGAGGCCCCCCTCCACTTTTTTTTTAAAAAGATTTATTTATGTATACAAGAACTGGGGTACAGGCCAGAGGTGCTGGGGTGAGAGGATTCACCAGAGACAGAGTAGGGAACAGAACAGGCACACTGTGTGAAATACACTGCTGAGGGGAGCAGTGGGCAAGACAGGAGAGGTCTGCTGCACCATGTGGGTAGCTCCCTGGCCAGGGATCAAACTCATGCTGCAGAGACTGTGGATAGCTTTACAGTGCTGTGCTTAACTCCTTCCCCCACCAGGGAGGCCCGCCCCTCCACTTTTACTACAACAAAAAATTAATATGTACAAGACAGTTTCTGAGATCATCTTTAAGATTCAGACACAGATCTTCCCCAGCTGCCACCTCCCAAGTGCTCAGTTCTATCACCACCTTCTGCACTGACTCTTCACCCCTTTCAAGCTTTAGATCCCACATTTCTTTTAGACTCATGAATCATGACTAGAAGGCTCATGGCCATGAAATCTGCTAAATGTCTAAAGTGCTCTTGGAACTGAAAGGTAGTGATGTGCAAGGTGTGTAAACTGCTGTATTAAAAGATACTAATATAGGGCCTCCCTGGTGATGCAGGGGTTAAAGACAGCATTATCAAGCTATTGCCAGTCACTGCAGCAGAGTTCAATCCCCTGCCAGCCAGGGAACAACCCACATGGCACAGCAGACCTCTCCTGCCTTGTGGGCTGCTCCCCTCAGTGGTGTATTTTGGTCCATCTGCCTGTTCTGCTCCCCACTCTCTCTGGTGAATACTCTTTTTTTTTTTTAAAGATTTATTAATTTTTTTATACAAGCACTGGGTACAGTCAGAAGCGCAGGAGGGTGAGAGAATTCACCAGAGCCAGAGCGGGGAGCAGAGCAGGCAGAAGGACCGAAGTACACTGCTGAGGGGAGCAGCGGGCGGGCGGCAGGAGAGGTCTGCGTGCCATGTGGGACCCTCCTCCAGTGGCCGCAGCCGGGGATTGAACCGGCACTGCAGAAGCTACAGGCAGCTTCGCAACCCAGCGCTCAACCGCTGCCGCCCTCTGGTGAATACTCTTACTCCCAGCACCTCCGGCTTACACCCCAGTTCTTGTATGCATAAATAAATCTTTAAAAATAAATAAACAAACAAACAAACAAATAAATAAAGGTACTAATATAATGACAATTTTAAGAAGATATTAAAGAAAACCAGAAAGAGTGAAGGAGATACAAATGTAAGTTAGTATAGTGTTGGGGGGAAATTAGCATTATAAAGATGTTATTTCATCTCAAATTATCTATAAATTTAATGACATAGCAAAATAACAATGGGATGGGAGGCTTGATTCTAAACATAATGGCAAGAATCAACTTTCACTAAAGCTAAGAAAATTCTGAAAAATAAGAGTAAAGCTGGAACTTGAAGGATAATTTATAATTATCTTATTTAACAAAGATAATTTATATTACAATAATTAGGGGCCCTGGTGGCACAAGGAGTTAAAACGCAGTACTGTGAAGCTATCTGCAGCCACTGCAGCATGAGTTCGATCTCCAGCAAGGGAGGTGACCCACATGGTGCAGCAGACCTCTCCTGTTTTGCCTGCTGCTCTCCTCAGCAGTATATTTCAGTAGATCTGTCTGTTCTGCTCCCCACTTTGTCTCTGGTGAATCCTCTCACACACACCCCATCCCTGGCCTACACCCCAGTTCTTGTATGCATAAATAAATAAATCTTAAAAAATAATTTATATTATAGTAATTAAATTGTATTATTGGTGCAAAAATACTAAAAAGAGCAATGAGACAGACTAGAGGCCAGATATAGACCCACAAGGTAGCATTTCAGTTAATGGAGAAAGACTGGCATATTCACTAAGTAGGGTTGAGACAACCAACTATCCATTTGGGGAAAAAGGCATATCTTTATGTCACACCTTAAACCATAGATGTATTAAAATCTAAATGTACAGAATAAAAGTATGAAAATATTAGGAGAAAATAGAGTAGAATATTTTTATAATCTTAGATGTTAGTGAAAGCCTCTCAAAATATCAAATCCCAAGGCTATAAATAACAACTGTTAGTACTCACAGTGTTTGTTTTGTGCCAAAAATCATTCCAAGAACTTTACAAATATCACTTCATTTAATCCTCACATTGCTTTGAGTTAAGATTGTAGAATTTAAAAAGAAAAAGGTTGTAGCATTACGGGCCTCCCCGGTGATACAGAGGGTTGAGCGCCGTGCTACGGAAGCTGTCTGCAGCCTATGCAGCGCAGGTTCTATTTCAGCCGGTTGGTGAGAATCCCACATGGCGCAGCAGACCTCTCCTGCCGCACCCCTCAGCAGTATCTTCGGTCCGTCTGCCTGTTCTGCTCTCCACTCTGTCTCTGGTGAATTTTGTCATCCTCCCACGCTTCTGACTGTACCCCAGTTCTTGTATAAATAAATAAATCTTTAAAAAAAATTGTAGAATTAACCCCACTTTACAGATGAGGAAATGGAGGCACAGTTAAGTAATCTGCAGGTGCCGACAACTAGCAAGAGGCAAAGCTGACTTTTGAACCCAGCAGTTCAGATCCAGAGCCTCTGTACTTAACCAAAATTCTTTATTTCAAACAGACTAAAAGATTAAAAAATGACAAATAAAATAGACAACTTGGAAGGAACTCCTGCCAACTTTGCAACACATAGAACAATCAAGAATAATTTCCATATCTATGAAGACTTCCTATAAATAAGATAAAGACAAACAACCCAATAGAAAAATGGGTAAAGAAAAGACAAGTGGGTATGAGGCAGCATTCCTTCTGCTCACCTGTGAATCTGCAGGTGCTTCTTTTCACGAACTCTCTCCCTCTGCAGGGCAGCAACTTCCTGCTTGCCTGTGACCTGTGACCATACCAGGGCTTCTGTTCACTGACATTGGTCAACAGAGGCAGCTCTCCTCAAGACCGCCCGCCTGTGAGCATGCAGGCCTCTCTCAGCAAACCTGTCCTTTTTAGGGCAGCTCTTTCTGCCTGCTTGTGTCTATGCAAGTGTCCTTTATTCTTCTGTTCCCTTTTCCTAATAAACCTGCTCTTTAAATATTAAAAAAAAAGACAAGTGGATATAAAAAGATAATTCATAAAGATAAAATACAAATTTTGACTAAACATATGAAGTTACTCCACTAATGATCAGGGAGAACTAATTAAAATAAGATGATATTGATGTCGTTTTTGGAGTTGATGGATTTTGAGAGCGGGGTCCTCGGGTTCACTCTGGGAAAGTTTTTGTTACAGAGCAACCCCGTTTCACCAGAACTCCTCTTTCAGTGACATGTGGCAAGTTTCCCAGGCAAGTTTCTCCATAAGACAGAGATGTTAGTTATATTTAAAGAGCAGGTTTATTAGGAAAAGGGGATATTCTTATCCTCCATCAATGTTATTTTTCATTATTCAGAGTCACAAAATTTAAAAGGATATATAAAGCTAGTATGGGGATGGGGATGAGGTATAAAATATTGAGTATTATCCTACATGTTTGGCAGATGTATAATTTTGGGGGGCAGGTGTATAAACTGATGAATCTTTCTTGAGGGCATTTTGCCAGTTCCTGTCAGAATGAAAAATAGGCATACTTTTTCATACAATACTTACTCATTTAGTTACTCAACAAAGCTTCATTGGGTACTTTTTATGTGCCAGGAACTGTTCTGGGTGATGAGAATAAAACTGTGGAAAAGACCTCTCTCATGGTGTTTGTGTTTTAGATGGAAGAGATAATCAATCAGTCAATGACTAAGGAAGTAAATAAATTTTGGGTAGTGTTATAAATTATAAAAAAATAAGCAGGGTGAGAGGGGCGGAGCAACATGGCGGAGAGGAGACGCTGCGAGTAAGATCTCCCATTAAAAAAAGTTAATAGGGAGGAAAAGCGGCAGGTCCCAGTGAGAACTGGGACACAGAAGATAAACGGACGACTCCAGCAAACTGCCCGAAGAAGAAAGTTGCCATAAAAGAGGACCAGAAGGGAGGGAAGCGCAGAACCCTGCTCCCCTCCCCCGCCCACAGAGGCGGCACTCTCCGACCGGCAGAGACGAGGGAAACAACAAACCAAAACGCCCAACAAGAAAAACGGATGCAGCAAGCGGGACTGTGAGTGGAAAGGAACTATTTCAGCCACCACACCCCGTGAACGGGAGCTGAGGCGAACCCTGCAGGATCCGCCGCGGAGGTGAGCTCCAGGCGCCATTAAAGAGAGCCCCGCCCACCAGGAGGAGACCAGCACCAGCACACAGCCCCGGCCGCCCGGTAAGCTTGCGCGAAAGCGGCGCTCGGATTGCAGCTGCCCAGGCCCCTGCGCCTGCGACCTAGGCTTGCGGGGAGACGGCGGAGGCCCTCCCTGAGTGAGCAGGAACAAGGTGCCCAGGCAGGGGAGCGGGATTCAAAAGGCGCCATTCCCGCGCCACTGATCTGGGCTACAGCCCGCGTCCTGGAACTGAGGGCTTTGGAACTGAGACCCGGGCGGAGGCCCTCCCTGAGTGAGCAGGAACAAGGCGCCCAGGCAGGGGAGCGGGATTCAAAAGGCGCCATTCCCACGCCACTGATCTGGGCTACAGCCCGCGTCCTGGAACTGAGGGCTTTGGAACTGAGACCCGGGGCACGAAATTAGGGGCGTGGGTTCCCCACGACGGTGGGGCACAAGGCAGACACAGCACCCCAAAGCCGTTGAGGTGTACCCTACCATCCCCGCTCTGCTCCCTGTCCCACGGGGTGGAAAATCAGCTCCCCAAGGGCTCTAGGAGAGATCTCTGGTGCCACCTAGCGACTTGACCCCAGCACAGGCTACTGAAGGAGCTAGTGGCCAGCTGGGGAGTTAGCCCACACCGGGCCCCTTCTGAACAAGTAGTCTGAGCCCACAGGGAGAGCGAGCACCCACAGCCGGGGCAGACCAGGCGCGCAGAAGAGTGTGCCTGAGACCAGAAGCGCAGGGAGTGTGTCCCACATCACCATTTTAGAACAGGGACATTTCTTCAGTAAAGACTACCTGCAGAAGGCTTCCTCAGGAGCCAGAGGTGAGCGGGGGAAGTTCGCCCACGCCAGACCCCCTCTGGCCTGCAGTCCAAGCCCAGAGGGGAGCAGGAACCCACCGCCGGGGCAGACCAGGCGCACAGGGGAGTGTGTCCCCACATCGGCATTTTAGAACAGGGACCTTTCTCCAGTAAAGGCTGCTAGAAACTGACAGATGACTCCTGGAAGAACCAGAGGGGAACAGAGAAGCCCACCCAAGATGCCGGCAAGTCCCAACAACACAGTGTCCCAACGCATACGGCAAATTAGAAAACAGACAGTAGGGAGGAGAAGAACCACACGCAACCTAGCAACTCTCCAGAGAAAAAGCACACCACAAAAAGAAAGCCAGCCCCCAGATTGCAACGACAATAACTTGGAAGAATTTCTGAGCCTTCCAGAAAGAGAATTTAAAATTGCCGTGATTAAAAAACTGACAGAAGTCATAAAGGAAAACAATGATAAGGGAAAAATAATCAACGATCAGAAGAATGCAATTGAGTCCCTAGAGAGGGAAAACAATGGTCAGAAGAAAGAAATTGAGTCCCTAAAGAGGGAAGTAAAAGAAATGCAGGAGATCAAAGAATTAATGGAAGAACTAAAGAATTCTGGGAAAAGCAATGAAAGCAGAATAGATGAAATGGAAGAACGAATAAGTAATCTTGAAGACACAGAAATAAAAAGAACCAAAACAGAAAAGGAAAGAGAAGTACGAAGGAAAAAGAACGAAGAAAGACTTCGGGAACTATCTGACTCCATGAGGAAAGGAAATATAAGAGTTATAGGAATACCAGAAGGAGAGGAGAGAGATGTAGGAACAGAGAAAATATTCAAAGAGATAATTGAAGAGAACTTCCCAAATGTGAAGAAGGAGCTGAAAATTGATATACAAGAAGCAAGAAGAACACCAAACTTCCACGACGAAAGGAAAAATACAGCAAGACACATAATAGTAAAGCTCCCAAGAATCCAGGACAAGGAAAAAATAATGAAGCTGGCAAGAGGGAAGAAACAGATAACATTCAAAGGAATACCAATCAGGCTGACATCAGACTTCTCTGAAGAAACACTACGGGCAAGGAGAGAGTGGAGGGACATAGTCAACAGACTCCAAGAAAACAGATGCCAACCAAGAATACTCTATCCCGCAAAGCTCTCCTTCCTCTTTGAAGAAAGAATATGGACCTTCCCAGACAAACAGAAACTCCGGAATTTCATTGCAACTAAACCCCCACTCCAAAAAATACTACAAGGAGTCCTAAAGCCAGAACCTCAGAGCGACGAATAACAATGAAAGAAGGCCAAAAAAAAAAAAGTTATTAAAAGAAAAATAAAATCAAAGGAAAGACAAACACAATGGCAAATACAGATGTTAACATATCAGTATTAACTCTAAATGTAAATGGACTAAACTCTTCAAAAAAAGACACAGAGTTGCAGCCTGGATTAAGAAACAAAACCCAACCTTTTGCTGTCTCCAGGAAACACATTTAGCTACAAAAGATAAAAATAGGCTCAAAGTTAAAGGATGGAAAACAATCCTACAAGCAAATGGACCAAAAAAGAAAGCAGGAACAGCTATACTTATATCAGATAAAACAGATTTCAAACTCAAAAAGATAAAAAGAGACCCCAATGGTCACTACATTATGATCAAGGGGACAATACTTCAAGAAGAAATAACACTCATTAACATATACTCACCAAACGAAGGAGCACCAAAATATATCAGACAACTGTTGTCCTCTCTGAAAACAGACATCAGAGAAAACACATACGTAGTGGGAGACTTCAACACACCACTATCAACAATGGATAGATCAACAAGACAAAAAATAAGTAAAGAAACCAAAGCTCTAAATAAAGACCTAGAGCAATTGGGCTTAACAGACATCTATAGAACACTAAACCCCAAAAAAACGGAGTACACATTTTTCTCAAGCGCACACGGATCATTCTCCAGGATTGATCACATACTGGGGCACAAGACAAACATCAACAGATACACCAAGATTGAAATCATATCAACCATCTTTTCTGACCATGAAGGCATCAAACTAGAAATAAACCATTAAAAGAAGGCAAGGAACTTTCCTACCTCATGGAGATTAAAAACCACACTACTGGAAGACCATTGGACTAATGAGGAGATCAAAGAAGAAATTAAAAAATTTTTTGAATTGAACGACAAGGAGGACACCAATATCCTAAATGTATGGGATGCAGCAAAAGCAGTAATAAGAGGAAAATATATAGCAATAGAAGCTCACATCAAGAAACAAGAAAGAACGCAAAGAAACAACCTAATCTCGAAGCTCAAAGATCTAGAAAAAGAACAACAAAAAAACCCCAAAACCAGTAGAAGAAAAGAAATAATAAAAACCAAAGCAGAAATAAATGAAATTGAAACTAAAAAAACAATCCAAAAGATCAATGAAACCAAGAGCTGGTTCTTTGAAAAAATCAATAAAATAGACAAACCCCTAGCCAGGCTCACAAAGGAAAAAAGGGAGAAAGCACAAATAAACAGGATCATCAATGAAAGAGGAGAAATCACAACGGACACAGCAGAAATCAAAAGAATAATCAGTAACTACTACGAACAGTTATATGGAAACAAGTTTAACAATCTAGAGGAGATGGACAAATTCCTACAACTCTACAATCACCCAAAGCTAGATAAAGAAGAAATAGAACACCTAAACAGACCAATTACAAGCAGCGAAATTGAAATGGTAATCAAAAACCTCCCCAAAAACAAAAGCCCAGGACCTGATGGATTTACAAATGAATTCTACCAAACATTCAGAGACGAATTAGTGCCTATCCTTCACAAACTCTTCCAAAAAATTGAGAAGGAAGGGACAATACCAAACACGTTCTATGAAGCCAACATTACACTAATACCAAAACCGAACAAGGACAACACAAAAAAGGAAAACTACAGGCCAATCTCCCTAATGAACACTGATGCAAAAATCCTCAATAAAATTTTAGCTATCAGAATCCAACAATGTATCCATAAGATAATTCACCACGACCAAGTTGGATTCATTCCAGGGGCACAAGGATGGTTTAACATCCGAAAATCAATCAACGTTATCCAACACATCAACAAAAAGAAATATAAAAACCATATGATAATATCAATAGATGCTGAGAAAGCTTTCGACAAAGTGCAACACCCATTCATGATAAAAGCCCTTGAAATCCTTGGGATACAAGGAACATACCTCAACATCATAAAGGCCATCTATGACAAGCCAACAGCCAGTATCATTCTCAATGGTGAAAAGCTGAAAGCAATTCCATTAAGATCTGGAACAAGACAAGGATGTCCACTCTCACCATTGCTTTTCAATATAATACTGGAAGTCCTAGCCAGGGCAATAAGACAAGAGAAAGACATCCAAGGAATCCAAATAGGAAAAGAAGAAGTCAAACTATCACTATTTGCAGACGATATGATATTATACATAGAGAACCCCAAAAACTCCACAGAAAAGCTAATTCAACTCATCAATCAGTTCAGTAAAGTGGCAGGATACAAAATCAACACGCAAAAGTCAGTAGCCTTCCTATACACAAACAATAAATCTGAAGAAGAAGAAATAAAAAAGACCATCCCTTTTGTTATTGAAACAAAAAAAATCAAATATTTGGGAATAAATCTAACAAAAGAGGTAAAGGACCTATACAAAGAAAACTATAAAACACTGTTAAAAGAAATAGAAGAAGACACAAAGAAATGGAGAGACATCCCCTGCTCATGGATTGGAAGAATAAACATTATTAAAATGGCCATCCTTCCAAAAGCAATATACAGATTCAATGCTATTCCAATCAAAATTTCAATGTCATTCTTCAAAGAAATAGAACAATTATTGATGAAATTCATATGGAATCACAAAAAACCCCGAATAGCCAAAGCTCTCCTGAAAAAAAAAGAAGGGAATGGAGGCATCACTCCCAGACTTCAAACTATACTACAAAGCCATAATCATCAAAACTGCATGGTATTGGAACAAGAACAGACATACAGACCAATGGAATCGAATAGAAAATCCAGAAATAAACCCACAGATTTATGGTCAACTAATCTTTGACAAAGGAGCAAAGACTATGCATTGGAGCAAAGAAAGTTTGTTCAATAAATGGTGCTGGGAAAACTGGGTCGCTACATGCAAAAGAATGAAGCTTGACCACCACCTCACACCATACACAAAAATCAACTCAAAATGGATTAAAGAACTAGACATAAGACCTGAAACCATAAAATATATAGAAGGAAATATAGGCGAAACACTACGTGATTTGCACATCAAAGACATCTTTACAGACACATCACCCAAAGCAGTGATAGTGAAGGCAAAGATAAACAGCTGGGACTATATCAAATTAAAGAGCTTTTGCACAGCAAAAGAGACAATAACAAAAACAAAGAGAAACCCCACCAACTGGGAGAACATTTTTGCACCCAACACTAATGATAAAGGACTGATCACAAAAATCTGCAAAGAGCTGATGAGACTCAACAACAACAAAGAAAATAATCCAGTCAAAAAATGGGCAGAAGAGCTTAAAAGAAACTTCTCTGAAGAGGAAATGCAAATGGCCAACAGGCATATGAAAAAATGTTCAACATCACTTGTCATCAGGGAAATGCAAATCAAAACTACCATGAGATACCATCTTACACCAGTGAGAATGGCACATATTAAAAAAACTAGCAACAACAAATGTTGGCGAGGGTGTGGAGAAAAAGGAACTCTTCTGCACTGTTGGTGGGAGTGCAAACTGGTCCAACCACTGTGGAAAGCTGTGTGGAGATTTCTGGACCTACTAAACATAGAGCTTCCATATGACCCAGCAATTCCACTCCTAGGTATTTACCCAAAGGACACAGAAACATCAATTCCAAAGAACACCTGCACCCCTATGTTTATAGCAGCACTGTTTACAATAGCTAAGCTTTGGAAACAACCCAAATGCCCAAAAATAGATGACTGGATCAAGAAGATGTGGTACATATATACCATGGAATATTACTCAGCATTCAAAAAAGATAAACACATGCAATTTGCTGCAACATGGATGGCGCTGGAAGGGATCATGCTCAGCGAAATAAGCCAAAAAGAAAAAGAAAAATACCGGATGGTCTCACTCATTGCAGGAATCTAGAAAACTTAAATAAGGGACCAGGAAAATGAATAACTATAAGAAAGTGAAAATCAAAATCAACAAAAAACTATGAACCAGAGACACTTTTAGGGGGGCGGGGGCGGGAGGGGAGGGATTGGGGTCAGAATGGGGGGCTGCAATTGTATGGGGAATATAACAATAAAATTTATAAAAAAAAAAAAATAAGCAGGGTAATGTGACAGAAGGTGACGGGGGTTGGGGTGGTGACTACTTTAAAAAGGAGCCCTCTCTAAGGGTGGCAAGATGGTGTCAGTTACACAAAATCAAAGGGAATTTTCTACAAGCAGAAGCAATAATATGTGCAAAGACTCTGAGGTGGGAATGGGTTTGCTGGAGGGTAGAAAAAAGGCCAAGGATATATATATATATCCTTAGCTTAATGATACATAACACACACACATACACACACACACACACAGAAAGAGAGAGAACGAGAATGCTGAGGTCAGAGAATGGGTCTGTGGGCGAGTATGGATTCCTTAAGACTAGGTGAAACCAGGGGTTTCATTCACATCACTTTTGGAAACCACTGAAAGGCTCTCTCCACCTAGTCAACAACTGATTTAAATTTGAAAAGCTTTCTGAGATTGCTGTGTGGAAAAGGGACTACAGAGAGCTGAAGGTAAGCAAGAAGAACTTAGAAGAGGCCTTTATAACAGAAAGAGGAAAGTGGGGGGAGGAAAAAGAAGGCAGGGAGAGAGGAGGAGAGGGAGGGAGGAAGAAGGAAGAAAAAGAGAGAGTGGGGGGGGGGGGGGACTTGGGCCAGAAAAGCAGCAGAGATGCCTACTGGGTTAATTTAATGTATTTTGGAGGCAGAATGTCATACTTAAAGGATTAGATTAGGTGTGAACAGATTGTTAACATTCTAGGACTCCCCTCCCTGTCTAGGAAGTGAGAGCAAAGCCACCTGCATAGGCTTAAAGTCAGAAAAGGCCTGTCCAGTTCTGTGAAACAACCATGCAAGCATTTGGTGTCTGTGGTAAACCAACCTTTCAGCGTCCACTAGTGATTAAGAAGTCAGCTAAAAAGATTTTAACAAAGGGTGCATAGCCTTTGCAGCTCCATAGTGTGTTCTTTCAGGAGTCAGGAAAATGCTTCTTTCTTTTCTAACAGCTTGAAACCCAGCATTTGCTCTCCTCTGCACATAGATAACACCAACATTTCTTTAGGTCGAGATAATTTAGGAAATCAAAAGATCTAAACCTATAGGTGAAAACTGAGAGCCCCCTAACAAGAATAATTACATTTTTTTACATCAAGGAATCACTTTTCCTTTTCTTCTTTTGCAGGCGTGCTACTTTGTAACAAGATACAGAAGCTGAACTCAAATTTGTGATTGAGCAGTTCTCACAGTAAAATCTATGGACTCTGATGGGGGTGGGGTGGGGTAGGGGGGTTGAATTCTTTACTTTGATTATACAAAGATAGAGATAGTAGGGTGTTCACTGAAGTGCTTGCATTAGGGAAAAACTGGAACAGCAATAGAATTGATAAATTACCGTGGTCCCAGTTCATAGAAGCGTGTATGCAAGCTTTAAAAAGCAGCAGAGGTGCCCATGATGTACATCTTGTGAGAAAAACCAAGTGCAGACAAGTGCAGACCAGGCTCTTGTAAAATAAACGAAGTTAAATAAACTCTATTTGCGCATTGGCTAATGTTAGTAAAGCATACAGGTTACCGGGGTAGGCACTGGGGAGAGATGCTCTTCTCTTTTTACTGATGTCCTCCGTATTGTTTGAATTTGTTTTCGCGAACAGCATGCATCGTATCATTCCTATAATAGTCAATGCAGTTTAAAGTATCTATGATTTGAAACATAGCTGTAACCGAACCCTGGAGTATAAGTCTCCAGAAACTCCGTTAGTTTAACGGATAGCTGTCGGATTCAGGCGCCTTTTGTCCTGACCACGTGTTCTTTAAGCACCCCGGGACCGCCCCGGCCCACCCCAAGCCCGCCCCAAGCCCGCCCCAGGCTCCGCCCACCGGTCAGCCCTTTACACCCGGTGCACTAAGTGCCCGCCGCGCCGCCTCGCGGCCCGCCGCTCCGGCCCCTCCACCTGCGCATGCTCCTACCAAGTCAGTGCCCACAGTCCGACCTCGGTTTACCCACCGCGCAGGACCACAGCCCTCTCCTCACGCCCCCTCTTCAGGAGGCATCTGTCGCGGTGTGTTTGCGTCATCGCGCCACGCCACCAGCAGAGCCCGGTGAAGATGGCGGCAGCCGTTCTTAGTGGGCCCTCTGCGGGCTCCGCGGCTGGGGTTCCCGGAGGGACGGGGGGCCTCTCGGCTGCGGGCTCGGGCCCACGTCTCCGCCTGCTGCTGCTGGAGAGCGTGTCGGGGTTGCTGCAGCCTCGAGCAGGGTCCACAGTTGCCCCAGTGCCTCCTCCAGCCCGTTCGGCCCCACATTTGCCCGGGCTCATGTGCCTATTGCGGCTGCATGGGACGGTGGGCGGGGCCCAGGTGAGTCTGTGGCCCGCGTGCCTGCGGCCCTGTTGGAAGGTTGCGCCGTATCTGTGCGCTGGGGTCTCGGTGCACTGCAGCTAATGTAGGGAGACAGGGACGGAGAGCTGGGGACTGAAAGCAGATCCCGCTGTCAGTCTGGTTGAGATTCACGCATTTCTTCTTCATCCCTAAGAGGAAACTCAGGGAAACGAATGGGTCTTCGTTTCCTCATTGCTAGGTTACTGGTATTTCCTTAAATGGGTTAGGTTTCAGGCCTCGTTACTCCCTATTGTATGAGCTTTAGCTTTTATCTATACCACTCTTTTTCTGGCATTGTTTCGACTGAGTTAGTGACGTATTCAAGAGATATTTACTGAACTCTTAACGGAGGATCTAGTACTGTACCCTGAGGATGAATAGGGACTGAGTAGAGAAAGAAAATAGAACAGATGGTATGTGGAAAGTCCCTGTGGTAGGAAGGTAGGCAGGGCATTGTCCCTGGGGCTCAGCGACAGAGGGGAAGAGAGTGCCCTCAATGAGGCTGGTGAGGGGGTGGACAGCTTGTAGAGCTTAAAATATATATACTCTTGTACTAAGAGTATATATGATACTAAGAGTATATATGATACCAAGAGCATACCTAATCTTACCATCCATTCAGTTTTAAAGCTAGAAATCCAGGTATCATCCTAAACACTTTCATCTTGTTCATAATCATTCATCTGCAGTCTATCACCTCCTGTTGATTTTATTCTCTGAGTAGTTTGCAGGTCTGTCCACTCCTTTCCGTAGCTTTGCCTTCATCCTACCTTGAACGCCCAATATCTTGCTCAGGTGAAGATACAATATGTCTAACCTGTGGTAGATGCTTCTGTAATATTTTCTCCCGCTCTCTGTCCTTTACTCCTAACCTCCCCTCAGATTCTACCCATCCTTCAGGACTCATAGGTAATATCTTGCCCAACATTTGTTATTGGGATCTGAAAGGAAGAGAATTAGTCCCACGTTTATCAGGGATGACTGAGTCTATTACCTATATTAACATGAATTACTCCATATTGGAGGATGTCAGAACTACTGCTATCTCATGCCAGTTTCAGAAGCAGAAGTTGATTATCTATTTAGTCTCTAAACCCTTTCCTCTAATTCATGTGATTCCTAAGTATTTCTGAAATATCTAGTTTGTCTGTAAATGTGTGATTTCTTTCATCATGTCTTTCAAGACTCCCCCTCTTCCCTCAGGTGAGCTACATAAATTCAACATCTTGCTTATTTTCTTTACATGCCTAAAATCTAGTAGAATTTTGATTAAAGCTAAGGGTGATGTGAGACTCTGGACTCCCTCTTTATTGTTGCCTTTAATAATAATACATTTTTGGATATATCCTGCCTTAAATTTTTTTTCTACTTGCATCTCTTGTATTGGGTCCTTAATATGTGGAACTATGTGGAGTGTCCTTTGCTTGCCCATTCAATAAACATTAAAAGTTTTTTTTTTAAACTTTAAATTCACTTTCCTGCTTAAAAACATATAATAACTTATTATAGAGGCCTTATATAGTGAGGTCTTATATGCCTTTCAACCTCATCTCATATGACTCCTTGTCTTAACTGTGCTCCAGCCACTAAGGCCAATCTTTTTTCTTAATAACATGCTCATCAGTCCCTTCACTCTTTGCAGGGAAATTGATGGGGAGGTGAGTTTTTCATTTAGATCTCAAAGGAGTCTTTCCTGATCACTCCATCTAAACATACAGTATTTCTTTCTATTCCAGTCATTCTCTGTCACATTATCCTGCTTTATTTTTTTCCTAGCATTTATCACTATTTGAAAGAAATTAACTTCTTTGTCATGTTGTCGCCTCTTGATCCAGTTTAAATTCCATTAAAATCACTTCCTTACCTCTTGCCCTTCTTTGTATGTGCCTTGTAATGCCTTATCTTAAATCCATCTCTATTCTGTGCCTGCACTTGCACAACTCAGGAGAGCTGGGGAAAAAAATATATCCATGCTGACTGGTCTCACTTTAAATTCACGGCCATCATTATCCCAAGTGGATCCCTAATATCTAGCAGTCCTGTTACGTAGCTACTCGACAACTGTGTGTGCACCTGTGCCCACATGCTTTACCTTCTGAACCACCTCTAAGGATGAGCTGGTCCATGCTCCTACTGAGCCTAACTCTGCTTGTGCGCTGGATCTATCTCCTCTTCTCTTAGCAAGTATATTACTTCAGTTGGCTTCCCACTTCATCAGATTTTTCCCTCTCTGTTGGGTTATTTTCATTATACAGATCTAGAAAACCCCATTCCCATGACTGTTTCATTTCTTTACCATTTTTAATGGCAACACTTCTCAAAATGATTTGTTTGTACTTGCTGATTCTACTCCCCTTTTTAAAAGTATTATCACTTTGGAATAATTTAAAATTTATAGAAAATTGAAAGGATAATTCAAAGAATTTCTATGTTTTTCATTCTGATTCCCCAAATGTCAACATTTAAAACACTTACTTGTTTTATCATTCTCTGTATATTTTTTCAGGATCCATATAGGAGTCAGTTGCACACATGATGCCCTTTTATTTCCAAATACTTCTGCGCGTGTTTCTTTAAAAACAAGAATGTTCTGTTAACCACATTCTATCATCACAATCAAAAAATTAACAATGGGCCTCCCTGGTGGTGCAAGGGGTTAGGAACAGCACTATGAAGCTGTCCACAGCCTCTGCAGCAGGAGTTTGATCCCCCCGGGTAAGCCAGGGAGCGACCCACGTGGTACAGCAGACCTCTCCTGACTGGCCCACTGTTCCCCTCAGCAGTGTATTTCAGTCATTCTGCCTGTTGGGTTCCTCACTCTGTCTCTGGTGCATCCTCTCAACCCCCCACACCTCTGGCCTGTACCCCAGTTCTTGTATGCAGAAATAAATCTTTAAAAAAAAAAAAAAGAAAATTAACAATGACATGATAAATCATCTGTAGATCTTACTGAGTTTTGCTCAAAGTGTCCTTTATAGCTAAAGAGAAATCGTTGGTCCAGAATTCAATGTGGGGTCACACATTAGCTTTCTTTAATCTGAGGTAGTTCCTTAGTCTTGGTTTTGTCATCTTGACATTTTTGAAGAGTACTAGATAATTGTTTTATAGGATGTCTCAGTTTTGTCTGCTGTCTCCTAGTATTTGTGTATTTTTTGTAGGAATACTGCAGAAATGATGTGTCATTTTTGGTGTATCATGTTAAGAGACTATATTGTTTCTTTGTTCCATTACTAGTGATGATAAACTGATCACTGGGATAAGGTGGTATCAGCCAGGTTACTTCACTATACACGTAGGATTTTTTTTCCCTTCGGTAATTAATGCATATCCTGTGGGGAGATTATAAAAGTCTTGTGTCTTGTCAACTTTTCACCCACTTGTTTTAGTACCCATTAAAGATTCTCTCCTGAATGAATTATTACTATGATGGTTGTTTCACAAAACTTGCTTCATTTAGACTTTCTCTGAAACACCCCTTTTCTAGGTCATATGGTAAATCTTGAAGGTTGCCAGTGACCATCAGAATATTAAATTGAAAGGTAAATTTGGGTTTTCATCTTTCCTCACCCATGTTTAGCATTTGTTTCAGTTGATTGTTCTTTTCTTTTTGCAAAGCTTTCTTTCTTTTTTTTTTTTTTTTTCAAATAGAGGCATGTTTATTTATTTATTTATTTTATTTGTTTGTTTTTTGTTTATACATGCACTGGGTACAGTCAGCAGCACGGGAGGGTGAGAGAATTCACCAGAGCCAGAGCGGGGAGCAGAGCAGGCAGAGGGACCGAAGTACACTGCTGAGGGGAGCAGCTGGCGGCAGGAGAGGTCTGCGCACATGTGGGAGCAGCAGGGGATCGAACCGGCGCTGCAGAGGCTGCGGGGCAGCTTCGCAACCCAGCGCTCAATCGCTGTGCCACCGGGGAGGCCCCTGCAAAGCTTTCTTTATCTGACTTCTGGGATATTACTCTGGATTCTCTCGCCATACTGGTCATTTCCTCTAATCTTTACTGCTTCCTTCTCACTTGTCTGATCTCTAAGTGTTTGAGTGCTCTAGAACCCAGTTCTTGCACTGCTCCCCCTCCTCTGTTGCCACTTACTTCCTGGGTGAGCTGATCTAGCCTCATGATTGATAATTCCCAAACTTACACTCTAACCAGGATTTCTTCTGACTCAGACTCATCTACCCAACATCTATCTGTCATCTCCATTTTCATGTTAAATAGACATCTCATGTTAACATATCTGAAACTGAACTCCTAATCTCACCCTGAAAACCTCCTTCTCCTGCAGTATTCCCCTTAGTAAATGGCAACTCCATTTTTCTAGTTGCTCAAGCCAAAAATCGTGGAATTATCTTTTCTTCTTTATCTCCCATTCATCTCCAACTTGATCAGATCCTGTTGACTCTACTTCAGAATATATCCAGAATTTGACTGCTTTCTATCCCAACTAAGGGATAAGCTATGATATCCCCTAGGTTATTACAGTAGCCTCCTACTTCTGCCTGCTTCTCAACGTAACTTGGGTGTTGTGTTTTAAAAAGGAAATCATAAGTCAGGTAATAGCAGTCCTCTGCCCAATTCCCTTCTCCCATTCTGACTTTTATTTAGAGTGAAAAATCAACTGATTTGCATGTGACTCTGCAGAGTCAGACCCTACTACATCTTTTATCACATCTCTCTCTCTCTTGCTCACTCTTCTCTGGCAACAGTTCCCTTCTTTGCTGTTCCTCATATAGGCTAATGTGCTTGGAACACATTTTTTATTAGTATGTTGGTATGTCTTTTTAAAAAACAGCTTTATTGAAATATAATTTACATACTCTACAAGTCACCCATTTAAAGTGTACATTTCAAGGGTTTTTTAGTGTATTTACAGAGTTGTGCAATGATCACTATAATCAATTTTAGAACATTTTCATAGCATATGAACTCCTCTGCACCTTTAAAACATTTTCATCACTCTAAGACTACCCACTGGTAGTCATTCCTTCCCCACCTCCTTCAATCCTAGGGGACCTCTAATTTACTTTTTTATCTTCATAAATTTGCCTTTTCCAACCATTTCATATAAATGAATCATACAATATGTGATCTTTTGGGTCTGGCTTTCACTTAGAATGCTTTTAAGGTTCATTCATGTCTCAGAACTCCATTCCTTTTTCTGACCAGATAATATTCCATTGTATGATATACTGTATTTTGTTAATCCATTCATCAATGTATGGGCATTTGGGTGTTTTCCACATTCTGGTTGTTATGAATAACGTTGCAATGAATGTTCTTATGAGAACATATATTTTCATTTCTCTTGGGCCCTTTTCTAGGAGAAGTGCTGGATCATGTTAACACCATGTATAGCCTTTTCAGGAATTACTAGACTGTTACCCACAGTAGCTATATCATTTTACATTTTACATTACATCAGCAGTTTATGAGGGAATCACTGTCTTACTCTTACTTTCCTTTAGCTCTCTGCTCAAAATGGCCTTTTTATGTGCCCACTTCATATAAAATATTATGTCCTTTCCCTACTCCAGGCACTCCTTTCCTTCCTTCCTTTGCTTTATTCTTCCCCATGGCACTGATCTCTACAATCTAACGTAAATTACTTGGTCATTTGTTTATTTTTTGTCTCCTCTAATTAGCATATGAACTCCCCTGCACCTTAATGTCTCACATGAATAAACGAATGAACATGTCATTTTCCTTCTGAGAGTGTGGACCTTTATTATTTCCAGCTCTGTATTCGTTTATCTTACTCAGTGTGTAATATGTGTTTCTTGAGTAAGTGATGACTACAATTAGGATGGTATAGGAACCATGAGCATAATCAGGCTATTTAAGTCTGGAGAGGTTACTTGTGGGAGGATTGAGTAAACCTCTTTAAGGGCCCCTGTGTGTGAGAGAGGGAGAGGGCTGGAAAGAGGCTTAGTTGACTAGGTCTTTATTGGCATTTTTGATAGCTCTAAGGAACCCAAGATTTGTTTGGGGGTGAAGGAAGAAGGGTAACAGATGAATTCTGTGTCCATCCAACAGGTATTTATGGATGACTCCCTTTATGTTGGGTGCTGTATAGAGGTGAATATAGAGGTGAAGCAGATCTGCCTTTGAAATCTGGTAGCTGGGATGAGTTGGGCTCTGTATCTCACTAATTTATTGGGTGGGAGGTTGGAGAAGGGGTTAGGCAAGGGGTAACTGAGGAAAGCCTATGGGACAGGGTAAAGGGTGAACACTTCGAGAGCAATTATCTTTTTTTTTTTAAAGATATATTTATGCATACAAGAGCTGGGGTACAGGCCAGAGATGTGAGAGGTGAGAGGATCCACCAGAGACAGTGGGGAACAGAACAGGCAGATTGACTGAAATACATTGCTGAGGGGAGCAGCAGGCAAGACAGGAGAGGTCTGCTGCGCCATGTGGGTTTCTCTTTGGCCGGGAATCGAACTCGTGCTGCAGTGGCTGCGGATTGCTTCACAATGCTTCACAGCTAAACCCCTTGCTCCACCAGGGAGGCCTGAGAGCAATTATCTTTTGGCCTCAAAAGATGTGTGTCTTCAGAAAAGCTTCACAGATGCCAGGACAGTGAAGGACTTGAAGAAATTCTCCCATGTTTTTTGCATCCTATTCCTGACTTACTTCCTTGTTTTCTTTCCTACAGAACCTTTCAGCTGTTGGGGCATTGGTGGCTCTCAGTAATGCACGTCTTGGTTCTATCAAAACTCGGTAAGTCTTTAACTGCTTTTTCTCCAGGGGGATGTTTCCTTAGGAAGTGGGCTGTACATCAGTCTATCTGTCTGTACTATAAATGGATGTAAGGGATTTCTCCATTCACAAAAAAGTGGAGAGTTTCATTTTCTTTGAGTGCTTACTTGAGTGAAACCCATTCCAACTCCTCAGTTTCCTATGCCCTAGCAGTGATTACCTCTATTTTCTTTGTTTGCTGCCTGCATCTCACTTCAAGTCCTCCAAGTATCTTAGGAGTTAGAAACCATGGTAGATTTGGAGGTGATGTCTTGCTCTAGCTCACTGAGAGTAAAGGAATGATAATCACTTTGTCTGAAGTCTTGCCTCCACCTGCTTGTCATCATTCACTTTTTTTCTTTTAAGATTTGAGGGCCTATGTCTGCTGTCCCTGCTGGTGGGGGAGAGCCCCACAGAGATGTTCCAGCAGCACTGTGTCTCTTGGCTTCGGAGCATTCAGCAGGTCTTGCAGGTAAGGAATCGCTGAGCTGCCGCCCATCTATCCTCCTTCCCCAACCCTCCTTGTTCTTCATTATGTGGTGTGTTCTCTGTAGCATGGACGTTTAGTTTTGAGGACCCAGTGATTAGAAGCAGTTTCCTGATAGCAGGGAGGATAGACCTTAAATAGAAACATCTTTTTAATTTTTTTTTTTAAGATTTATTTATTTATGCATGCAAGAGCTGGGGTACAGGCCAGAAATGCATGGCGTGAGAGGATCCACCAGACAGAGTGGGGAACAGAACAGGCAGATTGACTGAAATACACTGTTGAGGGGAGTAGCGGGCAAGACAGGAGAGGTCTGCTATGCCATGTGGGTTGCTTCCTGGCCAGCTGGGGATCGAACTCATATTGCAGAGGCTGTGGATTGTTTCACAGTGTGGTGCTTAACCCCTTGTGCCACCAGGGAGGCCCTTTAAACTTTTTGATATTTTTATCTTGGGGGTTATTTTAATTCATCTGACCTTTCCCACACTGTAACCTCTGACAGTTTCATTTCCTTGTTTTTCTTATGAGGGGCATCTCTATAGTTCCTTTTTCTAGGTTTTTGATTTTTTTTGTGTGCATTCCTTTCTACTCTTAATATTTTTTTCCTATTTTTACATCCTCCAGTGATATTTCTACTTAGTTCTTTTTTTTAAAGATTTATTTATTTATACAAGCACTGGGTACAGTCAGAAGTGTGGGAGGGTGAGAGAATTCACCAGAGCCAGAGCGGGGAGCAGAGCAGGCAGACCAATGAAATACGCTGCTGAGGGGAGCAGCAGGCGTGGCAGGAGAGGTCTGTTGCACCATGTGGGACCCTCGCCGGCGGCCAGGGATTGAACTGGCGCTGCAGAGGCTGCGGGCAGCTTTGCAGCCCAGCGATCAACCACTGCGCCACCAGGGGAGGCCCCTTAGTTTTTTTTTTTTTATATAAATTATTTTTTTAATTTTTATTTTTTACATCATTGTTCATTTTTAAGCAATGTTTGCTCCCCCCACTCCCTCAGGTGTAGTCCAATTTACTCCTAAATCAGAGTAAAAACCACCCTGATCACCACCACACATATCCCATCAGTCTCCTCTTCCATGCTCTCAGAGAAACATACTCCTTACCTCCATAGCGCCTGCCTCAGTTTGTCATTTCACACTCTTTGTCCAAATAGTCAATTAAAGTCTCTTTCACTAGAATGAGGATCAGCAAATTGTGGTCTGTGGGAACCTGTTTTTGCATGATCCACAAGCTAATGATGGTTTTTAGATTTTTAAAGGGTTAGGAAACAAAACAATATGCAACCATATGAAGCCTAAAATGTTTCCTAACTGTAATCTTTACTTCATAGAAAGTGTCCTAACCCTGCACACCTGAAGCACCACAAAAACAGAGTGGTGGCCTACAACCCAGTTCTTGTATGCATAAATAAATTAAAACCTTTAGCTCTGCCCATCCGAAGATTTGCAAGTGAGCTGGTGTGGCTGGGGTTGATGAAATGTGGCTAGGGTGGTAGGTAAGTGGTGATCAAGCCATGTTCAGCCTCTGAGTGTGTTAAGGAGTTTGATTTTATTCTTGGGGCAATTAGAATTCATGTAGAGTTTTTCGTAGAGAAGAGGAGGTCGTTGTGGTGGTGACATAATCAGATTTTCACCAGGGCCTCCCTGGTGGCGCAGCGGTTGAGCGCTGGGTTGCGAAGCTGCTCTGCAGCGCCGGCTCGATCCCCGGCTGCTCCCGGGCCACTGGAGGAGGGTCCCACATGGCGCGCAGACCTCTCCTGCCGCCCGATTCTCCCCTCAGCAGTGTACTTCGGTCCTTCTGCCTGCTCTGCTCCCCATTCTGGCTCTGGTGAATTCTCTCACCCTCCCGCGCTTCTGACTGTACCCAGTGCTTGTATAAATAAATAAATATATATCTTAAAAAAAAAAAATCACTGGCTGTTGAATAGAGGAAAGATTATAAAGAAGCCAGAATGGAAGCAGAAAAACCATGAAAAAAGCAACGAAAATAACTAAAAACATTCCTTGATGTTGGACTAGAGTGGTGACAATAGAAGTGATGAGAAGTAGCTGGATTTCAAGAGAGATTTAGAGGCAGAGTGGACAGGTCCTGATTGAAATAGGGTCAGGAAGAGAGTCAGTTGTATTTAGGAGGATTTCTGATGGGAAGACAGTCAGGTTCAGAAGGGAGGAGTGAAAATACCAGGATTGTAACCTTAGGCCTTCAGTGAAGCCCCGTTAGTAAGTATACCCCTGATCTGGTGCAAATGGAAGTGGTCAGATATCTCAGTGTAACCTTGAGGGTTCTGTGGATGGGAGACTTCAGTCTGTATGCTACAAAGGATTCTTTAGTATTTAGATGGCAGTTAAAGCTGAGAATGAGGATGAGATTATCAAGATGAGTCCCTTAAATGTACTTTAAGGCAATCCATATTTAATGGTCAGGTAAAGGAGAATGAGCTTACAAAGCAGATAGAGCAGCAGAATGGTGGTAATGAGAATTTTTGGTTGAATGAAATCAAGGGAAGAGCCTTCAGGGAAGATGGAGGATTCATTCCTGTTTATGCTCTCTGAGTTGGAATAAAACAGATTAAAAATTGCTTATCAAGTTTAGAAACTGAGGGCATATAAGCTAGTGAAAGTGTTTTTAAGTGGAGCAGTAGACATTGAAGCCACATTGGCATGGGATGAGAAGGAATAGAAATAGGGAAGATAGGTAGTCTTTTAAAGGGAGAGAAATTGTTTAATGACTGAAATTGGACAAATGTATAGGCTTAACTATACATTTGGGACTTACTATACATTTGGGCTTAACTATACAAGAGGGACTTTTAAGATGGGAGACACTTCAGCATGTATAAATGTCAATGGGAAGAATCCATTTGAGAGGGACAGGTTGGAAATCCAGCAGAAAGTTAATAGTATAAGGTTTTGAGATGAAGGGAGGGACTAGGATCTAAAGCACAGTGCATGGGAGGTGGGGTGACAACAGCATGGTGGAATATTTGCTGACAAACCTCTCCTTAAGGACAACCAAAAATAAAACATTACCCAGACAAATCTCACCAGCTCATCACTCGCATTGCTGGATTGACCCACACATTTTTCTGGTGAGTGTATTTTTACTTGCTAAGGTTTTGGAGCAGGAAGAGAGGAGGGGCGCCTTGGACATTCTGGGTGTAAGAACAAGCTAGAGTCCCAGACCAGCACAGGGACTGTGAATGAAATACTGAGTCCTGGGAAATGGTTCTGACTGAGCCCTGGAACAGACTGATTAGCTCCAGAATGCTGGACAGTAGCAGAATACCATCCTCTCACCCCTCTGGGAGGGAGGAGTGAGTTCTTTTGAGGCTGGAGAGAAATTTGATGTGAACTGTGAAGTCTCCCTTCACTTTATTGAGACAGGGATGTGGGATGCAGCTCTGGGCATTGAACAACAGTAGCACAGGCTTCCTAGCCCTTGTGTGCTTCCTCTTACCAGCAGTGATCACTGTTACTCAAGACATCGCCATTCTCACTTCCCAACACTTCCCTCTTCTGACGCTTTGATAAACAAGGAAGATCCCGAAACTAAAGCTACAGTACCACCTGCTGGGGAAGGGGGTTAATAACACTTATGTGAAAAGTGTTAACCAAGGGAACACAATATAGAAAAAGGTACCGGAGCTGAATCCAAGCTTTATGAATCAGAATTGAGGGAGGTAACAGACATAGGGTTCAGAATAGCAATTGTGAAGAAACTTAGCGAAGTTTGACACTTACAGTTAAACACAGGCAGGACATCAGAAAAAATATCTAGGAACATAAGGGATTCTTTACCAAAGAAATTGAAGCTATTAAAAAAAGCTCAAGAGGGCCTCCCTGGTGGTGCAAGGGGTTAAGTTTCAGCACTTTTGAGCTGTCAACAGCCACTGCAGCACGAGTTCGATCCATGACCAGGTTGCTGACCCACATGGCGTAACAGATCTCTCTCGCTGCTGCTCCCCTCAGTAGTGTATTTCAGAAGATATGCTTGTTCTGCTCCCTACTCTGTCTCTGATGAATCCTCTCACCCCCTGCGCCTCTCGCCTACACCCCAGCTCTTGAAATGTGAAAGAACTAAAAGCAATAGAATTATTGGACAGGGCCTCCCCGGTGGCGCAGCGGTTGAGCGCTAGGTTGCGAAGCTGCCCACGGCCTCTGCGGCGCAGGTTCGATCCCCGGCTGCTCCCCGGCCACCAGAGGAGGGTCCAACATGGCGCGCAGACCTCTCCTGCAGCCCGCTGCTCCCCTCAGCAGTGTACTTCAGTCCTTCTGCCTGCTCTGCTCCCCGCTCTGGCTCTGGTGAATACTCTCACCCTCCTGCGCTTCTGACTGTACCCAGTGCATGTATAAACAAAAACAAACAAACAAACCAGCAAAAACAAATAAATAAAGCCTGCCTCTATAAAAAAAAAAAAAAAAGAATTATTGGACAGTATGGAGTACCCATTATAGTTAGTAGACTCACCTATTTTTACTTTCTTAATATGCTTTCTCATTTGTTTTGTTATCACATGGCCTCCACTGGTCTAGCAGGAGGTGTGAACTAAATACTTTTTCCTTAGATACATGTTAATTTTCTAGGGAAGTCCTAAATTCAGCCATTTTTTCATCATGAGTTCTAGGGTAGGTTTGAACCAACTAGAAACAAACTTGGAGAAATGGGTGATTTTGTTATGACTGAGACTTTTTTTTAATTCTGAGACATCCCTTTCCATTCCTAGCAGAGAAATATAGAATGGGTAAATCAAAAATTTCTTGAGATCTGCCAGTTAGTCAGATCTTTAAGGTGTGACCTCAGATATGCTGAAAAACTAAAATATAAGCACATGTCCTTTTTCTTTTTTAAAAAGATTTATACAAGAGCTGGGTGTAAGCCAGAGGTGCGGGGGGTACGAGGATTCACCAGAGACAGAGTGGGGAACAGAACAGGTGGGTTAACTGAAATACATTGCTGAGAGGAGCAGCAGGTGAGTCAGGAGAGGTCTGCTGCACCATGTGGGTTGCTCCCTGGCTGGGGATCAAACTCATGCTGCAGTGGCTGTGATTACTTCATAGTGTTGAGACAACCCCTTACACCACCACATGTCCTTTTTATAGACAAATACATTAATTTTTGATACTCATATCTCAAATATTCACTCTCTTAGTGGTCTTGATGGTAATATTGACATTAATTGGTGTTTCTCAAAAGCCCCTTGTTGTCATACCTTTTGTTCCTCCTCTTGGTGGCCATGAGGCATGGGGTGGTGTTGTTGTTTAGTCCCAGGACCCACCCCCCACAATGGAGTTGGCTGTGGCTGTCCTGAAGGACCTGCTTCGATATGCTGCCCAGCTTCCCACACTCTTCCGGGACATCTCAATGAATCACCTTCCTGGCCTTCTCACCTCCCTGCTAGGCCTCCGACCAGAGGTGAGATACCTCTTCCATCCCCCTGGGATGGAAGTGCCTACCTTCACTCACACTGATTGGATGAAGAATGTGATGGGAAATGATTGGGGAGTAGGATTGAAGAAGTGAGAAGAGGGGAGGGCCAAGAAAAGGTGCATTGAGAAATAACCGCAAGGGGTCAGGTGAGGGTTGGAGGTGGACATTGGGGGCTATTGGCTCTCACTCTTCCTGACTTGCTGTTTTTCCCACAGTGTGAGCTCTCAGCACTGGAGGGCATGAAGGCGTGTATGACCTATTTTCCTCGGGCTTGTGGTTCTCTCAAAGTAAGTATCATGGAAAGTTCTTCCACTATTATAAATCTTGATAGTTGTCTTACCTCAGATTCTGTTGTTGAGATTTTCTAAACTCATATCTTCTCATGTTCTTTCAAAGTCATCTACATCCATGGCTTTTATTGTACCACTTTTAGGAGTTCAAATACATCATTTCTTTTAATCTTCATAGATAAAGAAATAGCCTGAGATCTGTAGAGATTAGAACCTATATCTCTCTAATATCAAAGCCCAGAATATTTTTTTTTTAAGATTTCTTTATTTATGCACACAAGAGCTGGGGTGTAGGCAGAGGTGCAGAGGGGTGAGAGGATCCACCCAGAGACAGAACGGGGAACAGAACAGGCAGACTGACTGGAATACACTGCTGAGGGGAACAGCGGGCAAGACAGGAGAGGTCTGCTACACTATGTGAGTCATCTCCCTGGCTGGGGATCGAACTCTAGCTGCAATAGCTGCGGATTGCTTCGTAGTACTGACGCTTAACCCCTTGCACCAACAGGGAGGCCTCTCAAAGCCCAGGGTTTTAACCATGGATTCTTTCCTCTTTCTGTCTTGCCTTCTCTGGACCACTAGAATGCCTTGCCCATTTTTCTACCATCCTATCTTAGTAAGTTCCTCCAAGAAGCCTTCCTGACTTTACTTTCCTACAGCACCCTCCCCAACTCTTCTCTCTCCTGTGTCACTTCTCCAAGCTGTCATGACCCACACAAGGTGCCTGTATAGTAAAGGCTGTGTTTGAGGCAGGTAAGGGGGGAAGTTAGTGAATGAATTGCAGTTTTCTTTTCTTCCTTTTTATTATTTATTTAACTTTTTTTTTTAAGATTTATTTATTTATATAAGAACTGGGGTACAGAGGCATGGGAGGGTGAGAGAATTCACCAGAGACAGAATGGGGAGCAGAACAGGCAGACAACCAAAATACACTGCTGAGGGGAGCAGCGGGCGTGGCAGGAGAGGTCTGCTGCACCATGTGGGATTCTCCCTGGCGGCCGGGATTGATCCCGTGTTGTAGAGGCTGCAGACAACTTCATGCGCGGCGCTCAACTCGCTGTGCTATTTTCAAGGAGATACAGTAATAGATGTGAATGAATAACAAGTGCTGCCAAAGCAGTAAGTTAAAGGACAATTTATAATTGCCACATTATTGTTTGCAGTATAATTGATGCCAACTAGTACCTAACAACACCAGTTCTCTCTTATTTTGTTATGTACTCATCATTGCTTGACAAACTGTTGGACATCCTGTGGAAGCACAAGTCTGTAGATAACTGGGATTAATGGCAAATTAATAATTTTTTTTGTATATTGCTGTGTTTAGCTGTATTGATCCATATTATCAATTGGGGGAAGTTTGCCTTTCAGATTACCTTGAAAGTAAGATTACTTGGTTCTATGATCAAGTCAAGAAAATTAGAAAAAAGAGCTGGTATTTAGTGGGTACCTGTCATACGCCAAGTGCTCTGCTGAGTGTTTAAGAGGTATAGTCTCAGTTGATCATTAGAGTGATTTGGTAAAATTGTTGTCACCTCAATAAGCAGAGGAGGAAAATTGTTGTCACATCAGTAAACAGACCCAGATGGATTATAACTAACTTAAGGTTATATATGTGGTAGTTGTAAAAGCAGGGTGTGAGCCATGTCTATATACATTTAACACTCCCCCCCCCACCCCCCCCACCCCCCCCCACCCCCGCCACCGCCCCTGCCAAACTCCTTGGAAGCTGTTATGAATGTAAACAGGATTGGCAGGTAGGTGTCAACACCACTGCCAGCTCTGATCTGCTGTTAGTGGCATCAGAAGGATTGTGAGCCAGATACAGAGCTCTACGGGCACGTTGCTGGGACCTGGGAGTGGTGTCTGCTGAAGCTCTAAGTAACTGGCTACTTGCAGAATCTGAAAAGTCCCTGAGCAGATGCTATTTCTCAGTGAACATAGTATCATCTTGGTTCTTGTTTTTGTGTGAATACCACTGATGACAGGCAATAGAATCTTTGGGTAGGCCGGGCAGGACTTTGTTAAGAAGGCATTTAGAGTAACTCGTGGGTTTTACTAAAGTTTAGTGAGTTTTTAAACTAAAGTTTTACTGTGTTTATAAAAACTGCCATTCTTCTAAAATGGTCTGTAAATTAATTTCTCAAATTTCATGGGCAGATCTTCGTCCCTGATGCCTCATTGGTTAAATTTCGTGGTTTACTGTAAATATCTATTTTGTGTCACTTCGGTTAGGGGTTGTATGTACTTGCGTGTCCGTTCCCCCCCCACCCCCCCATGAAAGTGAAGGGAGAATTGAGTGTTTTCTGCAGGGTTGCGACTTGAATAGTCATGGAGACAAGGATGCCAAATGTTTCTGATATTGATGCATTTTAGTTTTCAGTGTGAGTGGTTAGTTCATCGATAGGAGTCATCGATAATTTACAGCCTTTTGTCAGGCGGAATTTCTGAAGTTCTGGCCTGCATCTTGAGTACCCTTTTCAAAACAAATAACAAAACTTGCGTAAGTTGTTACTGGGAGTTTATGCCCTTACTTCTCTATGAATGAAGCATTTTCTGGAGAACTTCCCTCTGTTGAGGAATTTGACTTTGTTGCCAACATATCAGATAAGAATTTTGTGTAAAGTCCCCAGGGGGCCTTTGTACTTGGAAAGTCTTGCAGACAAGTTCTTAGGAAACTGATAATTGCTCTTTAGGGGTGTTTATCTGTTCTCTGTCTCCCAGAAGCCATTGTGATCTCCAAATTCAGGATTACTCTTCCCAAATGACGTATCTCAAATATTCTGTGTCTATGAAGTCAATCCCTGTAAGGCTTTACCTCTCCTGGCCAAATAGATCAAGTAGTCCTTGGAATGAGTGGACGACATCCCTACTCTTTCTTTCTTTTTTTTTTTTTTAAACGATTATTTATGCATGCAAGAGCTGGGGCTCAGGCCAGAGATGCAGGGGGGGGGGGGTGAAAGAATTCACCAGAGCCAGAGCAGGGAACAGAACAGGCAGACTGACAAAATACACTGCTGAGAGGAGCAGCAGGCGAGAAAGGAGAGGTCTGTCACTCCATGGGGGACCCTCCCGGTGGCCAGGGATCGAACCTGCGCTGCAGAGGTTGCAGGCACCTTCGCAGCCCGGCGCTCAACCACTGTGCCACCAGCGGAGGCCCTTTTTTTTTTTTTTTAAGATTTATTTATTTATGCATACAAGAACTGGGGTACAGGCCAGAGGTGTGGGGGGTGAGAGGGTTCACCAGAGTGGGGAACAGAACAGGGAGAATGACTGAAATACACTGCTGAGGGGAGCAGCAGGCACGACAGGAGAGGTCTGCTGCACCATGTGGGTACCTTCCTGGCTGGGGATCAAACTTGTGCTGCGGTGGCTGTGGATAGCTTTATAGGTTGCATTTTAACCCCTTGTGCCACCAGGGAGGCCCTAGCCCTACTCTTGAGAGATGCTCAGACATGCTGTGCGTGCCTGCATGAGTGTGTGGCTGCGTGAGTGCGTGCCTGCACTGTACTCTGCTCTGTTGCAGTCACATAACAGACTCCTGATGGCCTCAGCCCAGCTTTTGAAACCAGAGACTCAGGGAAAATGTGAGTAGTAAGTTGGCCAAAAGGGCTGAGTTCCACCATAGCTGGAGTGTGGCAGTTCTTTAAGAAATACCATCCTTGGGGACGTTGGTGAATTAGACCTGTGGGTGGTTACCTGTCTGGGTTTGAAGTGTTGTGAAATTCTCCCACATCAGACATGAAAGTGCTTTCCAAGTCCCAAAGTAAATGGTTCTAGAACTTCTTTGATCCTGGGAATGGCTGTAATAGTGTTTGCCTCAGTCAGTAAGAATTCTGAAGTGTAATGTGGGCAATTAAATATGCAGGCTAGAGGAGGAGTCCTGCAGGATTGCTTTCTGACAGGCTTCTACTTCTGCCCATTGCCTGGTGCCAGTTTGTCTTCCAGAAGTTTATCACTCTGTGTGTGAATCCCTTCCCCTAAATCCATGCTTCCAAGATTTAGATTTCAGACCGTATTCTGTTTCTCCACAAGTATCTCTGATTTTGTAGCCCAGCACAGTCCTGCCTCCCAGCATCAGTAGCTCTGCCTCCTGCTTGGTTTAGAGCCAGTGTGGCCATCAGGTTCCTGTTTTCCATACACTTAGAATGTCTTCTGAGCCAGCTCTTGTAGCCCACTTAAGGAGGTCTGCTTCAACATGCTTCACCTTTTTTGTGCCATGAAGCTGTTCTCAGTGTTTTTAGATCATAAAAAATTAAAAAGCATGGAATTGCAGGAAAGTGGATTTTGTTGAAAATATGTATTTTAAAATTGTGCTACAGTAGTATGTGCTTCTTTACTAACAAGACTAGAACCAGGGGCCTCGATGGTGGCGCAGGTGGTTGAGCGCAGCACTGTGAAGCTGTCCGCAGCCTCTGAAGTGCAGGTTAGATCCCTGCTGACCGCAGAGATACCCACATGGTGGGGCAGACCTCTCCTGTCTTGCCTGCTGCTCCTCTCAGCAGTGTATTTCGGTTGGTCTGCCTGTTCCCTGCTCTGCCTCGGGTGAATCCTCTCACCCTCCTGTACATCTGGCCTGTACCCTGATTCTTGTATAAAAATAAATCTTTAAAAAAATAAAAAGGCCCACGAGGGCCTTCCCTGGTGGCGCAGCGGTTGAACGCTGGCCTACAAAGCTGCCCGCAGCCTCTGCAGTGCCTGTTTGATCCCCAGCCACTGGCGAGGGTCCCACATGGTGCGACAGACCTCTCCTGCCGTGCCCGCTGCTCCCCTCAGCATTGTATTTCATCAGTCTGCCTGTTCTGCTCCCCACTCTGGCTCTAGTGAATTCTCTCACCCTCCTGCACTTCTGACTGTACCCAGTGCTTGTAAATAAATAAATCTTAAAACAAAACAAAACAAAAAAAAGACTAGCACCAGGTTTAATGACTACTGAAGTTTCTTTCTTTCTTTCTTTTTTTTTTTTAAAGATTTATTTATTTATGCATACAAGAACTGGGGTACAGGCCAAAGGTGGGGCAGGGGAGAAGATTTACCAGAGACAGAGCGGGGAACAGAACAGGAGGATTGACTGAAATATACTGCTGAGGGGAGCAGGGGAGAGACAGGAGAGGTCTGCTGTGCCATGTGGGTCACCTCCCTGGCCGGGGATCGAACTCGTGCTACAGTGATTGTGGATAGCTTCATAGGCTGCGTCTTAACCCCTTGCGCCACCAGGGAGACCCCAGAAGTTTCTTATTGGTTATGCATATGAAAGATATTTTCAGATACATCTTGCAGTTATAATGTGAGATGAAAATATAGAGATTTCTACTAGTGACAGTCAGAGGTAACTGCTAATACTACTGTGACTTTTTTTTTTTTTTAAGATTTATTTATTTATGCATACAAGAGCAGGGGTACAGACCAGAGATGTGGGGGGTGAGCGGATCCACCAGAGACAGAGTGGGGAACAGAACAGGCAGACTGGCCGAAATACACTGCTGAGGGGAGCAGCAGGAAAGACAGGAGGGGTCCGCTTTGCCATGTGGGTTTCTCCCTGGTCAGCCGGGGATCGAACTCGTGCTGTAGAGGCTGTGGATTGCTTCATAGTGCGGTGCTTAATCCCTTGCGCCACCAGGGAGGCCCACTACTGTGACTTTTTAATCTACATTTATAATTGAAAAAAATAAGTTTCACTTATAGGTCAGTGAAAATGATAAAAAAAAAATTTTTTCCCATCTGTGTGTATAGGCCCCTTAGATTCTCTCTTCAAATAAATAATGACACCAGGTTAAGCACTCTTGTGCCAGCACCTCCATGTAGCAGGCAGGGGAATGTCTGGTAATAGGCCCATGTTCTGAGAGGTTCTGCTCTGCAGCCTTATCTTCTCACTTGAGCTTGTCCTTCCTCATACCTCTGGTTAGTACCTCACCTCTCAGCTTGGATCCTATTTCTCGCTTAAGCTGGTAGAGAGTGGGAGAAGGCTTAGTGCTTTTCAGTGTTCTGTGTCCTTTTGGCTTGAGGAAGATGATTATTGATTTGAAAAAAATTGGCAGGAGAGAGCCCAGTTGTCTGGGTGGCATGGGCCAGACCCTTCTCTGAACAGGGAGGCTAAGACTAGAGCTGGTAATCAGGATGTTTTTCTACGTTTGCTCCCAGGTGTTGACACCCCTTAGAGCACCTTGCTCGCTGTGTCAGCAGGAAAGAAAAAGGCCTTGGCCTAGATACTGCTGCTGGGAATGGATAGGATGCCTCTTTCTGACCTTTAAAGATGACTCACCAGTCTTTTCCTTTCTTTCTTCCCATCCAGGGCAAACTTGCTTCATTTTTCCTGTCTCGGGTAGATGCCTTGAGCCCTCAACTCCAGCAGGTAAAGGGAAAGCAGGGAGATAAGAGCCTGGGGTTCTGAGGCCCGAGCTTCTCTACCCATTAGTCTTAGTTTTTTTCTCTGTTTCTGCATTGGGACCGTGTTCCCACTTCTTTCTCTGCTAGCATACATGAGTCACCTTCCTCTGTGGTTCCATCTGTGTTCTGCCCCATCCCATGTTCTGTCAGAGTTCTCTTGGATCTCCATTTTTCCTGGCATCAGTGGCATGGAGGGATTCTGTGATGGGGAAGATTCCCATCTAACCAGTTTTTGATCTTTCTTTTGCAGCTGGCCTGTGAGTGTTATTCCAGGCTGCCCTCTTTGGGGGCTGGCTTTTCCCAGGGCCTGAAGCACACCGAGAGCTGGGAGCAGGAGCTGCACAGCCTGCTGGCCTCCCTGCACAGCCTGTTAGGGGCCCTGTATGAGGGAGCAGAAAACGGTAGGGACCGTGGTTGGTAGTGAAAGGCAAAGTGTTTGGGGAGCTTGGCAGGAGGGAACCAGGAGGGTGGCTCACAGAAGCCAGGCAGTTCATTTCTGGGCAAAATGAATTAGAATTTAAATGGGTCCTTAATGAAAAAAGGAAGGGACTAAAGAAAGACCTAGAATGTGAAAGTGCTAATGTTCCTATCTAGCACCTACACAGCATGAGGGCCCAGGAGTGGAGACACTGCTTTCCCCCTCAGAAGATGGTGATGCCCATGTCCTTCTCCGGCTTCGGCAGAGGTTTTCTGGACTGGCCCGCTGCCTGGGGCTCATGCTGAGGTGTGTGAGTGAATGATGGAGGGAGCAAGTGTGCCTGGAGCAGCGGGGTGCTGAGATGGGAGGGTGTTGTCTTCTCCTGGAGGAGGACATTGAGGGTGGGCGTGGGAGTCTTGCTGGGGAACCTGCGCTGAGGGTCTTGCTGCTCTGGTTCTCTTTAGCTCAGAGTTTGGGGCTCCTGTATCCGTCCCTGTGCAGGAAATCCTAGATGTCATCTGTCGGACCCTCAGCATCAGTGCCAAGAACATTGTAAGTGGAGTTTGTCCTTCGTTCCTAGCCCTCGCTCAGGACCAGGGAAGCATTGTGGAGCATCTGATGCTGCAGAAACAGTGTCATTCCTTTGGTTGTCCTGGGCATTCCTTCCTGTTGTCCAAAAGCCATCATTTGGTGTGCTTTTCCTGACACACACACGCACGCACGCACGCACACACACACGTACGTCAGAGTGCTTCACTCACGAATTTCAGGAACACTTGTAGCAGATATTCTCCCAGGTGTTGGCTGAGTCCTTAGCCATCCTGCCTTTCATCCTCCTTCCAGGGAGTGATTTTTTTTTTCCGGGGGATGGGTGTGATCTTGTTAGGAGAACTGGGGCTGTGGGTGATTTACCTATGGATACACGTGTATTTAATGACACACATCTACTCTGCTTCTATCTCTGTCTTACTTTCTTCCTCTTGCTAATTTGTTCTCCAGAGCTTGCTTGGAGACGGTCCCCTGCGCTTGCTGCTGCTGCCTTCTATCCACCTGGAAGCCTTGGACCTGCTCTCTGCGCTCATCCTCGCGTGAGTGGCATCGGGCAGGTGTGGTTCAGGACTGGGACGTGCTGGGGATGACGGTCACTGTCCTGTCTTTGCCCCCAGGTGTGGAAGCCGGCTCTTGCGCTTTGGGGCCCTGATAAGTCGCCTGCTTCCCCAGGTCCTCAATGCCTGGAGCATTGGAAGGGATACCCTCTCTCCAGGCCAGGAGAGACCTTACAGGTGACCTTCAAGGAGGGGTGAGAAAGAGAGGGTGGGTGGGGACTGCAGGTGGACTGGGTTTTCCAAGAGGCAGGGAGTAGCAGGGAATCTGAGGTAGACCTAGGTACATCAGCTTCCCTTTCACGAGCTGCCCTTTTTGCTCACTCCACAGCACCATGCGAACCAAGGTGTATGCTGTTTTAGAGCTGTGGGTGCAGGTTTGTGGGGCCTCAGCAGGAGTGCTTCAGGGTGGTGCCTCGGGAGAGGCCCTGCTCACCCATTTGCTCAGTGACATCTCCCCTCCAACTGATGCCCTGAAGGTGAGTGAGGCCTCTGTTCCCATCCCAGGACACTCCTCCTGTGCCCTTTGTCCAAATGAGCCTCCTTCCCAAACACTATCTCCTGACTCTTCTGCCTTCCTCTTTCGTGATTTATGTTTCCCTCTGCCACCAGCTGCGCAGTCCTCGCGGGAGCCCTGATGGGGTTTTGCAGACTGGGAAGCCCAGTGCCCCCAAGAAACTAAAGCTGGATATGGGTGAGGCTGTGGCTCCACCCAGCCACCGGAAAGGGGACAGCAATGCCAACAGTGACGTGTGTGCAGCTGCACTGAGAGGTGGGTGAGCTCTGTACCCTCTAGTGCTGGGATGACCTAGGCTAAGAGCCCAAAACCAGTGTTGAAGTATGGGGGTGGGGATGGGGGAGGAGGTGGAGGGGAATGAGGGTGTAGATAAAATGCAGAACCAGCTAAAAGTCTGCATAGAAGTCAAAAAAACTAAAAGAAGAGCTAAAGCAGCTTTGCAACTACCAGGGCAGCAGGAGAGGAGTCTCTGGTAATTTATACTGTCCCTCCAGGGTCTCAGTTATCTGTTCAACAAACACTTTGTTTTTGTTGACACATATACTCTATGTGCCAGGCACTGTTCTCTAGCACTTGGCAGAAAATCCCTGCCTGTAGAGCTTACATTGTCCTCAGAGCAGGCTGTCCACCGCCCAGTTTCTGATTCCAACTGGTCTATAAACAGTCTGTGCAGTCTATAACTACACAGTTCCTGTGCAGTTAATGGGTGACTCTTTTGAGGCCTATATATTTCACTGCCCCACCATTCCACCCTGTTTGAAAAGGAGACAGTTCTCCCTAAATATATAAATGCACATTTATAATGTTGATCTCCTACCATCTCACCTGCATATTGTCAGTAGTCCTGTGTAGTAGAGGTATTTTTCTGATCCTCGTTTTGTAGTCAAGAGAGCAGACTTAGAGGAGTTAAGTGGCTTGCCCAAGTCAGGCTTTGCAAAGCTGGATGCTCACCTTGGCTGTGTGTTTCCAAAGCCCTTGCTTTTACTCTTGGTAGCCTGCCTCTTACCCACTATACTCTTTCCTCAGGCCTCAGCCGAGCCATCCTCATGTGTGGACCTCTTATCAAGGAAGAGACGCACAGGGTTAGTGGAGCCTGGTCCCCATGGAAATTGGGGCGGGGGCTGCTGTTCTGTAAGTGTTGGGAGGTGTGCTCTGAGAGGTGGGTCCATTCAAACCTGGGAGTAGGCCAGGAGAGGGGTTGGGTGGTCTTGGAGATGTTTCCAGGTATATACTGTGTCCTTTTCAGAGACTGCATGATCTGGTGCTGCCCCTGGTCATGGGTGTCCAGCAGGGGGAGGTCCTAGGCAGCTCCCCGTATACCAGCTCCCGCTGCCGCCGCGAGCTCTACCGGTTGCTGCTGGCTCTGCTGCTGGCACCTTCTCCTCGCTGCCCGCCTCCTCTCTCCTGTGCCTTGCAGGCCTTCTCCCTTGGCCAGAGAGAAGACAACCTTGAGGTAACTGCTGACTGGAGCTGAGTCTACTCTTTGGTTTTGGATTCTTATTTCTGATGCTGGTGGGCTCTTGGTCTTCAAACCCATGAAAACCTGTGTCCTAATGCTCATGCTTGTCCTTTCTTCCTTAGGTCTCTTCTTTCTGTGCAGAAGCGCTGGTGACCTGTGCCGCTCTGACCCATCCCCGGGTTCCACCCCTGCAGTCCATGGGCCCCAGCTGCCCTACAGCTGCACCGGTTCCCCCTCCTGAGGCCCCATCTCCATTCAGAGCTCCACCCTTTCATCCCCCAGGCCCCATGCCCTCAGCAGGCCCTGTGCCCTCAGTGGGCCCCATGCCCTCAGTGGGCCCCATGCCCTCGGCAGGCCCCATGCCCTCAGCAGGCTCCATGCCCTCAGTGGGCCCAATGCCCCCGACACGCCCTGGACCTCCAGTTACAGCTAACCACTTAGGCCTCTCTGTCCCAGGCCTAGTGTCTGTACCCCCCCGACTCCTTCCTGGCCCTGAGAACCATAGGGCCGGCTCAAATGAGGACCCTGTCCTTGCCCCTAGTGGCACTCCTCCACCTATACCCCCAGATGAAACTTTTGGGGGGAGAGTGCCCAGACCAGCCTTTGTCCACTATGATAAGGAGGAGGCATCTGATGTGGAGATCTCTTTGGAAAGCGACTCTGATGACAGCGTGGTAATCGTGCCTGAGGGACTGCCTCCCCTGCCACCCCCACTCCCTTCAAGTACCACATCCCCTCCTGTAACCCCAGCCGGGCCACCAACAGCTTCTCCTCCTGTGCCAGCCAAGGAGGAACCGGAAGAACTTCCCGCAGCCCCTGGCCCTCTCCCACCACCTCCACCCGCTCCGGTTCCTGGCCCTGTGACACTTCCACCACCCCAGTTGGTCCCTGAAGGGACTCCTGGTGGGGGGGGACCCCCGGCCCTGGAAGAAGATTTGACAGTTATTAATATCAACAGCAGTGATGAGGAGGAGGAAGAGGAGGAGGAGGAGGAAGAGGAGGAGGAGGAGGAGGAAGAGGAGGAAGAGGATTTTGAGGAAGAAGAAGAGGATGAGGAAGAGTATTTTGAAGAAGAGGAGGAGGAGGAAGAGTTTGAGGAAGAATTTGAAGAAGAGGAAGGTGAATTAGAGGAAGAAGAGGAGGAGGAGGAGGAAGAAGAGGAGGAGGAGCTGGAAGAGGTAGAGGAGTTGGAGTTTGCCTCCGCAGGAGGGGAAGCAGAAGAAAGCGGGCCTCCACCCCCAAGCCTGCCTCCAGCCCTGCCCCCGCCAGAGTCCCCCAAGGTGCAGCCTGAGCCGGAGCCAGAGCCGGAGCCTGGGCTGCTGCTGGAAGTGGAGGAGCCAGGGGCAGAGGAGGAGCCGGGGGCAGAGACGGCCCCTACACTGGCCCCTGAGGTACTACCCTCTCAGGAGGAGGTAGAGAGGGAAGCGGGAAGCCCCCCACCAGGCCCTGCACCTCCTCAGGAGCTTGTTGAAGAGGAGCCCTCTGCTCCCCCAACTCTGTTGGAAGAAGGGACTGAAGGGGAGAGTGACAAGTTACCACTCCTACCTGAGACCTCTGAGATGGGAGAAATGGAGTCAGAGACGGAAGTGGCAGCTCTCCAGGAAAAGGTGAGCAGACCAGGCCGAAGGGTAGCTCTGGGCTGGGAAGCCCGCGCTGCGGGGAGGTGGGATGGGGTATCTGTTTGTCCCCAGCCTGACCTGCTCGTCTGTGTATGTGCGTGTGTGGTGTTTCAAATCTTTTATCTTTATCCCTAAAAGGAACAAGATGACACAGCTGCCATGTTGGCCGACTTCATTGATTGTCCTCCTGATGACGAGAAGCCACCATCTGCCACAGAGTGTGATTCCTAGCCCTCTCCTACACTCACTCCTCATTTCCAATAAAGTTATGTCCTTGGGTATCAACTACTGCCTCCACCTTTTGCCACATCTGTCACAAGCCCCAGTGTCGGGCGGGCTCTTCAAGTTACCCAGTTTTCTCCAAATGTCTCCATAACTGTCCTGTTGTTTGCCTCCTCCAGAGGAGGAGCTAGTCATACAGGAATAAGACTGCCCTGTTGCTCGATGAGTGCCAGAATTGCCCTCTGCTCTTTTTTATTTTAAAGATTTATTTATTTATGCATACGAGAACAGGGGTGTAGGCCAGAGGTGCAGGGTGTCAGAGGATTCACCAGACAAAGTGGGGAGCAGAACAGGCAGATCTACTGAAATAACACTGCTGAGGGGAGGAGTGGGTGAGACAGGAGAGGTCTGCTGCGCCATGTGAGTTAGCTCCCTGGCCGGGGATTGAACTCCTGCTGCGGTGGCTGGGATAACTTGATAGTGCTGTGTCTTTAACCACTGTGCCCCCAGGCGGGCCTGCCTTCTGCTCTTGCTAATGCTAAATATATGATTGGTCATGTCTGTGGTTAAGATTAAAACGTGTAAATTTGTAATTCAAGTGTGGGAATGCGTGGGAAACTGGTATTAAGTGACCTAGCGAGCGAACCTATGTAAACGTGTGTGTGCACACAGCCCTTTGGCCTGACAGGCTGAGTCATGATGGAAGTTTAGAAAAATGAAAAGTTAGAGAAGTTTGGTCATTGAATTCTGTGAAGCTTAACTTTGGATATTGCACAGTAAAGGGGCATCCATAGTGGGTGTGAGGGATGATCTCTGTTCTAGGAATGGCCCTGCGGGTGGTAATATCTCAGTATCTTGACAAACTCACCAGCGGCCTTCCTACCCAGTCTTGAGGTCTGAAATGTGAACAGAAAGTGCTTTGGAAATGCAGAAAAGGGGGTGACTTCTCAGCTGTATCCTGAAGGCCCTGTTTAAGGAGTGACATTTTTTGAAACTTAGTAGAGATTTTTAAATTTCCCCGAAGTAATTATTTTGTGAAATCTCAAACCTGCAGGAAAGTGGAAAGAATAGAAAACATAACCTTTGTGCAGACCTATCTGTTACTAGTGTCCTGTTGTGTTTGCTATCATCTGTGTAACTGTATGTGACATGTATTTGGAGATGCACATGTGCCCACATCTGCTTCTGTACACTCCATGTGACCGGTTATGACTAAGTGGCAGACGGAGGCCCTTCACCTCTTGAAATTCTACACATCTGTTTATTTTTCTCCATAATCACAATACCACTATAAAATTGCAAAGAAGTAATATTGCACTCCAATTTCCTTATGCCTAAAATGTCTTGTAGCTGTTTGATTTTTTTTCCTCTAATTTAAGAGATTTTTCTAGGTGAGCACCAGTAAAGCTGTAAGGGTCACTGTCAGGACAAAGATGAAGTGGGAGTGTAAGACTATTTCAAATCTCACGTCTTTGTCCCTAAAAGGAGCAGGATGTAATTCAAAATGGATTCATTTCAATTCAGAATGGAAGTTTTGCAATTCAAAAATGGAAAGAATCTGAATTCTGGATACTGGAGACAGAATTAACATTGACTGAGGAAGAAAAAGACTAGTTCAGAAATCTTTCTAGATCAAATTGTGCTCTGAATAGATAACAGAATCACATGGTTAAAAACGCCAGAGGTATAGGAGTTTTGTGGAAAAGCCTTGTCCCTACGATCCTATCACCCATATTTCTACCAGGAGCTGCCAGAATTACTAGTTTTTATATATTCTTACAGAGGTAATGTGTACATATAAGCAAACGTATAAAAATCCCTTTATCAGGCCTCCCTGGTGGCACAGGGGTTAAGTCTCAGCACTATCAAGCTATCACCAGCCACTGTGGTTTGAGGACTTGAGTTCGATCCCCCACCAGGGAGCATCCCACATAGCACAGCAGACCTCTCCTTTCTCGCCTGCTGTTCCCCTCAGCAGTGTATTTTAGTAGATCTGCTTGTTCTGCTCCCCACTTTGGTGAATCCTCTCACCCCCTGTGCCTCTGGCCTGTGCCCCAGCTCTTATATGCATAAGTAGATAAAAATAAATATAAAAATTCTTTTATCTTCCACACAGATGGTAGTATGTTATCATTTAATATACATCACTTCATTAAGGCATAGGACTTTTTACCAAATATTGAATAACAACTATGTAATAGGTAATTTTCTTACTAATATACACATATATTGGAGCCATAAGTTCCTAAGAGGTTACAAAGATAATATACAGTGGGTGGGGGTGACAAGGCGCCCTTCAACCAGTTTTCCCCATTCAGCTTCTGTGACTGGTACAATGCTACACCAGAAATCTCATGTTGGCACAGCGAGAGGCACTGTTTTATAGGCTGGTGATAGAGCAGTCGTCAAAATTCCTGCCTTGCCTTTATGGGATTGTGTTCTAGATGTTGGCTTGGGGTGGGCAGACTAAAGTAAGCCGCAGATGGTGGTAAGCACAGTGGGGATACACAGGGAGATGGATGGGCCTGCGCATCATTCCAGATGTATTCCCTTGAAGGGGAATAGATGAGTGTGTGTGTGTGTGTGCGTGTTCAATCATGAAGTTTTCAGACATTTAGAAAAGTTGAAAGAATGATGCAGAGAATACCTATACGTCCAGCATATCTACTAGATTTGTATGTGTGTGTGCACCTTTTGGTGGGATGGTCAAGGAAGTTCTTCACGAGAAGACGATAGTGAACAAAGACCCACAGGAGTGGGAAGGAGAAGTGTGGACTTGCAGGGCAAGAGCCTTCCAGTCAGAGAGGGCACAGCAAGTGAGAAGTCCTGGAGGAGGATCATTCCTGGGATATTGGAGGAAAATAGGGAGGCTTGTGGGGGGTGAAAAAAGAGACAAGGTCAGAGATAATAGGGTGAGAGTAGGAACGGGAGGACAGTGGTCTAGGGCTTCTGGCTTCTATTCTGAAGTGGGAAGCTACTGGAGATTTTGAGCAGGGATTTGGCATAATGTGGTTTATGTGTTGTTTTTTTTTTTTAAGATTTATTCATTTATGCACACAAGAACTGGGGTACAGGCCGGGGGGGGGGGGCGGGTGAGAGAACAACCAAAGACAGAGTAGGGAACAGAACAGGCAGACTGACTGAAATCCACTGCTGAGGGGAGCAGCAGGCGAGACAGGAGAGGTCTGCTGCACCATGTGGGTCAGCTCCCTGGCCAGCTGGGATCAAACTCGTGCTGCCCCCTTGGGCCACCAGGGAGGCCTTGTGGTTTATGGTTTTTTGGGGTTTTTTTTAGATTTATTTATTTGTGCATATAAGAGCTGGGGTGTAGGCCAGAGGTATGGGGGGTGAGAGGATTCACCAGAGCCAGAGCAGGGAACAGAACAGGCAGACTGACTGAAATACACTGCTGAGGGGAGCAGTGGACGAGACAGGAGAGGTCTGCTGCGCCATGTGGGTTGCTCCCTGGCCGGAGATTGAACTCGTGCTGCAGTGGCTGCGGGTAGCTTCATAGGTTGCATCTTAACGCCTTCCCCCACCAGGGAGGCCCCTGAGGCCAATTGGGAAATAGGCAAAAGTCTAGTTAGTGGTAGCAGAGACACCACAAAGAGGCTAATTCAGCTGGGGAGATGACGTCTTGGGCCAAATGGTGGAGAAGTGGTCGGATTCTAGATAATTTTTGAAAGTAGAATTGATAGAATTTGAAGATCATTCCATTTCAGTTCATACAGCATTTCTAATATTTTTTTTATAGCTACCCAGAATTTCATTATACCATAATTGATCTAACCAGTCCCTGAACGATGTGTATTGAGGTCCATTCCTTACCTCCTGCTACACAGAACAAGCAACATGTACCTGTATATTAAGTGACATGAGCACATGTCATCGTGCACATGAATGAGTATTCATTTGTAGGATAAATTCCTACATGCAGAACTGCTGATTCCTTTCTTGGTGAACCAATTTTTGCCCCACCAGGAGCACAAGTGTTTCCCCAAACCTTGCCGATGTGTGTTAACAGACTTCGATTTTTGCAAGCGAGTTAGATGGTAAATGGTACAGCAGTGTCTTTTGATTTCTCTTAGGAGAGATTGTGGCTCTTCATATATTTAAGAAATCTAGATTTCATTTTGTGTAGTGTCCTTATGCCCCATCTTTGTCCAAGTTCACTGACTAAAGCCAGACTTCCCCATCCTCCATCTGGACCAGCTAAGTTTCCTTTCCCCCAGGAAGAACTGACTGCTTGGCCTGAGCTTTTAGTTCTCTATCGTCACTATGAGTTTCAGAGGCCTTACTGCTTCCACTCCCCTAGAGCAGAGCTTTGGAAGAGTACGCAGCTGGGAACTGTGAGCAACCCCCTAATCGGCAGGGCCCATAGCCATCAGGAATAGTTTTGGGTTGAGTGCTTATTGTATACAAGCGGGGTGCCAGGCATTGGGAAGGAACGCGTTATTCAAGATCCTTCTCCAAAGCAATACACAATCTGGCACTAGTTAGAACATTTTGAATAAGTGGTACCACTAAGAACCAAGCAGCTAGAAATGTGGGGGTTTGGAGCTCATGTTCAGGATGGGCAAATCACCAAGGGAACATGGTTGAAAGAAAGTGGGTTGAGTAAGGAACCAGGATAACATCAACCTTTCAGAGACAAAACGGGCCTTGATTTTCTTTTTTTTAAAGGATAACTTTTTAAAATTTTTTTAAATTACATTGTTCATTTTTTTTTAAGGATTTATTTATTTATGCATACAAGAACTGGGGTAGAGGCCAGAGGTGGGGGGGGGGAGGTGAGAGAATTCACCAGGACAGAGCTGGGAGCAGAACAGGCAGACTGACGAAATACACTGCTGAGGGAGCAGCAGGCGTGGCAGGAGAGGTCTGTCCCGCCATGCGGGACCCTTGCTGGTGGCCAGGGATGGAGCCGGCGCTGCAGAGGCTGCCGGCAGCTTCACAGCGCTGCGCTCAACCGCTGCACCACCAGGGGCGGCCCTTCATTGTTCATCTTTGTACAATATTTGATTTCTCCCCTCAGGTGAGTCCCCATAGTTCTCCCACCTCCACATCACCTGTGACCATCACCATGGTCCCTTGTGCTCTTTCCTCCCATTTCACCCCTTTCCCCTTCCTGGCTGAATACCTCAGATTTTTTTTTTCTCTTTGACCTTTTGTTCGGCTTCCCTATATTCCTTCTATAAGTGAAACCATCCACTATTTTTCTTTTTCCTTCTGACTGATTTCACTGAGCATAATCAAAAGGGGCCCTTAAAGGAGAGTGAACAGAACTTGCAGAGGGCGATGTTCCAGAATATAAAGGAAGAGCTTCCAACAGTAGAGAGAAAACAAATTTTCTGTTGGGAAATTGTCCATAACCAGTGGACTGAGGTAGAGCAGTCTCAGAAGGTTGGTGGGAAGAGTTGGGAAGTGAGAAAAAGGGCACCGCGAGATTCTGCCTGTGCAGGAGAAGAGCTGGGATGGTGAGGGCGCTGGCCGCAGGCTCTGCACCACGAAGGCTGTGGCTGCCCTGGTGCTCTGCTCGCTTCTGGCATGTTCTCCTGGTGGCTCTGTGTTGGGGAAGGCATCTCCTTAGCTTTGAATATGGCTCTTGTCAGGACCTCCAGAGAGAGGCAGAGCTCCCCAGAAAGATTTGGGCTCTGGGCCCTGGCCCCAAGAAAGGCAAAGATTTGGTGTTTTCAGTGAGACTTCCCTTGCCCTCCTGTTGAAATCAGACTTCCTGCCCCCATCTGCCCTCATTAGCTCTTACCCTCCTCTCTTCCACCCCCATCCTAAGCCCCTGCTTTGCAGCACTTAACGCCTGATATATATTATTTAATGTGAATTTACTTGGAATTTGTCTCTTCCCAATAGAATGGAGCACCACAGAGCAGAGACTTCTGTTTGGTTTGGTTTGGTTTGTTCACTGCTTTATCTCCAGGCCCAAATTCCTGGCTGGTAGAGGCTCAATAATTATTGAATGGCTGAAGGAACAACTGACAGGGAATCCCTGCTGGACCACGGCAAGGATCTCAAATAAGGGCGGTGACTTTCCGTCCCTTGAGGAACTGAGAGTGGAGACTAGAAAACTGATAAGTTCTGCAAGATGAGCTGATAAGCAGTGCCAGAAATAGCGGCTCCCTCAACTACAGATGGTGCGCCCGTGCTGGAGGGAACTGAGAAACCCTTCAGCAGAGATTTATCCTGTCACGCTGTGCTCATCCACTTGCTCTTCCCTTGACCACCAGAAGGGGACACCCGGCGTTCATTTCACAGTGTCTGTTCCTTAAAAGACTCAAAACAGCAGTGACTGGAAGGGCTGGGGCTGTAGGCAGCCCTTGGAACTGGGCTGCTCTTGCCCCATCCCCCTCCACACTCCTGTCCTTTGCAAGCCAAGGTGACTTTCAGAGGTGGGTCTCAGAACACAGACCTGTGGCGCCCACGGGGTGGGGTGCTACTTCGATGGTGTTTATCTCCCCGGGTTGGGTTGATCTCTCCTGTTGGTTCACTCTCCTGTTTGTTCTATCTGGCTGAGCCCCCGTGGAAGTAACTCCTCAAGTGCATCATTTGGCCTCTGTACAATCCTCCCAGTGGGTTTCCCTAAATAGTTGCTCATCTCTGTCACCCCCTGGACAGGGAGTGTGTACTAGGCTCTTTCTTTTCTCCTGTGGCTTCTAATGAAATGCTTGGCCTAGAGGAATTATCAGGAAATGGTGAGAGAATGGTGAAATATTGATGTGTGTGATCCGGAGTTCTAGAGAAATTTACCCATCTTCAGACCTTTATGATTATACTTGGTGGCCCCAATTCCATGCTGTTCAAATTTTGCCCCAATAATCTACCTCAATTTTATCCCACGTTTCATCCCCTCTCTAATCCCTACCAGTATCATAGCCTTTATTTCTCCAACTCCCATGTGGCATTATGGTGCTTAAGCCATATATTTTGGGTCTCAAGCACCAAGAATCTAAACCCATTTACACTTCGATCACTTCAGACCCTGGAGAGTACTTGCTTTAATTTGTCATACTCTACCCACCATCTCTGTTTACCTGTCCCTCGAATGAGGGATTCATTCACTTATTGTTTCCAAAACACATGTGATATGTTCATGCGAGGTGCTGGAGATAATAAAAAAGAAAACTAGAGTCATTGTCTCCTGGAATACCTCAGTCTCCTGGGAAAGATCAAGTGAAGTAGGTGACTTCAGAAGTGAAATTGTTATGTAATTATAGAGAACAATGGGAGCCCGGAGAGATGTTGTGTGGTGAAGGGGTGGTGGTGTGGTAACGTGGGCAGCACTGGCTGTTGTCTGGGCAACAAGCGTTCTAGATAGAAGGTTTGGGAACTCCCCCAATTCTTCAGTGATGGAAGCAAGAAACAGATCATTGGACATTCACACTGGAAAGAAGTATTTCAGTTAAAACATTTTTCTTAAGTTTCTAACATGATTTCCACCACCACCACCACCCACCACCACCCACCTCCTGAGCCCAATCTGTAGAAAAGTTAACAGAATAGCAGTACAAAAAACCAACCATACTCCTTTCACTTGGACTAAGAGAAAGGTGTATGATACTTTACCCTGAAATACCTCCACACCCTAAATATTTATGTGATATTTCCTAATATCAAAGACATTCTCTTATACAATCAAGATAATCACGATATCAGTCAAAACTACTACGTGGCCCATATTTGAATTTCCTCAGTTGTCTCCCTAATGTCTCTTAGGACATTTCATGAATTTAAGTCATAAATTCAAGGCACAAGTGTCCCTTTCCAATCTCTGATCTCTCACACTCCCAGGCCTCATCCTTCCCTGACCCCCACCTATATCCATCTGTGCTCCTTAGATCTCAGCAGCATGGGCCACCTCCACTAATTCCTCCTTGGTGATTAAAGCCTTGATTCTAGAGTTATTTACTGCTTCCTTTCTCTCCAGTCAAGAACAAAAATAATACCAACTAAAAAGAGATTCATGACTTTTAACTAAAAAGATTCCTGTTAAATGAGCATGTCATACATGTCAAGTGAAGATAAGGTCCAAGTTGTGGCAGGATTGAGACTATCAGGCTCTCACATGCCTCTCGCTGCTCTCATCTGGTCTCAGGGTTAGCAAGGACAGAACCCTCAAAGACTGGAATGCAGCCAGCAAAGTATTTTTGCAATTTAGTTTTATTGCTTGCATTACTTCTTCAGTTTCTGCAGAACATTGAAGATGGCACCCAAAAAGACCTCTGATTTTATGGTTCAGGCCGATAAGTTACATAAATGCTTTTGTAACAACACAGTAAGCACTTATATTTTTTTGGTGGAATGAATAGAGTATAACTAAAAGAATGGTTGGGGGAGCCAGGAATTGACTGGCTAGCAGGCAGCAGGGAAAAAACGTTTGGGATTTGTTAGGGCCTTATCATTATTAGTTGGCATTGCAAGTGGGAGTAGGAGAAAACTTTGAGGTAAAATATTGCATAGAAGAAAGGATTAAATAGAAAATCCATCCTTTTATCCTGTATTGTGATAACTCTATAATTTTAAAAATATTTCTACATATTAAAATTTTATATTTAGTCAAAGTAAACATTCATTCATTTATTCACTTACTCATTCTTGGAATCACCTCTGCTTCACTCTGGACAGATAGTTCTCCAGACCTGCTATTTAAATATTATTCTGAAACTCCCTTCACCGTCATCCTTAGGAACTTCCTTTGTCTTTCTTCCACATGCTGGATCTTCCTCTTGATTTCCCCCCCTTAATTTAGCGGAGCATATCCTCCAATAGTTTCTTGAGAATTGCTGCATAGTGAAAGCAGGCAACTGAGGGGTGCCCCAGGGACCCCAAACTGTTAAGGAGTGCATGCTCAAAGAGAAGGTCTGGCCATCCATCTGCACGAAGGGAAAGAAAGCAGACTTAAGGTGTGAACATGTTGCATAGAAGTGATGAGGGGAGAGAGGAGGAGAAAGGGGAGGCGGACAAAGACACACACACACACACACACAGAGAGAGAGAGAGAGAGAGAGAGAGAGAGAGAGAGAGAGAGAGAGAGAGGATTTCTAATCAAACTCTGAAAATAACCCATCCCTTTCTGGGCAGATGCCAAGCCAAACAGACTTGGCCCAAGACTCAGAGACAGCTGAGTCCGCAAAACTTGCCAAAAGTCTAAGACACCTTCTGTTGGGGAACCACAAGAAAGGAGTTAGGCAGGTCCCAGAGAGCTGGGACAGAAGGAAAGACCCAAAATTTAAGATGTAGCATATAATCCACTAAAGGTCAAAATAACAGTTGCCATTCTCCTTCACATGTCCTTTTTCCAAGTGCCTCCCCTCCTTTTTCATTCCACCTTAATTTATATATCCACCTTGACCCTTTCCTGCTGCTCCCATTCAGGAAGTCCAGTTCATGGCATACTTGTAGTCCAAGTGGGTGCGTGTGAGCATGAGGAAAATGGCACCCATTCACTGTGCCACAATGCCCTCCCCCCGTCAATGAGATGCCTTCTGTAACAATACAGAATGCATGTCTGAGATAACTTTATCCTCACATTTGATTGACAATTTGACCGGGTATAGGGATCAGAAATTATTTTCCCTCAAAATCTTGTAGACATTTTCCATCGTTATTAGTTTCCAGTGTTGTCACTGGTAAGTTTGATGCCATTTGAACTCATTTTGTATGTGACCTATTAGTAAAATTATCTCTGTAAGCTTTTTTTTAAAAAAGATTTATTTATTTATACATACAAGAACTGGGGTGTAGGCCAGAGGAGCAGAGGAGTGAAAGGATTCACCAGAGACCCAGGAGGGAGCAGAACAGGCAGACTGACTGAAATACACTGCTGAGGGGAGCAGCAGGTGAGACAGGAGAGGTCTGCTGTGCTATATGGGTAGCTCCCTGGCCAGAGATTGAACTCATGCTGCAGATAGCTTCAGAGCGCTGAGACTTAACCCCTAGACCACCAGGGAGACCCCATCTCTGTAAGCTTTTAGGAATTTTTTCTTTGTCCCCAGTATTCTGAAACTTCACAGTGGTAACGTCTTAGTCTAGGTGTCTCTGTTATTTTGTTGGCATTTGGTAGATCGTATTAATCTAAAACGAATACTCTCAGTTAAAGACAATTTTCTTATTTATTTTGTAAGTTTTCTTTACCTTTTTTCATTTAGGAAATCTTATACTCTTCATCTTTTTCTGGAAGATATCATTAGCTTTCCCTCCAATCTTCTGAAATTTTAATTCCTCCTAACATTTTTATTTCCAAGAACTCCTCCTTATTCTCTGCATGTTCCTTTAAAAAGAATAGGTTCCTGTTCCTGTTTGGCGGTGCAATCATTATCTCTTTTGACGTTAATGATATGTTTTTTTAAATGTTTTCTTCAGCTTCTTCTTATCTCTCTTTTTTTCTAAGTTCCCTTTCTGTTTGTTCTCTGTATTTCATACCACAAGCCTTCCTCAAACTTTCGGTGACACTTAGCTTTTTTTTTTTTTTTTTAAGATTTATTTATTTATGCATGCAAGAACTGGGGTGTAAGCCAGAGGTGCAGGAGGTGAGAGGATTCACCTGAGAGAGTGGGGAGCAGAACAGGCAGATCTACTGAAAATCACTGCTGAGGGGAGCAGCGGGTGAGACAGGAAAGGTCTACTGCGCGATGTGGGTCAGCTCCCTGGCAGGGGATTGAACTCGTGCTACAGTGGCTGGCAATAGCTTGATAGCGCTGTCCTTAACAACTTGCACCACCAGGGAGGCCTTTGATTATCTTTCATACTTAAAGTAAGACTCTATGGGATGCTCATGGACACTGTGTGCATCAGCGGGGCTTTCCCACTGGAGGGCTTTGCTGAGAGTGATCAAGCAGGACACTCATTATTTTGTGGGAGGACTCCAGATGCCAGTTTCTGTAGAACATTTTACTAGGTCATGCTCAGTTTTCTCCAACATGATGATCACTTGCTATCTCAGTCCTACTGCTGGTATTCAGGAAGTTTGGATGGGTGAGGGGCTGGGAACTCCCTGTCCAGTATGTTTTCAGCTTAAAATTTCACCCTCGCTCTCAGGCATGCCTGATGTTCCCAGGAAGTTATTTCATGCTTTCTCCCTATAGCTAGGCAGAGGTTGATACTGGCTATCTTTTTTTTTTTTTAAGATTTTATTTATTTATGCATACAAGGGCTGGGGCACAGGCCAGAGATGCAGGGGGTGAGAGGATCCACCAGAGATAGAGTGGAGAACAGGACAGGCGAATCGACTGAAGTACGCTGCTGAGGGGAGCAGTGGGCGAGGCAGGAGAGCTCTGCTGCACCATGTGGGTTGCTCCCTGGCCGGCCGCAAGGGGTTAAGCAACGTACCATGAAGCAATCCACAGCCTCGGCAGCATGAGTTCAATCCTGGCTTTCTTAAAGGATTTTCAACAAATTATCTAGTTTCCTCTGCTATTCTGTACCCATACTTTTAGAGGTACCTAGTGTCCTCTATGTCTGAGACTTCTTAGGAGTCTGTGTAAAAGTTGGCTTGCTTCTTGGGGTTTTACGACCCCAGTTCTGCCCTCTTCCATGCACCCAGTGTTTTATCTTTTTCCAGACTACTGACTACTTCCAGGTGACAAAATCTGTTGGCATCTCTCATCTGTGGTCATTGCCTTTCCTGCTGTCTTCATTCTTGTGGGTTTATATGTATTTGAAAATTTCTTTTCTGTCATTATAGTGAGGCTTGGGGTGGGGGGTATAGAACATGGTGTGTTGATCATCCTTTATCAGAAGTGTCTGTAATATCTATTTGGACTGAGAAGTAGTACTGTCATCTTGGCTATAATGGCCAGCTTTCTCAGAAAAGTCTGGGTGGATGTATCATTTTGGGAATAAAAATCAACTGCCAAACTGCATTTATTTTTTATGTTGTGTGCTCTGTTTGAGGCAGACTTTCAGGACCTCTACACAAGCCTATTCCTTGCCCCCTCCTTGAGCCATAATCTTCTTTTCACCAAGCATTTTGTTTTCCATCTCCCTCCCTTCTCTGCGCATGAGCCATAGATTAGAAGGATCACGCTGAGATCTTTAATTCAGTCTGAGTCTTGTGAGAACTAACCCTGGAACTTTCTGGGACATGGGAAACAGGTTTGTTAGAACCCCAGGATAAAACTTTCCTTAGGATAATCCCTTCCAGTTCCATTGCTTGCAAAGCAAGTAAATGGCATGAATTTATCTTTTTCGATCATTGCATAGTATCCATTGTGTATATAAACTACATTTTCTTTTTTTTTTAAAGATTTATTTATTTATGCATACAAGAACTAGGGTACAGACCAGAGGTGCGGGGGGGGGTGAGAGGACCCACCAGAGACAGAGCGGGGAACAGAACAGACAGATTGACTGAAATACACTGCTGAGGGGAGCAGCGGGTGAGACAGGAGAGCTCTGCTGCGCCACGTGGGTCACCTCCCTGGCCAGGGATCAATCTCACACTGCAGTGGCTGTAGATGGTTTCATAGTGCTGTGTCTTAACCCCTTGCACCACCAGGGAGGCCCCCCACATTTTCTTGATGCACCTAAATGTCTGGGGGCTCTAGGTTGTTTCCATATCCAGGAGGAGAGATGTGAGAGGGGGAGGGGAGGAAAAAAGGGGAGGTGAGTACTACGGACTATGGGTAATTTGGTGGTGGGAGAACTAGGGGAGAAATTCTTCATTGTAAAAAAATGAACAAGGATGAAAAATAATGGTAGTTCAATAAGAAATATATTTAAAAACAAGATAAAACATTCCTATTGAAGTGTGATGCTATTTACAAGAATAAGGGCAGATTTAAAGAAGAGAGCTCTGTGGCAGACTGTTGTAGAGCAGCCCCGATACAAAACGGGGTGCCTGACTGTGGGTCCTCACCCGCGCGCTTAAAAGGGCTTATCAATGCTCTACTGCAGGCACACGCGAAAGGTTCATAAAAGGTTTATTGACAAGGGAAGGGGAAATGAGGAAATGTACAGCTCAGGGAGAAAAGTGGGAGACAAAGTTTTAAATGCGTCCTACCCGATCTGCCAATCAGGAATCCCAAATGGCGCTCTGAGAGCTGGCCGCGAGCCAGGAGCTGTGAAGCCAGGAGGCGAGCAACAGCGAGGCCCCAAGGCCCACGTGTTTGGTTTTTATACCCAACCTGGCTGCCCAACTCCACCCTCAGGTCCCAGCCACCCTCCCTTTGGTGGTGATGGGATTTGTCTTTCCCAATGTCCTGATGGCTTTGGTCTGGAGTGGGGGTGGGGTCCACAAAGCCTGTATGGGATTAGCTCAGGACACCATTTCTCCCTAACAAGACCACTGAATTTTCTCCACAAGTCAGGGTGGATTAGCTGCCCTCCAGGTTAGGGGGGGTCTCTTTGGATGTAGTCATTATTCAGTAGAGGTCTAAGTCCTTATGGGATGGGGTGCATCTTTCATACATCAAAGCCAAAGGCATCATCATCAGTCGGTGGGAGAGACTTCCCAGACAGTTAAGCTCCTATATACTTTCCCTCCAATCCCTGAATAGGAACATGCTAAAATTTGTGAATGGCACAAAAGGCTTCACCCCATTTTACTTCCCACAGATATTTCAGGCCATGATGTTTGTAACCCTGAGGAATGTTTCACCCAAATACTCTCATTCTTAAGCTCCTCTTTTACAAGTGTTTTACTTTACTTAATCTTGTCCTTGAGCGTTTTATGGCTCATGTTATCTTCTATTGAATCTGAAGCGTTTCCAAAATCCAGAGTCATCTACTCTGACATCATAGACGGGTTGTGTTAGAATAGGAAGGAGGCCAAGAGTATCAGACTGAAGCAGGCTTTATTGAAAGGCCGTGAGGGACGACTCCCTGCAGGCCGAGAGTCGCCCCACAAGATGGGTAGAACGAGTCCTTACAGGGTTAGGCAACTGCTGGAGTTTTTGGTGTACGTGAGGGGGTCTCTTCTGCCGGAGGGGTCTGCTGGAATGATTTGTGCTGGGGGTGGGTCTGCTGGAATAGCTTACTGTTGTCAGCTTTGTCTCTGATTCAGCTTCTCTCAGGTTCCCTGGTGCCTGGTTGTAAGGGTTTTAAGAGGGGCCTGTTTATGCTCTCACCATCCCAGACTCTAAAGGGGTAGAAAAAGGGGGAAAGGGATGTCATTGCTTCTGGCTACTTCCTGCTGAGAAGGGGTGCAGTAGGGACTCCCCCACCCTGCAGTCTGGGAGGGAGCACTGTTGCAGCTGGTAGGTCGATTGGTGATGAAGGAAGAACAGGGCCTATTGAAGAAGCAGGTTTCTAGGGAAAAGACTGCAAGGAGAACAGTTAGAGGCCCTAGGAGGGCAGAAAATCGGGGTCCAAGGAGGCTCGTTGGTCCCCACCAGGAAGATCCTGGTTGCTGGGAGTTTTGCTAAAAATGGAAAGTTCCTGACCCTCGGGAGGCTGCAGAAATTGAAAGCAGAGATACTTATGGTCTGTGGTGTAGGTCCGTTCCCTGGACGGGCTGCAGCTTGAGTCCATTAGGGCCAAGAGGGAGGATGGGCTGGACTGGATGGCAGTGCAGGCATCAAAAGTGAGCAAGGGGCCTCCCTTGTGGCACAGCGGTTGAGCACTGGGTTGCAAAGCTGCCCGCGGCCTCTGTGGCGCCGGTTCGATCCCCGGCTGCTCCCTGGCCACCGGAGGAGGGTCCCGCATGGGGCGCAGACCTCTCCTGCCGCCCGCTGCTCCCCTCAGCAGTGTACTTCGGTCCTTCTGCCTGCTCTGCTCCCCGCTCTGGCTCTGGTGAATTCTCTCACCCTCCTGCGCTTCTGACTATACCCAGTGCATGTATAAACAAAACAAAACAAAAACAAACAAACAAACAAACAAACAAACAAACAAATAAATAAATAACATGCCTCTATTAAAAAAAAAAAAAAGTGAGCAAGACTGTAGGGAGTGAGTCATCCCACCATCAGTTAATGAGCTATCTCTTGCCTCCTTGTGCCGCAACCTGGAATTTGATCCTGGAGGGTCAGAGGGTTCCTGAGAAAAGTAAAAGTAGGAGGCAAAAGGATGCACCTAAATGTCTGGGGAGCAGCGGGTGATCCCATCCCATCAGTCTGGATGGGACTGAAATCGCAGAAGTTTCCTTGGAGTCAAAGACCTTGGAGCAGTTCCAGGGTTTGGATGGGATCCAAGAGCTGAGGCAAGAAGGGCACAAACTTATGAGCAAGTAAACAAGATTAACATTTACCAGTGAGGGGGGCAATTGACCAGTCCAAAGAATGGGAGCAAGACAGAGTAAGTGGCCCCTTATTTGCCAAAAAGGTGATCTTTTTTTCTGCCACTTTTAGGGTCACCTGAGGCCTGTCTCACCTCTGGGCTTCTTCCGAGGAGATTTTCATAGAGGCAGCTGACAGTCCTGTGTGTTGGGTTGGCCACCTCCTTCTCTGGAGAGTGGGACAGTCCCTCTTTCAGTGCCCGGTGTGAGGACACTGAAGGCATGGCCCTGAGGACGGCTTCTTTAGATACTTTCAGCTGAGGTGTTTTGATTGCCGGCACTGGAAGCAAGCTGGCATTTGGAGGTCCCAAATGCCCTGGGGTGCATGGGCCTCGGGTGAGTCTGAGGTGGCAGGGCACTGACAATGGCAACTGCCACATACTGTACCCTTCTCTCCTCTTTCTTCCTTTCTTTTTCTTAGCCTAGTCAGTCCCCTCCATGTCACTGTAGGCTTTGAAGGCGGTGTCCAAGAGTGTTTAAAGGATCGTAGGTGCTTGATTCAGTCTCTGAAGCCTGTACCTGAAATAAGGGCAAGACTGGCTAATGAGGGAGACCGGCAAAGTGCTTATCTTTTAACAGTCTCTGGGTCTAGATTATAATTGACTGGCTTCACAATTGCCTTTTGTATGCCCTGAAGGAGGCAGGTGATCATATGTTTCCTGACTAGAGTCAAAAGCAGTTTAAGAATACTTGAGTCCTTACTGTAGATGAAAAAGAAATTAAAGTTTGGCTTTACATAGTTACTGCTGTTAAGCTTAGCAAGTCATTCCAGCACATAACATTTTTACCTCTCTCACACCTTCAACACTTTTCTTTTGATTTCTAGCTTTAAATTCTTTTCAAGACTTTCAAAATAGGGCCTCCCCGGTGGTGCAGCAAGTTGAGCGCAGCGCTGTGAAGCTGTCTGCAGCCTCTGCAGCACGAGTTTGATCCCCGCCTGGCCAGGGAGCCACCCACTTGACGTGGTAGACCTCTCCTGTCTTGCCTGCTGCTCCCCTCAGCAGTGTATTTAAGTCCATCTGCCTGTTCTGCCCCCCACTCTCTCTCTGGTGAATCCTCTCACCATCCTGAGCCTCTGGCCTGTACCCCCAGCTCTTGTATAAATAAATAAAAAATCTTTTAAAAAAAAAGACTTTCAAAATATCCATTTTCAACACATTTCTTCCTTATTAAACACACACCTCACTTTACTTGCATTTTGAATCATGAGAGAGTCCACCTTAAATTTTTGGCTGCAGAAGTCAAGGCATTTACTGGGAGAAAAGTATCCCCTTTCCAAGGGGAAAAGATAAGTGGACCAGTTTTTCTGGAAAAAGAATTCATCAAGAAACATTCAGATAAAAACCCCAGAAGAAAGTTTTCTTGTTAACATAGACCAGGCCAATCACTTTTTTTTTTTTTTAAAGATTTATTTATTTATTTATTTATACAAGCACTGGGTAGAGTCAGAAGCACGGGAGGGTGAGAGAATTCACCAGAGCCAGAGCGGGGAGCAGAGCAGGCAGAAGGAACCGAACTACATTGCTGAGGGGAGCAGCGGGCTGCAGGAGAGGTCTGTGAGCCATGTGGGACCCTCACCCAGTGGCCAGGGATCGAACTGGCGCTGCGGAGGTTGCGGGCAGCTACGCAACCCAGCGCTCAACTGCTGCGCCACCGGGAAGGCCCCAGACCAATCATTTTCTTTCTTTCTTTTCTTTTTATTTATACAAGAAGTAGGGTACAGGCCAGAAGCACAGGAGGGTGAGAGAATTCACCAGAGACAGAGCGGGGAGCAGAACAGGCAGATGACCGAAAACACTGCTGAGGGGAGGAGCGGGTGAGACAGGAGAGGTCTGCCGTGCCATGAGGGTATCTCCCTGGCTGGCCAGGTTCGAACTCACGCTGCGGAGGATATGGACAACTTCACAGAGCTATGCTCAACCTGCTGCGCCACGGGGGAGGCCTGCCAATCATTTTCTTCTGAATACCATGAGCTTTTTTCTAAGTAAGGGGGTGAGGCAGAGAAAGCTCGATGGCTGAGGAGGTCTTGGAGAGAGTGTGAGGATGGGAACTGAAGGGTCTGATTGGATAAATAGGCCACTGGACAAAGGAAGCCAAGGGCCTGGGCCTTAGCCAGTGGATAAAGAGATGGAAGGGTTGGTGGGGGTGGGGAAGAGCTAGGGAAGGGACTGAATGAGAGTCTTTTTGAGGCGGGTGAGAGGGTGGATGAAGGCCTTAGGGGAGGCCAGGGGTTTGTGAAGGTCATCTCAGGTAGCCTTGTGGAGAGGCTTGGATATGAGAGAGAAGTTAGGGATCCAGATGCAGAAAGAACTGAAGGGGCAGAGAACTGAGAGTTTTCCTGAGTGTTTGAGTGGTGAGAGGGAATTGTTGACCTGAAACCAGGGTGGAGGGGTTTTGAAGTATGACTTTGAAAGGGGGTTGTGGGTGGTTACCTGAGGGTGACTGCTAGAAGGATCTCATGAGGCGAGCAGATCTGGTGGAGAGAAGGGTGAGAGCGAAGAGTAAAGAATGCCTGCTTGGAGGGAACCTCAAACCATTCGCTATTTCTATGGAGGAAATTATGTAAATCTTGTAAAATGTCAGGGTCAAGAGTGTTGTTATTGTGTAGTTTGTAAATGGGCCAGATTTGGGTGGAGAGCTGAATAAGCCATTTGGATTTTATAACTGGCTTTAATCCCATTTTGGAGAGGTTGTGGAGGAGGCATGCCCGAGGGGATGGATATGGTGGTGGATGGAGCGTTGTCCATATGGGGGGGTAGAAACAGAGACCAGAGGGGAGGCCGAAAAGGCCGAAGGGGAAACGGGGGGCCTTAAGACAGAAAGTTAGACAGGCCTTAAAGGCCAAAGGTTAGACTAATGAAATCTTCCTGAGTGAAGCCCCAAGGGAAAGGGAGGGATTCGAAGGGGGAGGGAGAGGTGATAGGGTACAGGAGCCTTCAGTCTGGTTAGGGTCAGGGCTTAGGGATTTTACCTTAAACGCTGGTCTGTGGTAGATGTGGTGGAGATGGCAGAATGGTCCTTCATCTGATGGCCGGAGAAGGAAGATACAGAGAAGGCAGAGTGAGGAGTTGCAGATTTGAGGTTTGCCAGGAAGTCCAAAGGAGGACGAGGAGGACTAGGACAAGTCCTTTCACAGAGGACTAGGACAAGTCCTTTCTCTGCTCACATGGCACTGAAGGCTGCTGGGGCCTAACTCTGCATCCTCCTCCTGGGTTTCCACACCAGGATATTAGAAAAGGAGGCCAAGAGTATCAGCCTGAACCGGGCTTTAATGAAAGTCCATGAGGGACGACTCCCCGCAGGTTGAGAGTCACTCCAGCCCCCACCCCAAATGGGGAGCTCAGGTCTTTATAAGGTTAGGTGACCGCTGGACTTTTTGGTGTACGTGAGGGGGTCTCTTCTGCCGGAGGGGTCTGCTGGAATTATTTGTGCTGGGGGTGGGTCTGCTGGAATAGCTTACTGTTGTCAGCTTTGTCTCTGATTCAGCTTCTCTCAGTTTCCCTGGTGCCTGGTTGTGCGGGTTTTACAAGAGGCCTGTTGTGCTCTCATCAGGTTGGGTGGAACAACATTCTTAATCCTTCACTTTTAAATTTACCCCCTATCCTAAGTCCAAAGCGAACTGAACTGAACTCAAAGCATCTAATTCCTAGTAAATTGTTTGCAGGATTGTCTAATTTTTCAAGTGACATGTCATTTGCAATTTCATTAGAAGAATTTCCAGCAGACAGCTCTTTTCTGATGTTTCAGACGAATAAAAAAAACTCCCTTTCCAAATCACTGATCTAAGTCTCTAAGAAACTTTGTTTTTTTAATTAATTATAGTCAAATTTAAGTTTATATCATCACTTCCAAATGACCAAAATCCCAATAACTTCATCCTGAGAACATCCACAGTTTGAGCTAATATTACAAATAACTCTTGCTTCCAATAGTTGGATTATGTAACAGATATAACAGATCTCTCACACATGTTATTAGCTAGAACCCGACAGAAAAGAATGTAATGTACTGAAATGTATGTATTTAAACATCACATTTAAAAACAAAATTAGAAAGACAAAAGAAAAACAAATCTGTCCTGCTTGGTAATTCTTCCTTTGTGGTATTTACTATTTTAGTCAATCTGGGCCTCCCGGGTGGCACAAGGGGTTAAGACGCAACCTATGAAGCTATCCACAGCCACTGCAGCACGAGTTCGATCCCCAGCCAGGGAGCTACCCACATGGCACAGCAGACCTCTCCTGTCTTGCCCACTGCTCCCCTCAGCAGTGTACTTTGGTCAATCTGCCTGTTGTGCTCCCCACTCTGTCTCTGGTGAATCCTCACCCCCCACACCTCTGGCCTGTACCCCAGTTGTTGTATGTATAAATAAATCAATCTTTAAAAAAATATTTTAGTCAATCTACTTTTGTAAACATAAAGAAACCATGCAAAACTGAGAGAGAGGAGAGAGAGAGGAGAAAAAGGAGAGAGAGAGAGAGAGAGAGCAAGAGGGAGAGAGAGGATTTCAAACAGACTTCTAATCAAACTCTGAAAATTACTCCTCCTAGAGTCATAAACACTCAGCCAAACAGTCTGGGCCCACATCAGAGTGGCTGAACCCTGAAAACTTCCCATGAGTCTAAGGCATCTCTGGATAGAGATTCCCAAAATTTAAAATGTACCATGTAATCTACCAGGTGGTCAAGATAATGGCTGCCATTGCCTCTGCCAAAATGATAGTGCTGGCAGGACCAAGGACCAGAGCAGCCTCCCCACAGGCCTTTCCCCTACACTCCTCTCCCTTTTTTTTTGTTCTACTCTGTTTATAAACCTCCCTTGCTGTCGTCCTTCCCAATTGCCTCCCACTCAGGAAGTCTGGCTCATGGCACGCTTCAAAGAGAAGTCTAAGGTACCTGCATGTAAGGGGTGTGGGGGGTGGGGAATGGCACGGGTTTACTGTGCTATGAAGCGTCCCCCTTCATGGAGATGCATGCTGGGACAAGAAATACTCAAATATTTATCATTTTTCCCAATTCAGCTACAGTTGCTTTAATTTAAAATCATTCAAGAATTTTCTATGAAGAATTTTTGTTTTATAACCATTTTTCCTACACTTTACTGTATAAATGTTTGCTTTTATTGCTTGAAACCAATCCCCAGGGTCTCCCTTGTGGCGCAAGGGGTTGAGCACCGCCTACGAGGTGGTCCGCAGCCTCTGCAGCAAGGGTTCAATCCCTGGTGGCCAGGGAGCAACCCACATGGCCCAGCAGACCTCTCCTGACTTGCCCGCTGCTCCCCTCAGCAGTGTATTTCAGTAGATCTGCCTGTTCTGCTCCCTGCTCTGTCTCTGGTGAATCCTCTCACCCCCCCCCCCACCTCTGGCTTATGCCCCAGTTCTTGTATGAATAAATAAATCTTTTAAAAAGTTTTCAATTCTTTTCTCCAAGATGTCTCCTTTGCAAAACTACATTATCTTCATCAACATGTATGTTGATATTGGATGGATGCTGAAAAATTTGGCTGAAGGGTAACCCGGAGAACTAGTGTTACATCTAGTCTGGTGTTTTGTTTTTAATTTATTGATTTATGCATACAAGAACTGGAGTGTAAGCCAGAGGTGCGGGATTGGGGGAAGGGGTGAGAGGATTCACCAGAGACAGAGTGGAGAGCAGAACAGGCAGATCTACTGAAACACACTGCTGAGGAGAGTAGGGGGTGAGACAGGAGAGGTCTGCTGTGCCGTGTGGGTAGCTCCCTGGCCGGCTGGGGTTCGAACTCATGCTGCAGAGATTTCGGATATCTTCACAGTGCTGTGCTTAACCCCTTGTGCCATCAGGGAGGCCCTAGTCTGTTATTTTTTCCTGCCATGTTTGATTAGCTTAGAGGCACCACATAAATCTTGACACCTACAAGTAGAACAGATCGGATGGACCTATGCTTAGCCTATAAGGTCCTGTCTGCAGGCAAGGGGCTGAAGTTCTTGTCAACCCATTTTTCTACAAGGACTGGGTCACATTTTCTCTCTAGGCGTTTTCTTCTTTCTGTCCTTGGCTTTTGCATGTCTGTTCCAATTATCTATGTCATATAATGAATCATACCAAAACCTAGAGACTTAAAATATTAAAAATGATTTTATTGTTATAGTTTATGGCTTTGGTGTTTGATGTCAGCTATTAGTCTCATTTGGGGAATCTCATGGACTTGTAGTCAGATGGTGGCTGAGGCTGAGTCATTTTTCTCAAAAGCTTCCTTATTCACTATGTCTAGTAGTTGATATTGACTGTTGACTGGGATCTCAAGTTAAGGCAGTTGGCCAGACCAGCTACATGTGATTGCTCCACTTGGCCTGGGTTCTCCGCTGGATGGCAGCTAGATTCCAAGAGCAAGTATCTTGAGATAACAAGGTGCAAGGACAGGTAACCTAGCCTTGGACGTCACATCACATCACCTCTATTGTATTCTGCTGGTTGAAGCAATACCAAAAGCCCACTCAGGCACCCAAGAAGAGGGAACTAGGCCTTATCATTCAATGAGAAGACTATCAGTATCACAAAAGAACATATGGAATGTAGAGCATATTGTGGAAATATTTGGAAAATACAATCTGTCAGTCTACCCTCTGACCACAAGTCATACTCCTCTCACAAGCAAAGTATACTCAATCCCTCCCTTGAGTCGAATCCTGGTGCAGCCTCAGTTTAAAAGTCCAGGGTCTCATCCAGTGTGAATGAGGCTTATTGGGTGTGGTTGCTCAGGTCTCGCTATTTGATTAGGGCTCAGTTCTAGTACATTGACTGTGGCTCTTGACTTCACACAGTAGGATCTTAGTTTCCTATTCTAATTGAGCCCTCATTTCCATAATCAGTAGCCAATGTTTGTCAGTGGATAATTTTCTTTCTTTCTTTCTTTCTTTTTTTAAGATTTATTTATTTATGCATGCAAGAACTGGGGTGTAAACCAGAGGGTTGGGGGTGAGAGGATTCACCAGAGAGAGTGGGGGAACAGAACAGGCAGACTGACTGAAATACACTGCTGAGGGGAGCAGCAGGCGAGTCAGCAGAGGTCTGCTGCGCCATGTGGGTTTCTCCCTGGCTGGCCAGGGATCGAACTCGGGCTGCAGTGGCTGGCAATAGCTTGATAGCTCTGTCTTTAACCCCTGTGCCACCAGGGAAGAATTCTTTGCCTAATTCTTTCTTACAGAGGTTTGCAGGTCCTCTGTTTCTGTTGTTTCTCTTCCCTTCAGTTCAAGCTTATATAAAAAACAAACTAACAAACAAACAAAAAACAACTTGAGGGTGTTTTATCAATTATAACCCAATCTATTAGACAAAATCCATAAACAAATCTCTTTGTGATAATCCTCCTCTAGCTTGGACTATGTACCCTTAAAAATCTCAAAAACCCTATTGTTTAAACATAGAAATTTTTCCAGATTTGACTTTAAGATCTTTAAAAGACCTTTGACTGTTTGAAGCACCACCTTAAATCTTGCTGAGATTTTAACAAAAGATTTTGCAGTTGGATCCTTGGCTTAATCTTGGGCTATTTTTTCCTGAAACCATTTCTCAATACTGATTATGTTAGTTATCTGCAGTGACTATGAATAAAAAAAGAACTTAGCTTTTGAACTCAGCAAGTCCTGGATCATTTATATATAACATGTTGTCTTTAATTTTCCTCTCTCCTCTTGCATGTTGCCACAGGCAGAGAGAAGTCATAAGGTATGGTCAATGTTTTGCCTAGAAATTTTCTTAGATCCGTGAGTTTATTAGATACATTTCCCATTTTTCAAGTTATTGTAGAGAACAGTTTTCACTACTACATAACATTATACACATGACAAAATTTCCCCAGCATATATGATTATTTTCCTCTGGTTTCCAATAACACGTTCCTTTAAGCCTTCACCACCAACCTCCTTGATATTTGTCTCAGTAGCACCCCCCTTCTGGTACCAAAATTGTTTCTTTTTATAATAATAATATGTAAGGTGATGGTTTTATTTTTACATCTAATAATAGAGACAATGATAAAAGAGACAATTCTGGAGGTTATCTGGACTAGGTGTTTCTTATTGGAAATTTCTCGTGATTATAGTCAGGTGGTGACTGTAACTGGACACATCTTGAAGGCTTCCTTACCCACATATCTGATGGTTGAGGCCAGTTGTCAGTGGAAAAACCCAAATGTGGATGTGCCTTGTGGCTTGAGCTTCCTCACAGCATGGTGGCTGGGTTCCCAAGTCAAGGTAAAAGGGAGAGCATGAATTTTTTATGAGATAGACTTGGAAATCACAGACTATCATTTGTTGTCCTCTATTGGCTGAGACAGTCACTCAACAGCAAGGAGATTGAACATAAAGTGCATCAATCAAAGGGAAAGTCAATGTGTGATCATAAGAAGATTGTGTGCAATGGGACATATTTGGAAACTACAACCTGTCATGATTTCCAAGGTGAAGTTTTAATCAAAGGAGCCATCCTTGCTACAATCCAAATCAAGGAGCAGATGCATACCCAACTTATTTAACACCGAAAGCAGATAATTTTTAACGCCCTTAAATTAATTTTGGTAATCATAAAATGATACTAATATTATAGTAATCATGCCTGGAAATAATTGGAGACAGTCAAATTTTCTTTTATTGAAACTTGTATATGACAGAAAATTATTTAAAATTAAAAAAATTTAGTAAATAAGGGGCCTCCCCTGGTGGCGCAGCAGTTGAGCCCTGGGCTGCGAAGCTGCCCACAGCCTCTGCAGCTCTGGTTCGATCCCCAGCTCCGGGCAAGGGTCCCACAAGGTACTCAGACCTCTCCTGCTGCCTGCTGCTCCCCTCAGCAGTGTACTTCGTCATTCTGCCTGCTCTGCTCTCCCCTCTGGCTCTGGTGAATTCTCTCACCCTCCCGCGTTTCTGACTGTACCCAGTGCTTGTAGAAATAAATAAATAAATAAATAAATCTTTAAAAAAAAATTAGTAAATAAGAAAAATTGTGGATTTGTACTTTGAATTTACTTTTTGTCTTTGAACTTTGATTCTTTTTTATGTAAATGCTGTGTAAATGCTGACTTTCTTATATTTTGCTGTTGCGTAGTTAATGGCTTTGTAATTTCTATGGTCAGTCTTATTTTTTTAAGATTTATTTATTTATGCATTCAAGAACTGGGGTACAGGCCAGAGGTGTGGGGGGTGAGAGGAGTTACCAAAGACAGAGTGGGGAACAGAACAGTGGATTGACTGAAACACACTGCTGAGGGGAGCAGCAGTGAGACAGGAGAGGTCTGCTCCCTGGCCTGCAGGGGATGGAACTGGAACTCGTGCAGCAGAGGCTGTGGAGAGCTTCACAGTGCTTCATTCTAACCCCTTGCGCCATCATCGATGTCCTTCTATGGTCAGTCGTAAAGGAACAATTAATTATTATTTTTGTTGAGGTAATATAGGCTTACAACACTGTATAAGATTTAGGGGTGTGGGCCTCCCCAGTGGCTCAGTGGTTGAGCACTGGGTTGCGAAGTTGCCTGCAGTCTTTGCAGCGCTGGTTCCATCCCCGGGCACCGGGTGAGGGTCCCACATGGCACACAGACCTCTCCTGCCGCCTGCTGCTCCCCTCAGCAGTGTATTTTGTCAGTTTGCCTGTTCTGCTCCCTGCTCTGGCTCTGGTGAATTCTCTCTCCTGCGCTTCTGACTGTATAAATAAATAAATAAATAAATAAATCTTTAAAAATTTTTTTTTAAAAATTAAAAAAAAAGATTTAGGGGTGTAGGATTATACACCCCTTCAATTGTATGTTACCACATCCACCATCCCCAAAGCACAGTAAACCCTCCACCTTAGTCTATTGGAACTCCTCCCGGCTGTGACCCCTCCCTGACCCTGCTCTGGTAGCCTCACTTCTGCAATCAGATTTCTAGGGTTTGTTTTGTTTGTTTTGTTCCTCTTCTTTCTTCACAGTTGATAAGTGATATCATCTGGAGTTTGACTCCTTCTGACTTATTTTGCTTAACATAACATCTTCCAGTTCTATTCATATTTTTGTGAATGGTGAGGTTTCATTTTTTTTTGGTGTTCCATTTTCTGTATGTACCACATCTTTATCCATTCACCTGTCCCTCTCTATAACATGGCTATTATAAATAGTGCTTTGATGAATGTAGTGTGTCTCTTCAATTAATGTATTTGCATTATTTGGATAAATTCCTAGGAAGGGAATTTCTAGATCATATGGTAGATCCATTTTTAATATTTTGAGAAACCTCCATACTGTTTGCCATAGGGACTGGATCAGACTACATTTCCAACAGTGAATGAGGTTTTCTTTTTTCAAGGAACAATTTAAACTTGGTACTTTGTTGTTTAAGGCTGACTCCAGCTGTTTGCAAATATTTTTGTGTTTGATTAATTGTACTTAAAACTTCACAGCAGGAAAAAAAAAGAACTCAGGAAAGAAAAACTGTATATAGCAGATAGCAGGATCTAAGCTGATCCGCCTATGTTTGCTTTTTTTTTTTTTTTTTTTGGAATCAAAGTGTACTTCAGAGATTGAGATTAAATTTTTAAAAAATTGCCTTTGATGTTAGCACAACTTCAAAATGAGTACTCCTTCAGACTTGGCCTAGAGATAAACTGCACTCAAAGTAAGGTGGATAATTCTGAACTGTTGATGAACTTGCTTTTGAACATGTGTAGTTATGTCAGGAGTCAACAGTATAAGAGTTCTCAAAATTAACTTTCAATTAGAATACAATATTTTCTGAAATTAAGTAATGAAAATCTTAAATTTACATGTTATTTTTGAAGATAACAATTATTAATTTATGGTTCACACCCATAAAATTCATCCTTATGAAGCATACAATTTAGTGGTTTTTAGTATATTCACAGTTATGCAATCTTCACCACTATCAAATTTCAGAATACTTTGCCACCCACAAAAGAAACCGTCTAAGTGGGGTTTCTTCTCGTTACCCTGCCATTCTTCTTTCTCCCCAAAGCCTGGAAACAATGGATCTACTTTCTGTTTCCATAGATTTGCCTACCTATTTTTTTCTTTTTCTTTTTTCTGGGTAAGAATGTGCTTTTTAAATTAAAAAAAAAATTATTTATTTATGCATATAAGAACTGGGGTACAGACCAGAAGTGTGGGGGGGGAGGTGAGAGGATTCACTAGAGACAGAGTGGGGAGCAGAACAGACAGATTGACTGAAATACACTGCTGAGGGGAGCGGCAGGCAAGACAGGAGAGGTCTGCTGCGCCATGTGGGTAGCTCCCTGGTGGGGGATTGAACTTGTGCTGCAGTGGTTGCAGGTAGCTTCATAGGTCGTGTCTCAACCCCTTGCACCACCAAGGAGACCCAAGAATGTGCTTTTTATTTGCGTGACTAACAAGGGGATAGCTCTTTTGTGCTCACAAGTGCAGGGCCCAACATTCATACAGGAAGCTGCGATTCTGGAAGTACTTGAGCCACAGGCATCTGGGATGAGCTGCTTTTCAGCCACTGTGTCTTTAGACTCATCCTTATTAAGCTTGGTAAAGCCCCACTTCTTGGAGATACTGATTTTCTGGCCACCAAAGAACGTGAACTTGGCCTGTGTAGAGCCTTGCTCAATGCTCCTTGCTCTGCAGCTTGGTACCAATGGATATAATGACTTGGCCAACGTGGACCCTGGTCCTTGTTCCCTGGGGCTTCCCAAAGGCATCCTGCACCACCTGCCTGGAGTCTAACATCAGGGACAGCAAGGGCTGTCTCCAAGGTCCTTAGAAGAACCCAGACAAGCAATAGGCCAAGGACACTATCAAGGAGGCTGCTGTTTACAGCTTTGCACACTGGGCCCCCAGGAAGAAGAGCATGGTGGGTATTATTGGCTGCAGGGATTTGTCTATTTTGGACATTTTGTGTAACTGGAATCATACAACATGTGGTCTTTTGTGTCTGGCTTCTTTTACTTAGTGTGATGTTTGCACATTCATCCATTGCACATATGTGTTATTAAAATTTAACAATGACTTCTGATAAGCACGATACAGTCTATTTCCTCCAACTGAAAACTCTACAAAATGCAACAAATCACCCAAGGAATCTGTAAAGTTAATAATGCCATGCCAACTGGGAGAGTAGCCAGAACTTGAAGAATGGCATGTAACTGGGGTGAGTTTCCCCATTTGTTTAATTATTTTATCTCCTGACTTTGACCTGAGCATGAACTCAGTGTGGGGTTGCACAGCAGCAAGCTCTGACAGAAACCCTGTCTTTCTGGCCAAAAAAATAAGAAAAGGGGCATCTGCAAGGTCAAAAGGGTGGTGCTGACTTCCCCTTTTTTACTTCTCTCTTTTCCTCTCTTGGTTCTGACTCACTGGTGTTGTAAGGCATAGAGCACACAGCAATGGGGACAGTGGTGTGGGCATGTAAAACAAAGAAAACCTGCCTTCCTAACCAGGCACTAGAAAAAGGAGACCCCATTGGTCAAAGTGCGTTTGGGAAAGTCTCTTATTTCTTCCTTCTTTTCTCTTGCCACTTTGTACCAGGGCAGCCCCAGGCATGCAGAGCTGGTAGTGCCGGTGACCAAGACTGGAAGAGAAAAGCACTCTTTCAGTAAGAGGACTGGAAAAATGATTGCCTGGATGTTGTTAATCAGGGTGGGTAGGACTGAAAGTTTCAACATTCTGATCACTTGGTTGACCCCTCTGGCAGCGAGACCCCATATTTAGGTGCTTTCCAGAAGTCACTTCACTTATACAAGAAGAGAATACTTTCATCACTTAGGAAATTCTAAGGGCTCTAGGAACTTTGTGCCAAACTGGAACAAAGCCCAAATATACATTTCTTATTACAAACCACAATATCATATTTACCTATTAAGGAAGTTGAATTTATAGTTAAAAGCCTACTGAGGGCCTCCCCTGTGGCGCCGTTGTTGAGCGCTGGGTTGCGAAGCTGCCCGCAGCCTCTGCAGCACTGGTTCGATCCCCAGCTGCTCCCCGGCCACCGGAGGAGGGTCCCACATGGCGCGCAGACCTCTCCTGCCGCCCGCTGCTCCCCTCAGCAGTGTACTTCGGTCCTTCTGCCTGCTCTGCTCCCCGCTCTGGCTCTGGTGAATCCTCTCACCCTCCCACGCTTCTGACTGTACCCAGTGCTTGTATAAATAAATAAATAAATCTTTAAAAAAAAAAAAAGACGATAGCATCTTAAAAAAAAAAAAAGCCTACTGAGAAGAAAAACTCCAGAACCAGATGTTTTTGTTACCTTTGGGGAGAAATAATACCAATTCTACACAATCTCTTTTGGAAAATAGAAGAGGAGTAAATACTTTCCAATTCATTTTGTGAGGCTAATTTTACCTGAGAAAGACATTACAATCCATGTAAAGACATGACAAGTAAGAAAAATTGCAAATTAATATCCCTAATAAACATAGAACATCTGTAACAAAGTATGACCAAACTAAATTCAGCAGTATATAAAAAGTGTACTAATCATGCCCAAGTGGAGTTCTTCCTGGGAGTGCAGGATTGATTTTACACTTGAAAATCAATCATTGCAAGGCCTCCCTAGCAGCACAAGGGGTTAAGCACTGCGGTATGAAGCAATCCAAAGCCTCTGCCTTACAAGTTCAATCCCCGGCTGGCCAGGGAGAAACCCACATGGTGCAGCAGACCTCTACTGTCTCGCCCTCTGCTCCCCTCACCAGTGGATTTCAGTCAGTCTGCCTGTTCTGTTCCCCACTCTGTCTCTGGTGAATCCTCTCACTCCCCGCATCTATGGCCTGTACCCCAATTCTTGTATGCATAAATAAATAAACCTTAAAAAAAAAGAAAATCAGTCATTGCAATTCATCATTTCAACACAACAAAGAAGAGAAATAATGTGACAATAATAATGTGATAATAATAATTTTTCCTCATGTATTAAGATGATCACATGAGGGCCTCCCTGGTGGCGCAGCAGGTTGAGTGCAGTGCTATGAAGCTGTCTGCAGCCTCTGCAGCGCTGGTTCGATTTCTGGCCCACCAGGGAGGTGACCCACATGGCACAGCAGACCTCTCCTTTTGTGCCCACTGCTCCCCTCAGCAGTGTATTTTGGTCAATCTGCCTGTTCTGTTGCCACTCTCTGGTGAATCCTCTCACCCTCCACACCTCTGGCCTATGCCCCAGTTCTTGTATGCATGAATAAATCTTTTTTTTTTTTAAAAGCCACATCAACATCAACTCTAAAATCTGAGCTCATCAATGTCAACAAGTATCCTTTGTTTTACTCTATTTCCTGAGGTTATGGATGCACTCTCTACCTCTTCATGTTCTTTTGAAGTCTGATTTTTGCCAACTAAGCTCTATGCATTACTATCTTGTGCTAATTAATCCTAATTTCCCAAAGGGCAATCAATAGCTTCTGGTGGATTAGCTCATCCAAAGGCTCTTTCAGCCTTAACCCACACAGGCAGAATAGTCTCTTCTCCTTCCCATGGGAGTATGTTTATTTATTTATTTATGATTTATTTTATTTATACAAGAGCTGGGGTACATGCCAGAGGCACAGGAGGGTGAGAGGATTCACCAGAGACAGAGTGGGGAGCAGAACAGGCAGACTGACCGAAGATACTGCTGAGGGGAGCAGCAGGCAGGACAGGAGAGGTCTGCCGTGCCATGTGGGTTGCTCCCTGGCCGGCCGGGAATCAAACCTGCACTGCAGAGGCTGTGGACAGCTTCACAGCGCTGTGCTCAACCCACTGCACCACCAGGGAGGCCCCCTATGGGAGTATGTTTTTAAGAAATCTGAAGTCCAGTTCTTGCAGAGTCTTCGCTGAGTACTCTGGGAATTGCTTGGTAAGTGTAGAATTGGAGGTATTGACAGCATGGAGGCTACTTCTAACACTGGCCCTTTTACCATTTCCATTAACCTTTTGCTTCTTTCCCTCATGCCTATATTTCAGTGGCATGTTCTGACCAAAATCTCAAACTCTGTTGTTAAGTCCCAGTCTTGAACTCCGTAAGTATGTCTTTAGTTTTACGTAACAGGTAGCCTTAGCTAGAGGTTCCAATGCATACTCATGCGGTAGAGTCAGCTTCTGGGAATCCTGTTTCAGCACAAGGAATGATTTCTGGTTTTTCACTTATTCTTCCAGAGAGACGCTACTGTCTTAAGGAATGGGGTGCTATTGAGGCTGATAAACACCAATGTTGAAGTCTTCTGCTACCCATTATTTCACCAGAGAATTTTTTTATGCTTAGTGGTTCTAAGTTCATATGATAATGTATACATAGAGTACTGTTGAAACATTCTATTTGAGAGTATATATCCACTCCCTGAAAGCTATAAGGTTGATTTCAATGTAGCTGCATAAATTCCCTTTATCTTTTTTTTAAAGATGTATTTATTTATGCATACAAGAACTGGGGTATAGGTCTGTGGTATGTGTGGGGGCAGGTGAGAGAATTCACCAGAGACAGAGTGGGGAACAGAACAGGCAGACTGACTAAAGTACACTGCTAAGGGGAATAGTGGGCGAGTCAGGAGAGGTCTGATGCTCCATGTGGGTTGCTCCCTGGCCTGGGATCTAACTCGTGCTGCAGTGGCTGTGGATAGCTTCATAGGTTGCATCTTAACCCCTTGCGCTACCAAGGAGGCCCCAGATTCACCAGTTTTCTAATAGCACTTCCATGGACTTGGTGACGTTTATCTTTTTCAAAACTTAAAAGTTTCAGTCTGCAGTCAACTAGATGGCAAGGTTGGTAGCTGGTATTAATAAGGGAGAAATACTTCAGTGTGGAATAATTTTCTAAGCTGTCAGTTCACCATGAATATGTTTTTTTAAGATTTATTTTATTTATGCATACAAGAGCTGGGGTGTTGCCAGAGGTGTGGGGGGGGGTGTGAGAGAGAGGATTCACCAGAGACAGAGTGGGAGCAGAGCCAGTGGATTAACTGAAGTACACTGCTGAGGGAAGCAGTGGACGAGACAGGAGAGGTCTGCTGCGCCATGTGGGTTAACTCCCTGGCCAGGGACAGGCAATGGCTGCTGATAGCTTCATAGTGCTGAGACTTGCACCTTGCGCCACCAGGGAGGCCCACATCAATATTTTTTTGACTTTACACAAGCTAATAAGTTTGGGGAGTCAGAAAATAAATATGCAGACCATTTGAATTATTTATTGCTGCATTAAAATTATCTCAAAAGTCAGTGGCTTAGCACATCAAATATTTGTAGTCTCACACAGTTTCTGAGAGTCAGGTGGTTCTAGCTTAGGTCTCTCAGGAGTTTCAGTCTTGATGTTGATTGGGACTGGAGTTACCTGAAGGCATGACTGGATCTGGAGGAAATGCCTTCAAGGTGGCTTCCTCACATGGCTCAGTTCCACACTGACTTGTGACAGGAGGGCTCGGTTCTTTGTCCTTGTCTTGAGGACATCTCCATAGCGTTCTCAATTGTCTTTATGACACAGGAGCTGATTTCTCCCAGAAAAGCAATTGGAGAGAAGGGTGGGAGAGAGAAGAGAGGAGAGGAGATGATGACTTCTAGTTTTGAGCTTCAGGAGTCATATACCATCACTTCTGCCATATTCTATTCTGCCATATTCAGCCCTGATAAAATTTGGGAGAATATCCAAGGCCCTGAATATTATGTCGCATGGATCTCTGGGGGCAGTTCTGAGGACTAGCTACCCAATTTTCATATTCTTACCATATGCAAAATTCGCTCACCCCTTCTCAAGGCACCCCAAAAATCTAATCCTATTACAGCAAAGCTTGAAATTTAGAATTACATAACCTAAATCAGGCCCAAGTCTGGATGAATTTCTCAAGTGGATTTCCTTAAGGACAGCATCTCCAGCGAGATTCCTTTTTTTCCGAAGATTTTTTTTTTTAACTAAAGAGGTCACCTATCTCCCTCCTTCCAATATACAGTGGTGGAACAGGCGTAGGACAACCATTGTAGATATTCCTAGTCAAAAAAAAGGCGGGGAGGGCCTCCCCGGGTGGCGCAGCGGTTGATCGCTGGGCTGCGAAGCTGCCCACAGCCTCTGCAGCGCCGGTTCGATCCCCGGGTATCTCTGGCTCTGGTGAATTCTCTCACCCTCCCGCGCTTCTGACTGTACCCGGTGCTTGTATAAATAAATAATAAATAAATCTTTAAAAAAAAAAAAGAGGCGGGGAGGCTTGGGGTTTTACCTCTCAGGTCATAACTATATCATAATCTAAGCTCACTGAAATTCCTCATAAGTTACTTTGAATGGCTTTGGGGTGTCTTCCCAACTCCTCAACCACACTTTTAATCTATGAGAAAATGATTGGGTGTGTGCCATCTCTACAGATGATGCGTTTTATCCACTATGTTTTGACTTTCCTGAATTTCTCCTATAAAAGAAAACTTGAACTTCAGTTTTGAGACTTCCCTTTAGAGCCACACCTGATTATAGCTAACGTTTTTATGATAGCATTCATAGACTTGAATTTTGTTCAATATTAAATTTTTGAGATTACAAAAATAACTCATGCTTCTGTAAAAATGTTTTTAAATTACAAAATATGCCAAAAAAGAACATTCCTTCCACACTTTCTCCCACTCCCTAGAAATAATCATTGCTAGTACTTTGGTGTACACTCTTGCAGATGTTTTCCTGACTTATTGTTGGTAGAGTTTTGCCTATGGTCGAACTAGCTTTTAAATTTTGAGGATATTTTTGTCCATGGAGAGAAAGAATATGCCACAAATATTTTTCTTTTCTTTAATGTTCAATTTATGAAACATGTATCTGTAAACAAAATTTAGAAAAATAAATCTTTAATATTTAAACACCGATTGCCAACTTCGTTACATTTCCTTAAACAATTTAAACTGCAATAAGAAATTTAATATGATGGTTCTTTTGAATACACAACAAATAAACACAAACGCAAGACTTATTGTCATTATACTTAAATCTATTTTAAAACACTAACAACATGGATTTAATTCATCGTGTCACTGATTTTCACTTGTTCTTGTTTTTTCTTAGGAATAAGATACTTTCTTAAGGTTGCTAAAATACTTCTTTTGATTTTTTTTTCTTGGTGTTTTTGGAATTTTGACAACTTTCCCTTCCTTCTTTCCCTTCCCCAAAAGAAATTGTCTCTGACTGCAATTGCATTGAAATTATGGAACTGGCTTTCTCAGCCGATTGCTTCACGCTTGGAAGACTGAGGTTAGTTCTTCATCCCACTTAACTGTTACCACAGTAAGTCTTATAGTGTATCTTCCACGTAAGTGTTTAGTTTCTGCAATCCCACTTCCCTGAAATGATGCTTTCACTTAGTTTCCCTTGACCAAAGTTATGAAACCCCTTCTGTCATTATGATATATTGACTTGCTGTGTTAGTATTATGAAGAAATGATGCACATGTTATTAATGTTCATTATAGCTAAGGGGGCATCTAACAGATTCATCTCCTGGGAGAGAAGGATTGTGTTCACACATCAATGTTTCTCATTAGGACATTTGGCTCTTTCATCATCTCATGAGTGCCTTTCTCCTGGGTCATAAAGTATGAGCCCCAGTGCTGGTTAAGGGGTGGGCTGCCTTTTTACCTAGTTATCTTGTGCGACCACCGACCACCGTGTGCTGATCACTGCTTCCTGTTTTGGGAGTGATTACTCTTCCTGGGACTATTTTCCTCAGGCCCAGTTCCTGTTTTGATCCTTTTCTGTTTACCAATGGAAATGAGCATTTATTTGTTCATTATAAATAGATGCATACTTAGAAAAAACAGGCTCGTTTGCATATAGTAATACTCCCTTTCTTCTTGCAATCTGTAAAAACTTCAAAAGTTCTAAAAGAATCACTTTCTTGTTTGGTAACAGTTTACAGTAAATTTTCTTTTTCATACTACAGTGAATTTAGATTTTTTTTTTTTTACAAGTTAATTGTTGTAGACACCCATGGGTGCTCATAGCCCATTCATTTTCCCTTCTTACTTATTGGTGGGGCCCCAAATAGGTTTGTGTGTCTCCTTCTTCTTGTAACTCAGGAGTGAATCCTGGCTAGGTTGAGATGACCGTGATGATTCCGTTTCTCTTGAAGGATTGAGGGATTTGGGTTTGGTGCCAAGTTTTGACCACAAGTAGAAAGGGAGGAAGCTGCTGGATATTTTCTGGGAAAGCTTCTCCTGCTTTTAAAAAGGGAGACACAGGAAGATGTGGTCTTACTTGATATTGTTATGTCACAAATCAAAGGAAAAGACCAAAATCCAATAGAAAGATGAACAACTTGTTCATAGAAAAGGAAATACAAATAGCTCCTACAATGTGAAAAGATGCTCAATCTTACTCCTAGTAAGACAAATGCAAATTCAAATCACACTAGGCTACTGTATTTTTTCCACCTATCAGATTGACTAAGGTAACAATGTTTATGAACACATCATGGCAAGAGTGGGGGAGAATGGGGATTCTCACATATAGTTCACTGGTCGGAGTGTAAATTGGTGGATATTTGAGGGAGGGAAACAGCAATTTCTGTGAACATTATTTGTTCAGTTAGACTGAGTTTTTTTTTTTTTTTAATTACTATTGTAGGGTAAGGAAAAAGTATCAGACTTTTCTGCCCTCTCACCATTAGGATAGATGAGGGAACCCTGTGGCCCTGAATGCATGCCTGATGGCAGGCACGCGAAGTGGGTACACCTGGGCTGAGAGACTGAGTTTATAAGGGCGGCCTCCTGGGGACGCCAGCAGAAGCCAGGAACGAACGGAAGCCGAGAGAAGAAGAGAAGCAGAGAGAACACCAAAGAGAGCCCAGATAGAGTGAGGATTTGCTGGGGGCTGGGAGGACTGCCAGCCTCCTGGCCCCCCAGCACCCCTGGCTGCCATATGCCTGCTAAATCTAAATAAAAGACCTGCAAAAGCCACTGAGGACTCTGACTCCTGCTTTACCTGGTCTGCTGGATCATAGAAAACCTGCTCCATGTCCCTTCCGGCCTCTACGACTGTTATCTCCATAAGACTATTATGATGTTAGTACTATTCGTGTTTTAAATTTTTTAAAAAAGATTATTTATGCATATAAGAGCTGGGGTGCAGGCCAGAGATGCAGGGTGTGGTGGTGGTGGTGAGAGGATTCACCAGAGATAGACGGGGAAACAGAACAGGCAGACTGATTGAAATACACTGCTGAGGGGAGCAGCGGGCTAGGCAGGAGAGGTCTGTTGCGCCATGAATGTCACCTCCCAGGGCGAGGATCCAACTGGTGCTGCAGAGGCTGTGGAGAGCTTCATAGTGCTGCGTCAACCCTTGCGAGACCACGGAGGCCCCTATTTTATAAATTATTTTTTGTTTTTGAGGTAAAGGTGGGCAGGCTAACTTGGCAAGGGCTTTGGATGCCAGAAAGTCTGGAATTTATCCTGCTGGCAACAGAGAGCAGAGGTTTTCAGAGCAGAAAGAAATGAGTCCCAGAGTCTGGCACAGGAAAGGCAAGAAGGCAAGCAAAGCGTTCCAGGTTGGTCAAATTAATTCCGGGGCCAAGAGCACTTTCCTTAAAGGTTGCAGCTGACCAGGTCTCCTAGTTCCTTTCAACCCCTCTCCATGATCCCTCGCTGGGATGAACCAAACTATGATGGGTGTGTGTTCCTCCGCGCGCGTGCAAGTGCTTGCACTTAGGAGAAAGGGGCATCACGGATACCTTCCTCCCGCAAGCTTTCTGCCCAAATCCTTATCTGCCTCCCCCTTCGATCCTCCTCCCACCAAAATAATCATTCGCACTCCCTGACCTGCACTGTGCCTCCGGCCCCACCTTCTTGGCCCCAAGCTGCGGGGAGCTGGGTGACCCAGCGCCTGGACAGGCGCGGTTGGTTGGAGATAAGCCATCCCACACCCCGACTTTCAGCAAGGCCTCCGAGGGGCGGGGCGGGGTGTGGGGCCCAGTTATTTATTGCGGCCACTCTTCTTACCCCTCAGGGGAGGCAAAACGTCCTTGGGCAAGATGGTTGTCTACCGAGTCCGCGTGTCCACAGGCTGCTCTCTCTTCGCGGGCTCCAAGAACAAGGTGCAGCTGTGGCTGGTCGGCCAGCACGGCGAGGCCAAGCTGGGGTCGTACCTGTGGCTGGCGCGGGGCAAGGTGAGCTGGCCAGTCCGGAGGGGGGGCTGCGCGCTGGGTCCCAAGGCTGTCAAATATCGGTGAAGAGACGCGCCGCTTGCGCAGAGAGCTCGGAGGCCGCCTGGTAAAGCTCTTCTGGGCGATGCGTGGTCCAGGCTGAGGCTCAGCGAGCGTTCCCGCCGCGCCGCCCCCAAGGAATGGAGAGGATCCTGTTGCGCGCCGGTGGCTCCACAGACACGGGGACTCCCTTTTTTTCTTGAAAGACAGCGGCTCCCCAAAGCGGTCGTTCGTCTCTGGTTTTCTCTATTCTTAAAAACTGTTATTTCAAACCTTTCCTGCTGTTGCTGGATCTCCGACCCTGGGTCTTATCAGCTGGGGGGGAGCGGGCTGGGGGAACCGCGGCAAGGGCGGGGCGGGGGCGGCGTGGGTGAGACGCCGAGGACAGAGAAATCTGAATTTCCCTCTCCCGTCACGTCTCCTAGGGGTTGGCTCCTGGTTCCTGTTACTTTTTCCCTCCGCCCACCCGCAAGTTCTCAGCGCCTGTCTAGCTCTCTCCAAGGACCCCAGACCCGATGTCTGTCCCCTGGGAGCGGCAAAGGAGCGTGGCAGAGTGAGGTCCGCTCCTCTCTCCAGCTCCCAGACCTCTCCTTTGGTCTCCCCCAGGCGTTGCGCAGGGCTCCGGCTCTCTAAGGCTCTGTCTAACCAAGACTCGAGCGCTGTCGATTTAATCTTCTGGACAGCTCTGGCGTCCGTGCCCTGATGTCCACCCTAGCGCCCGATCACCGGCACCTCGAACCAATTGCACCTGCGCCCTCTACCCACCTCCCCGCTTCCCCTCCCGCCTCCCTAGCACTTCTACAGCTGCAGCGATTTCCTCCAAACACACTCCCACCCTTAAGGTGACCCTGCCCTCCGCCCTCCCCGCCTTAAAACGTTGGACCGGCTTCCGCTTGTTCGAAGGACCAAATCCAAAGACGTAGCTTCGTCTTCCTTCGATACTCTCCGCATCAGGTCCTGCCCATCTGTCCACACTCGCGCTCTGGAGTCCAGGGGCACCGCGCTGTTCGCCCGCGCTCGGCCTCAGTGCCCTGTTCCCTCTATCCCGCACACCTTCCCCCTCTCCGTCTCCCTGGCGACACCCTTTCCATCCCCTACGAGGAGCTTCTCCTCATGGAGGGCGCAGTCTCCGGAAAGACTGGCCCTAGCGGGGCCCAGCCTTGGTGGTGCCTCAGTGGTAACCGCTGGTCTCCGGGCTCTGCTGCTCGCGCGCTCTCGGGTGCGCTGCCGCGAGCCCAACCCAGCGCCAGACCCCACCGGTGATCACAGGGAGGAAAAATGAAGGGAGGAGCGCACACCCCCATGTTCCCTCCCCCTCCTCACCCCGGACTGAGGAACCCCACGACCCCGAATGGGACGGTGGGGCCGCACCACCTTCCTCTTTCTGGCTGCTTTTGGCCACTTGCCCACAAGCCCAGCGGAAGGGCTCCAGAGAGAGCCGAGCTCAGTCCAAGCACCCTTTCGGCGAGCTCCACGGACAAGGAGCTTCTTCTGTTGCCTGCAGGACGCGGAATTCCAGGTGGACGTGAAGGAATACCTGGGGCGGTTGCTGTTCGTGAAAGTGCGCAAAACCTGCTTCCTTGGGGATGATGCATGGTTCTGCAACTGGATCTCCGTGCAGGGCCCGGGGGACAGTGGGGAAGTGCTCACGTTCCCGTGCTACCGATGGGTGGAGGGCGATGGCTTTTTGAACCTGCCGGAGGGCACTGGTGAGCAGAAGGGTGTGTGTGTGAAGAGGTCGGGGCTCAAGTTTTGCTGGGTGGCAGACTAGGAGGAGCGAGGTGGGGGTGAGGGTGGAAGCTGGGGGTGGGGTCTGTCAGGCTTGTCAGAAAAGCAGGTTGCAGGAGCTGTCATAGAGAGGCAAGGGTGTGGATTGGCAGCGGGGCTGAGAGGGGACTCTTGGCAGGGACAAGGGATTACCTATGTGCTCACTCCACTTCTAGGCTGCACAATGGTAGAGGACCCTGAAGGTCTGTTCAGGAAACACAGGGAGAAGGAGCTGGAGGAGAGAAGGGCGCTCTACAGGTTAGCTCTACTCCCTTGCCCCTGAGTCCTCACCCCACAGCAAGTTGCTCACCCTCCCCAGCACCAATGCCTCATTTCACTTCTACACCACAGGTGGGGTAACTGGAAGGATGGGCTAATCCTGAATATGAGTGGGGCCACAAAGGAAGACCTTCCAGTAGATGAAAGGTTTCTGGAGGACAAGAAAATTGACTTTGAGGCTTCCCTAGCCAAGGGGTGAGAACAAGAGGCTTGGGTGAGAGGGAGGTGTCCTGGTTTAATGGAAGCCAATGGTTATGACCTGAGCTCAAGGTGGCTCAGTGGCTGGTTTTAACATTTCTTTCTGAGAATAACTTGAGTTGATCTCCTTTCCTATAGGCTGGCAGAACTAGCTATCAAAGACTCTTTAAATGTTCTGGCTCATTGGAATGATCTGGATGACTTCAAGAGGATTTTCTGGTGTGGCCAGAGCAAGTTGGCTGGTCAGTACACCCAATACCTCTTCCAAGACTCTTACCCGCAAGATCCCACCCAATTAAAGGACCATAAGCCTGGGTTCCTCTGATAGGCTAGAGTCAAGTGGAGATGGTTTGGTGGGGACAGGAAAGACCAGGAACTCAGATCTCATAACACGCTCTAAACTGCCATCCCCAGTGCGGGTTCGTGACTCCTGGAAGGATGATGCCTTTTTTGGGTACCAGTTTCTCAACGGTGCCAACCCCATGTTGGTAAGACGTTCCAGTCAACTTCCTGCCCGCCTAGTGTTCCCTCCAGGCATGGAGGAGCTGCAGGCCCAGCTGCAGAAGGAGCTCCAGGTATGGACACAAGAGCCCTACGCTGGTCATTCAGTGAAATGGAGGTGGGGTGGATGTTTGTGTTTCTGTGGTGACCACTCTGACCCAGCTTGCTGCAGACAGCAACAAGGGGTTCCACTGGAGAAATCTTGAGTGATCACCGAGAAGTTCCCTGACATCCTTCCCTACATGTTTATACTGCATTATGGAGGAAGCGTGTGAGGTGGTTCATAGAAGCAGAGTCAAAATGAAGGAATATCACTGGGCTTTGGTGCTAGGACTCTCAGGTGGGTGTGGAGTAAGAAAATCAGCCCCAGGGGTGGGGTTATTCATTGGGACATCGACATGGATCAGTTGGGAGAGAAAACTCATGAGATTAGAGGGTGAAGCAAACTTGGGTCTGGATCCTGACTTTGCTGTTTATAAACTGTGTGGCGTCAGGCAAGATACCTAACCTGTCTAATCACATAAAACATCAAACCTGGGGCTAATTCAAGGACATATAGGAATGATAGCAGGCGATAAGCACATGATCCACTATTTGCTACAAGTAGGTGAGTTTCCTTCTCTTTGTCCTTTCTGTGGGGCGTCAGGGTGGGAGAAGCACCTTATGCTGATAGTGGCCCCACCCTCTACCCTCATGCAGGCAGGCACACTGTTTGAAGCCGATTTTGCCCTGCTGGATGGGATCAAGGCCAATGTCATCCTGTGTTCTCAGCAGTACCTGGCTGCCCCTCTGGTCATGCTGAAGCTCCAGCCCGATGGGAAACTCTTGCCCATGGTCATCCAGGTGAGAGGACCTGGGACTTCTCCTCCCCGGTGGGTGGCCCCCTCAGTTCAGTCAGCTTTGTTTGTTTGTATTTATTTACCTAGAAACTGACATCAGACAGGAGGGCATATGCCTGGTCCCGAGACCCGCCCCCTAGACCCCTGTACCCTCCCTCCCTGTACCCTTGTGATTCTACCTAGGCCCTCCTCTGCCTGCAGGCCCCCTCTCTGTAGATTCCACCCCCCCCCCCATTTTGCCTGGGTCCTCCCTTTCTCATTGGTGATTCAGGTCCTGGGGACAGACCTTTCTCCTCTGCTGGGACCTCCCCACCACCTCTAGGACTAAGGGCCTGCCTTTCTTCTACTAATGAACATCCCATGAGAATTGTGAAAAATCTAGAAGCCCTACACATGTTTTAGTTGATATCTAAGATTTTTATTTTAAATCCAAAGATAGTGTTGCTAAGGCTGCAGTTTCTAGTGTGTTGTAAATATTGACATATTTTTCTCATTGTTTAAGTTTGTTTGATAAGTGGCTGCTGTGATTTGCCGCCAAAGTGCTGTAACTCAATGAAAAGGAAAACTTCCCTAATTTGAACAGATGGAAGGTAGAAACTAGAGATAATACAAGACTGTTTGGCAGATAGGAGTCAACTTGGCTGGTTTAACAACCAGCTCGCTGAGCACCCGTTGTGTGCAAAGGCCCTGGGGGAGGCATCACAGAAGGAAAGGGACCAAGGAAGAAGGTTGTAGTCTAGCTGGAGAGACTGACAGGGCAGGTGTGAAAAAGCTCCAGGACTAAGAAGTCCCTGAGGGTAGAGATGGTCAGGGAGGGGTCATTGGAGATGGGGTGGGCACTAGCCCTAGAGGAGGGTAAAGACTTAGATTTAGATCTTCAAGCTGGAAGGAGGGGCAGACCTTCCCCACAGGGGCAAGACAGGCCAAGGAATGACTGAGCATGCTGGAGTCAGAAGATTCCAGATAGTTAGATGGCGTGTTGGGGAATGAGGTGAGCTGAGAGGGGAGGGCCAGGCTGGTGGGTCATGGACGTCAAGCTAAGTCCTATGAACTTGGAGGCTGGTGGAGGCTGTTGTGCAAGATGCTGTAATCGTGTTACTGGGCACCTGTGTTTAAGATGGTTGGAGGTAGTTGTAGACATCAAGATTAGGGTGACCTGTTAGGGCAGCTGACCAAGGTAGAGGTGATAGGAGGGAGGGGGTGGACAGGAAAGGTAGATGGGGCTGCAGAGGAAAATGAATCTGGTCTGGATTTAAGGAGAGAGGCAGGGAGCAGTCACACAGGCACTTACAGAAATAGGACAAATAAAGAGGAAAAAAGTTCAGCCAAGGTTTGGTCTGACCAATTTTGAGGGAATGGGGAGATGGTCCACTTGTAGGGCTGGCTGGTGGTGTCACAGGCAGGGAGAACTGCAGACTTCACTGTGTGTGTGCCTGAAAGAATGGAGAGGCTGAGATTTCTGAAGAGGAGTGTGGGCTCTGAATCTTGCGCACACTGAGCAGACTCTCAGGGGAAGTGGAGGAGCCGTTTCTGCAGAAGGCAGAGGGCAGAGCCACTTGCAGGCTGTCAAGGGACTGAGTAGGAAGGAGAGGGAGGGGAGGAAGGCGGATGTAGAGAAGTCGCCTCAACAAGGCGGGGTGAATCTGGAGGGAGAAGCGAGAGGTCAAACATGCCAGCCGGACCTTGGTGCCCAGGGTGCCTGGCGTTTATCCGTCTCTTCCCTGAACTCTTCCTGCTACAGCTCCAACTGCCACACATAGGGTCCGCCCCACCACCGCTTTTCCTGCCCACCGATCCCCCGATGGTCTGGCTCCTGGCCAAATGCTGGGTCCGTAGCTCCGACTTCCAGCTTCATGAGCTGCAGTCTCATCTGCTGAGGGGACACCTGATGGCTGAGGTCTTCGCTGTAGCCACGATGAGGTGCCTTCCATCCTTACACCCTGTCTTCAAGGTAACTCCTTATTCCCTTCTCTCCTGCCTGCCCCTCTATCTGCCCCAGGGCACAGTCCCACAACTGGAAGCACCCTCTCTGTGGAGTCTCAGGATGTGGGGAGAGCCACCCAATGAGCAAGGGAGTGGGGATATGGCTTGCTGTGCATTTTCAGTGGGGTGATATTACTTCCCAAGGAAGTGAAAATGACTCAGTGGTATGAGTGTGAGGGAGCCTTATTTTTTTTAATGTATAAAGCTCAGATATACATATATATGTGTGTATATATATATATATATATACAGTATGTACACCATCCACAAAAATGACCAAGGATTCCATCCAACATGGGGGAGGGGACATAACATAAAAGACGTCCTCTCCATTTTTGAAGAGTTCTAACATAGTAACCCATGGGTCAAGAACCACTCTAGATGCCAGTGCTCACTCAGCAAGACAGGCAAGGTCCTGCTCTATGGGAAATTCCATTTCTATTAAGGGATATCAGACCATGGAGATAGTATGGTCACATCAGCTCTGACAATGCAATGCAGCAAATCAACACAAGGGATGTGATGAGAAACTTAGACTGGTGGTCAGGAAAGACTCCCTTGAAGAGATGACAGAGGGAATGAGATGCCAAGAACCAACCTAGAGCTGATCATAGGCCATGTTGTCCTAAGAGGGAACAGCTAGTGTGAAGGTCCTGGGGCAGGAATAAGCTTGGCTTGTTTGAAGAACACGAAGAAGGTGAGTGTAATGGACAAAGGGGTGCAGGTTGGAGAGAAGGTTCCAAGGCGGGCAGGTTAGCCTGTTCTCGTTGGGAAGATTATGCCCCAAGGGGGTGAAAGTGGTGGGGGGAGGGCAAAAAACCATGTTTATTATAAATCACATAGATACAGCTTGTATATAACAGATATAAAGTATAACTGTAGCATTAAAATTTCTGGGAGGGAGGTGAGAATAGGAAAAAATATCTGAAAAGGCTCCTTAGGGGAGTGATAATGAAAAAAATCCGAGAATTATTGAGTTAGACCTTTAACAAGTCTTATATGAAAAGGAGAATGATTTCTTTCAGTTATCCTGGAACAATAAGGCAGTGGTTTGTTGAAGGAATTACAAACCCACTGAGCACCCCCGGTGTTGAAGGGGTCACTGAACTGTATGTCTATTCGTGTCCTGAAGACCTGGTGTCACTTTTGCTTTCCACCCCTCATCTCCTGCGGGAACCTGCCACAGGCCTCTGCTGACTCTGCCCTGCTCTGCTCTCTTCCTTCCAGCTTATAATTCCCCACCTGCGATACACCATGGAAATTAATGCCCGGGCCAGGAATGGGCTGGTCTCTGACATGGGAGTTTTCGACCAGGTATGAGGAGAGAAAATTCTGGAGACTGCTCTTCCTCCAGCTCTAGCCCTGGGGCAGGTCCATAAGCCTGACCCTCCTCTCCTGGCCCCTTAGGTGGTGAGCACAGGTGGGGGAGGCCACGTGGAGCTGCTGCTGCGAGCTGGAGCCTTTCTAACCTACAAATCATTGTGCCCCCCTGACGATCTGGCTGACAGGGGGCTTCTGGATGTCAAGTCTTGCTACTATGCCCAAGATGCCTTGCGACTCTGGAAAATCATCTTCAGGTGAGGCAAGGGGGAAGGCAGGGCTGGGCAGGCTGGCTGTAGAGGAGGGGGCTAGGTGAGCAGGAGGTCTGTGTGTGTGTTGGGAGGCTGGGGCAAAGAGAAGAGGGCCTGGGGGCTCCCTGTCAGTTTCAGCTCTCTTCTCTGACCCTTTGGCGGATAGCTATGTGGAGGGAATCCTGACTCTCTACTACAAGACAGATAAAGCGGTGAAAGAGGATGTTGAGCTGCAGAACTGGTGTCAAGAGATCACTGAAGTTGGACTGCGAGGGGCCCAGGACCGAGGTAAGTTGAGCCCCTGCCCTTAGACCACCAGTGTAAGTTTCCTCCTTGGAAAATGCCCGGAATCCCCTTTATCACTATGGAAACTTCTAGAAGCATTCCAACCCCTGTGAAAATGCCCAAAGTTTATCCTAGATTGCTTTTCTTCTAGCTGGAGACAGATCCCTATCCTACGTACAGAAAATCCATCCTGGTCCCAGATGTAGTGAGGCCAGTGTTTGCTCATAAATGCTCAACAACCAACTCTGAAAACAAAAACATAAAGCTCTGATGATTTATAGCACTTGCCTTTCTCCATGTTATAGTCCTACCACGGGAACAAGTTTGCTGAATATCTGAAAAGTTAACATAATTGACCTTGTGAGTTTGTTATGAGCCATGCCGGTGTCCCCCTGAGTCACCCTCCCAGCAGATCTCCCCTTTCCTCACCTAAGCCACTCTCAGATCTCACAGTAGTTACTGAGAGTTCTTGGCCAGCCTTCTCCAACCCTTTGACCCTTGCTTCTCATCTCTCTGAGCGCTGCTTCTATTCCGGGACTCACAGCTTTGAACTCTCCCTGCCCATTGCAGGCTTCCCCGTCTCCTTACAGTCCCAGGAACAGCTTTGCCACTTTGTCACCATGTGCATCTTTACCTGCACCGGCCAGCACTCCTCCATCCACCTGGGCCAGGTACTTCCCATTGTGGGCACAGCTGGGCATTTGCACTTAGAATTGGGGGGAGTGCAGGTGAGCTAAGGCACACTTAGCAGATGCTAACTCTAGCTGTCTGCCCTCCTTAGCTGGACTGGTTCACTTGGGTGCCTAACGCACCCTGCACCATGCGTTTGCCTCCACCGACCACCAAGGATGCGACACTGGAGACAGTGATGGCGACGCTGCCCAACTTTCATCAGGCTTCTCTCCAGATGTCCATCACTTGGCAACTGGGCAGACGCCAGCCCGTTATGGTGAGAACCGGGTGCCTGAGTTCCTGAGGAAGGCGGCAAACGTGGGGAGGTGTGGCACTCCATACTGAGGATTATAAGGCTCTCAGCTGTCATTTTTCTCTCCATCCAGGTGGCTCTGGGCCAGCATGAGGAGGAGTACTTTTCAGGTCCTGAGCCCAAGGCTATACTGATGAAGTTCAGGGAGGAGCTGGCTGCCATGGAGAAAGAAATTGAGACCAGGAACGCAAAGCTGGACATACCATATGAGTACCTGCGACCTAGCCTGGTAGAAAACAGCGTGGCCATATGAATGCCCTGAGCCTCTGATTGTCTCAGCTGGCTCCCATCCAAGCTGTAACCCCACCATGCAGTGCTTTCAGCTTCCCCCCCACCTCCACAAAAGCCTACTCTCTTCTATTCCCTGCCCTAAATGAGTTATCTTTTCATTATACCCAAAGTGAACAAATTTTATTCTGAGCATACTTCCTAGGGGACTTGCTCCCCTTCTGCCTTCCTCTTTTCCTTTCCTATGCTCCTCCCTCATCATTTACCTCTGCCTTTTATATAAACTGTCTCTAGAGTAAAATAAGGGGGGCCTCCCTGGTAGCGCAATGGGTTAAGTCATAGCACTATGAGCTGTCACTAGCCACTGCGGCATGAGTTCGATTCCCTAGCCAGGGAGCTACCCACATGGCGCAGCAGACCTCTCCTGTCTTGCCCGCTGCTCCCCTCAGCAGTGTATTTCAGTCGATCTGCCTGTTCTGTTCCCCACTCTGTCTCTGGTGAATCCTCTCACTCTCCCGCACCTCTGGCCTGTACCCCAGTTCTTGAATGCATAAATAAAATAAATCTTTAAAAAAAAAGATTTTCATTTCATGGCTCACTGAAAAATGATAAATGGGATTAAACTGATGAAACTGAAGAAGCTGCTCCCATCTAGAGGTGTTTTGTCTCAGTTTTATGTGAGGAATCCACAACTATAACCCATTTGTAATAGTGAAGCTCCAAATTACAATAATGAACTGAAAAATAACACACACACACCCCCTCCTTATTTTAGCTAGTGACAACAAAAGAACTAGAAAGAATTCAGTTTCTGTATTTGGTTAAAATTTTGGAAAGAAAACTTGGAAGATTTGTTTTTCAGTATGCTTATCTGTGGATGTTTTAAAACAGAAATGAACAGTACAATAAGGCAAAATTGTTTTCTTTGAACTATGAACAAAGTCGGACCTCCCCGGTGGCATAAAGGGTTAAGTACAGCACTGTGAAGCTATCACCAGCCTCTAAAGCACTGAGTTTTATCCCCAGCTGGCCAGGTTGCTAACCCATATGGCACAGCAGACCTCTCCTGTCTCACCTGCTGCTCCCCTGAGCAGTGTATTTCATTCAGTCTGCCTGTTCTGCTCCCTACTCTCTCTGGTGAGTCCTCTCACTTCCCACAACTTCGGCTTACCCTCCAGTTCTTATATGCATAAATAAATAAAAAATAAATCTTAAAAAAAAGCAGCTTTATTGCAAATCAATTGGTAAGGAGGCAGTTTTAGTTAGGGTGCTAAAATCTTTACTTTTTAAAGGATACATCTTTCAGGGCCTCCCTAGTGGCGCAGGGGTTAAAGACACAGCGCTATGAAGCTATAGCGAGCCACTGCCAATACCAGTTTGATCCCCAGCCAGGGAGGTGACCCACATGGCGCAGCAGACCTCTCCTGGCTCGCCCGCTGCTCCCCTCAGCAGTGTATTTCAGTCAGTCTGCCTGTTCTGTTCCCCACTCTGTCTCTGGTGAATTCTCTTACCCCCTGCACCTCTGGCCTACAACCCAGATCTTGTACACATAAATAAATAAATCTTAAAAAAAATAACAGTTATGTCTTTCATTAAAGTTTTAGTTCATCACTATTGTTCTCTGATAGCCTTGTAAGATCCACTTGAAAATGTTTGTCCACAGTATTTCTAAATTAGTGTGAAAATCTACATTCAGTATGGCTTCTCAAAAATTTCCAGCCTTGGGGACCTCCCTGGTGGTACGAGGGGATAGGAAACAACCTATGAAGCTATCCACAGCCACTGCAGCGCGAGTTCAATCCCTGGCCGGCCAAGGAGCAACCCACATGGCGCAGCAGACCTCTCCTGACTCAGCCGCTGCTTCCGTCAGCAGTGTACTTGGGTCAATCTGCCTGTTCTTCTTCCCACTCTGTCTCTGGCGAATCTTTTCATTCCCCCCCACCCCACACCTCTGGCCTGTACCCCAGCTCTTGTATGCACAAATAAATAAATAAATAAATAAATCTTTGAAAAACAATTTCCAGTCTCCAGAATTGATAAGAATTCTTGATGGAGTGGAAATTTTGTGTATTAATTATAGACACTGATAGCCTATTTGAGCAAATATTGAGCGTGGTTGGAAGGGGGTTTGGTTTACTCTGCTTTGATATGTGCAGACTGTTCCCTAAAAAAATAATGTTACAATTTGAAACTAGTACTTTTTTATTAAAGATTATTTATGCATACAAGAGCTGGGGTACAGGCCAGAGGTGTGGGGGGTGAGAGGATTCACCAGAAACAGAGCGGGGAGCAGAACAGGCAGACTGACTGAAATACACTGCTGAGGGGAGCAGCGGGCCAAGCAGGAGAGGTCTGCTGTGCCATGTGGGTAGCTCCCTGGCTGCCGGGGATCGAACTTGAGCTGCAGTGGCTGGCGATAGCTTGATAGCGCTATCTCTAACCCGGGCGCCACCAGGGAAGCCCAAAACAGAAGTATTTTAATTACTGTAGTAGAGAATGCTGGATGGAATAACCAAACTGATGAATGTTCTGCAGGTTGATATTCCTATAATCTTTGGGGTTGTCTTTTCTCCTGGTTGGAAACCATTTGTGTCTTTAATGGACAAACTTAATTGCATCATTATTGAAGAAGAATCACAGGTAATACTTTGTTTTCTATACAAATTACAAGATTTTGATAAAATGGTTTTGATGGAAATGGGGTTTTACAACTACAAAGAGCATTAGGTTTCAATATTAAGAGGAAACTTCAAGAGAGTCAATAAAATAAATTAATCCTTATTCAGTTTCTTCATTTGAAAGTTTCAATTTGTCACAAAATTTGTATTTGCATGCTACAGCAGCCCCTGCTGGAGAAAAAAAAAATTCCCAAGAATGTTTTTAACAAACATTACCTTAAACTCATTTTGATAATATGAAGATCCCAGAGTCAGATTCCCTTCATTTCCTAATTGATTAAAAAGCTATTAAAATAATATTCTTGGGCCTCCCCGGTGGCGCAGCGGTTGAGCGCTGGATTGCGAAGCTGCCTGCAGCTTCTGCAGCGCCGGTTCGATCCCCGCCTGCTCCCCAGCCACCTGAGGAGGGTCCCACATGGTGCGAAGACCTCTCCTGCCGCCCGCTTCTCCCCTCAGCAGTGTGCTTCTCTCACTCTCCCGCTCTTCTGACTATCTAGTGCTTGTATAAATAAATAAAAATAAATCTTAAAAAAAAGTCTTAAAAAAAAAAAAATCCCTAGAAGCACTCACTGAAAAAAAAAAAAAATAAAAAAAATAAAATAATATTCTTTTAGATTAATGAACTTTATTATATTCTTTCTGATTCTTAGATAATTAGATTTGTTGAAGGGTTTATCTAGTCTTTCTTTTGTGCCTCATTTCTTCCTGTATTTCCCCTCTCCCCATTTTATTGGGATATAATTGACATGTGACATTTTATAGCTTTAAGATGTACAGCATGTTGATTTGATACACACTCATTGCAATACGATTACCAGCAATAGTGTTAACCTACACCTCCACTGTGTTACACAATTATCAGTTCTGCCAGCTGTGAACAGTCTACCTCTTCTCTATGGGCACCTTTTGAGTGTGGAGGGGACAGTAGAGAGTTCTCCGGAGCCAGATTAGAGATAACCAAGTCCAATAATACTGATTTGACATGTTATAACTTATTTATTGAAAAGGCTCTGTTTAAAGCTGGGGGGTGGGGAGGGAGAGAGACAAAGAGGAGATGGTGGCAGGGCAAGCCAGTGCCTCTTCTCTTCTGCTAGCTCCTTCCCCCTTCATTTTGAGAAACTCCCCTTTTGCTCATCCTCCATTTGAATGACCTTGTCTACCCAAAATGTAATCTACCCATGTAACTTATGTTAAAATAACTGAGCATAGGAAAGGAAAAGAGGAAGGTAGAAGGGGAGCAAGTCCCCTAGGAAGTATGCTCAGAATAAAATTTGTTCACTATGGGCATAATGAAAAGATAACTCATTTTAGGGCAGGGAATAGAAGAGAATAGGCTTTTGTGTTTATCTTTTTTGATTGCCAAGTAATGTTCCATTGTGTATATGTACCACATCTTCTTGATCCAGTCATCTATTTTTGGGCATTTGGGTTGCTTCCATAGCTTGGCTATTGTAAATAGTGCTGCTATAAACATAGGGGTGCAGGTGCCCTTTGGAATTACTGTTTCTGTGTCATTTGGGTAAATACCTAGGAGTGAAATTGTGGATCATATGGAAGCTCTATGTTTAGTAGGTCAAGAAATCTCCACAAAAACCAACTCAAAATGGATTGAAGAACTAGACATAAGACCTGAAACCATAAAATACATAGAAGGAAATATAGGCAAAACGCTACATGACATGCACCTCAAAGACATCTTTACAGACACATCACCCAAAGCAGTGATAGTGAAGGCAAAGATAAACAGCTGGGACTACATCAAATTAAAGAGCTTCTGCACAGCAAAAGAGACAATAACAAAAACAAAGAGAAACCCCTCTGACTGGGAGAACATTTTTGCACACAACACTAACGATAAAGGACTGATCACAAGAATCTACAAAGAGCTAATGAGACTCAACAAAAACAAAGAAAATAATCCAGTCAAAAAATGGGCAGAAGAGCTAAAAAGAAACTTCTCTGAAGAGGAAATGCAAATGGCCAACAGGCATATGAAAAAAATGTTCAACATCACTTTTAATCAGAGAAATGTACATAAAAAGCACAATGAGATACCATCTTACACCAGTGAGAATGGCACATATTAAAAAAACTAGCAACAACAAATGTTGGCGAGGTTGTGGAGAAAAAGAAACTCTCCTGCACTGCTGGTGGGAGTGCAAACTGGTCCAACCACTAAGGCTCCTTTTTCAGGCTGGGATTAGAGCTCCGGGGCAGCGCTCTCTGCTTCCTTGGCATTGGGCAGGCTTTGCTTATCTTTGGCTGCAAGGACTGCTCAAAGGCAACATGTTGGGAGTTATAGCAATGGCGATAGCACCTGGATTAGCACACCTGGCTGTATCACGTGAAGACCATTAATCCACTTCCCTTAGCAGTTCAGATAAGGAGATAAAGGATTGTCCAAAATACACAGCATTCACCGATGGAAGCAGGGTGCCCAGAGGAAAAGCTGGGCCTCTTGGGAGCACCAGTGGCTCCCTAGGGTGGGAAACAGTCAAGGCAGTGGCAGAGTATTCAAATATTTTTTCCTCCAACCAGGATTCGCCCTCTTGACGGACACTGCTGCAGCCTACATTAAAGACCCAGGCACAGGCTGTCACCCACTGGCCAGGGTAGTCCAGCTCCAAGGGTAGCTCCAGAGGGGATGCTGAGAGTCAAATTAAGAAACAGAAAGTGTTGGAGTGGGGAGTATATGGGGAGGTGCTAGTCAAAGACACAAATATCCAGTTAGGGGATGACTAAGTGTTGGGGATCTAATGGACTGTGATTATAGTTAATACCGTTATATACTTAAAAGTGCTAAGATAATAGATCTTAAATGTGCTCACTCCAAAAAAGAAATAGTGAGAAAAGGGGGCAGGGGACTTGATTTGTGTTGTTGCCACAGAATCAGTCAGTCTTGCTGTGGTCACACCTCTTCTAGCCACCTGATTATTATCAGACAGACTGAGGGGCACCCCAAAGACCACAAACTTCATATCCTCTAATTAGGTTCTACCAACTGCCGCATAAAAACAAAACATAGCATGAAAGACCTTCAATAGAAAAGAATTTTAATACAACTAGTGTGCAATAGAAAGAAAAGAAAGAATATAGTAGTTTCCCAATGAAACATCTAAAGTTACCCATCCCCTTGTGGGTAAATGTCCAGCCAAGCAGATTTGGCCCAAAGCAGAACCATGAGGCCCCAAAGTTTGTCACAGTCTAAGGCACCCTCTGGTGGGGACCCATAGGAAAAGGGCAGAAGTGGCCAGGCAAGTCTGGAAGGAAAGGAGCAAAATCAAATTACAAGTCGATATAAGGGCTGCCGGGCCTCCCTGGTAGTGCAGGGGGTTAAGACAGAATACTATGAAGCTATCCACAGCCACTGAAGCAAGAGTTTGATCCCAGGCCAGGAAGCTGACCCACGTGGCACAGCAGACCTCTCCTGACTCGCCCGCTGCTCCCCTCAGCAGTGCATTTCAGTCAATCTGCCTGTTCTGCTCCCCGCTCCTGTCTTGCAGGGGAAGAACAAGCAGAATCTTCTCACTCTGACATCTCTGGCCTGTACCCCAGCTCTTGTATGCATAAAAAAATAAATCCCTAAAAAAAAAAAAGAACTGGGTACAGGTCAGAGGTGGGGTGTGTGTGAGAGGATTCACCAGAGACAGAGTGGGGAGAAGAACAGGAAGATTGATTGAAATACACTGCTGAGGGGAGCAGGGGGCAAGCCAGGGGAGGTCTGCTGTGCCATGTGGGTAGCTCCCTGGCTGAGGATAGAACTCATGCTGCAGTGACTGCGGATAGCTTCCTAGTGCTGCGTCTTAATTCCTTGCACCATCAGGGAGGCCCCTAGACGTGTCTTTCACCAACTTCTCTTCCTTCCCTGTCCCCCAAGTCCCTGATGCAAGTCCAAGGTTGGTCATCACATCACTGAAGTTGGCAGCACAACAAGACAGACACAGGTTCCACTTTGTCCTCACAAGTTCCAGCCTGCCCTTTTTCTCCTCCATTTCAAGTCTAGATTTCCCTTCCTGGATGAACTTTAGAGACTTTAAGTCCAACCCTAGCCATGGAGGCAACAAATATGCACAGACTCCTCCACCAGGCTATAGTTATGGAAGGTCTAATCTCTGACCTGAAAACTTTCCACTCCGGCGCCCCAAACATGAGGTGAAGTGGAGCCATAAAGTAAGAGGCTGTTTTCTTCACAGAATTTCTTAAGTTTCATTCCATATATCTTCCTTTCTCTTGTCTGTGGGGCTGCCTATCTGTTTTGGAAAAGGACTGAACACCTGTCAGCATCTGCTGAGGGAAAGAGAAGACCTCGGAAATGCGTGTGACCTGCCAAGTGACTAATGCCACAGTTTACTGAGCTTGAGAAGCTGGAAGCACAGGCCACCCATTTTCAAATAGTTCCAGTAAATCTCAAATCCAGGATTACTCAAACTCTGTTGAGGCATTTTACTAACCTCATTTCCTTTTTGGCCTGTAAGATGCTTCAGAATGAGATCAGGTTAGTCAGTAATATCAAAGCTTTCTCTCTTTTTTTTTAAGATTTATTTTTATTTATTTATGCATACAAGAACTGGGGTGTAGGCTAGATGCTCGGGGTGAGAGGATTCACCAGAGACAGAGTGGGGAGCAGAACAGGTAGATCTATAGAAACACATTGTTGAGGGGAGCAACAGTCAAGACAGGAAAGGTCTGCTGTGCCATGTGGTTCAGCTCCCTGGCCTGGGATCAAATTTGTGCTGCAGTGGCTGTGGATGGCTTCATGGTGCTATGCTTAACCTCTTGCACTGCCAGGGAGGCCCTAGTTTTTTTGTTTCAAAACTAAAATTTTAGGACCAAATTACTAGAATGCATCACGATTACCAATTATTTCTAACAGATTTTATTGGATTTCTGAACACATAGCATGATCCCAAAGGACACTGTTATATGTTCTCTATATAAATAATCACTGTTAATGATATTGTTGCAGAAATAAATTCTAGCCTTTTACCCAGGCAGGGGAAGAACAAGCAGTACTTCAGGAATGGCAAGGTCAGGAGAAGCTTTATTACTTATGCTTTATATACTTTATTACTTATGGGGTCTCAGACCTGGGTAGCCCCGTAAGGTCTGAGCACCTGTCTAGAGCCAAAAGGTTTCCTTTATACACAACCGTCTTACATTGATAACATGGGTTAGCAAGCACAACTATTTGCTGTAAAACTCCTAAACAAAGGGGGAAAGATGCAGACATTCGGGGATGGCGTTTGAGAGATAAATTAGCTTGGCTGTATGTCTGACCTTGTTAAAATGTAACCTTGTTTAGATAAGCTAAAACTTAGATAGAAAACTCTCTAAGAAAGATTTATTAAGTGAGGAAACTTATTATTTACAAATGCATTGGATTATTTACTGCACCAGCCCTATGACCCTTTAGGAAGGAGATGGAAAAATTTATTTGCTTAGCAGTTCCCTTTCAATATGGACATTACTGTTGAATATTTAGAGACTCCTTGTCAATTTTAAAACTAGTGATTTATTAATTAAATAAAAGTGCATCAGGGCCTCCCTGGTGGCACAAGGGGTTAAGAGCAGCGCTATGAAGCTGTCCACAGTCTCTGCAGCACGAGTTCCATCCCTGGACAGAGAGGTGACCCACATGGCGCAGCAGACCTCTCCTGTCTCACCCACTGCTCCCCTCAGCAGTGTATTTCAGTGGATCCACCTGTTCTGCTTCCCACTCTGTCTCTGGTGAATCCTCTCAGACCCTGCACTTCTGGCCTGTACCCCAGCTCTTGTATGCATAAATAAATAAATAAATCTTAAAAAAAAAAAAAAAAACTACCACCACCAAGACACCTGTGGACCTGTTGCAGAAATAAATTCTAGGCTTTTACCCAGGCAGGGGAAGAACAGCGGTACTTCAGGAATGGTGAGGTCAGGAGACGCTTTATTACTCACGCATGAGGTCCCAGACCTGGGTAGCCCCGTAAGGTCTGAGCACCAGTCTAGGGACAAAGGGTTTCTTTTATACATAACCATCTCACATTGATAACATCTAACATCTGTCACTAAGCACAAAAGTTTGTGACAAAAGACAGGTATTCAAGGATGCCCAGGGATATCAATCAGCCTGACGGCTGTCTGGCTTTGGTAAAATGTAACCTCCGTTAGGTAATCTCATCTAGATAGGCTTTAGAGAAGCAAAATTTGTTGTCTACATTTACTTTGCACTATTTACTGCACCAGACTTGTGACTCTTTTAGCAGGAAACAGAAAGATTTCATTTGCTTAGTATTTCCCTTTCAGACGGTCACCATAGACTCTTGTGCTCTTTCCTCCTGGTTTTTTTTTAAAGATTTATTTATGAATACAGGAGCTGGGTTTTTTGTTTTGTTTTGTTTTTAGTGAGAAACCCAGGCTTAGACAGATTAATCTGCACATGAAACTGGAATGGGTTTTTATGAGCTTGTGGAGATGGCAGGGAGCCAATGCTGGCTTCCAAGAAATGGGAGTGTCATGATCAGATCAAAAAGTTTAACTTGGCAGACATTTAGTGATTGAAGGATAGTGGAGTGGGAAGACCCATTATGACAGTGGTTGGGCCTTCCAAATGAGGTGATAATGAATGAGAGGGAGTAGGAGAGAAGGCGGGCTGAGAAATGTGAAAAACACAAAGGAGGCTGAATGAAGTGACCTGGTGGTGAGGGCAGCCCCCTTTTGCAAAGAGAAGAGAAAAATTCCCAGGATGAATGTCCAGGGCACTGGCATCACCCCAAACAGCAGCTTAGACGGAGATGATAGTGACATCTCAGTGACAGGGAAAGGGAGGGAGTTGAGGAAGAAGAGTGATTTTTTGGAAAATTTGTGTTTGATGACTTAGGGGTCATCAAGGTAGAGATGTTGTGTGTGGATGTATGGTGCTTGGCAAGGACCCACGCTGGACATGTGGATTTGGGGATCATCTGCAGAGTGCACCGAGGAAAAGACATAACAAATGGCACTAAAAAATATTCACAGCAGTCCTCCCTGGTGGCACAGCAGGTTGAGCGCAGTGCTGTAAGCTGTCCGCAGCCTCTGCAGCACGGGATTGAGTCTGGCCGGCCAGGGAGATTCCCACATGGTGCAGCAGACCTCTCCTGTCTCACTCGCTGTTAACCCTCAGCAGTGTATTTCAGTCAGTCTGCCTGTTCTGTTCCCCACTCTGTCTCTGATGAATCCTCTCACCCCCTGTATCTCTGGCCTGTGCCCCAGCTCTTGTATGCATAAATAAATAATCTTAAAAAAATAAATTGTATGCATAAATAAAAATAAATCTTTAAAAAATATTCACAAAAAACTCAAAAAAAACTATTCCTGAAATGAAGGAAGATTGCCTTTGCTCACTGGAAACGTTTGTGGTATTTCAATGTAACAATTATTAAAGGATCAAAGCCAAGAATGAATCTTAAGAAAATATTAGCTATAAAAAGAAAGAGCAAAAGCTTTACGTGAATAGGAAGCTTTCTCTTTGAGTAGTCTTGATGTAGGTTAACAGTAGAAAAATTGGAAAGGAGGCACCACAAGACCAGAAACCTGGCTCCAGCAATGCCGGGAGCTGGAGGTGGGGGAAGAATTGATTAACATAGTGGTTAAACCAGCTGTAGAAATCAAAAATCCCTGGGTGCTGACTCCTGTATCTATCAAGTGTCAGACTGCTGTAGAGAGCCCGGTGAGGCGCAGACCAGAGGTGGGGATATGGAGATGGAGGGGCCCTTGTCTCGAACACCAGGCCTTACAAATCAACCTAGCCACACCCTAAAAGTAATTAGGTTAACAAAAGTTAACTCCACAAAGGCGCAAGCCCCTCTCAAAGAGAAGACAACGTCAGTGCAATTTCTGCACCTGCAAGGGGCAGCAGCCCTTCCGCCCACCTCCTCCTGTGACTGACATCCCCACTGACGTCCCTTTGCAAAGCAGCAGAGGCAGCTCCTCCCAAGGCTGCCCGCCTGTGACCACGCAGGCCTCTCTTTTAGCAAACCTGTCCCTTTTGGGGTAGCTCTTTCTGCAAGTGTCATTTATTCTTCTCTTCCTTTTTTAGTAATAAACCTCCCCTTTTGGATATAACTAACGCCTCTGTCTCATGGAGAAAAGCACCAGTGCCGCTGAAAGGGGAGTTCTGGTGTAACTTTCCCCAGAGTTACCAGGACCCTGCTCTCCAAACCCAGCACATGTCCCAAACTGACTTCAGTCTGATGGTGATGCATCCCCACATGGCAAGATTTGGAGATATTTTCTCTGGAGTCCTCTAGTTTCTCCATAAGAGAATCTTCCAAATTCAGGGCACACACCAGGTTCCTGGTATTCAGGAGCAGGGTGAGGGGAAAGGATGGGGCTCCACCATCGGTTGTGTGTTCACATTAACCCCCCCCCCCCCCCCCCCGCACGTTCTAAGCCTTGTGCCCTAACTTAACTAGTCTCTGTCCTAGTGTCCCATATTCAGATCCTCTTGTCAGGGGGAAAAGGATGTCCTAAAGCTAATTCCATACAGGCTTTGTGGACTCCACCCCCACCCCAGGCCAAAGCCAAAGACACTGGGAACTCCAAATCCCATCACCACCAAAGGGAAGGTGGCTGGGACCTGAGGGTGGGGTTAAGCAGCCAGGTTGGCATAAAGCCAGACACGTGGGCTTTGGAGGGGTCCCCCATTTTTGACTCTCCACCAGCTCGCAGCGTCCGGCCAGCTCGGAGAGTGCTTTTTGGGTTTCCAGGTCGGCGGATGGGGTAGGACGCATTCAAGACTTTATTTCCCTATTTTCTCCCTGAGTTGTACATTTTCCTTATTTCCTTTTCCCTTGTAAATAAACCTTTTATTAACCTTTTGTGTGTGCCTGTAGTGGAGTATTAATAAGTCCCTTGTAAGCGTGCGGGTGAGGACCCACAGCCAGGCAACCCGTTCAATATCAGGGCTGCCCTGTAACACTCTTAATTTCAATTTTCCCATGGAATGAAACCTTAACAGAGATGATACTGAACGCCAGCTTCAGTTTCCCTCAGCCAATAAGGAAACAGAGTTGGAGAAAAATGAAAGTGATTTAATTTGCCGACAAATGAAGAGGGCAGCTCACTCGTGTCTGAAAGAACACCATCCTGCTCTCTGGCAGAGTGCAGGGGTATTTATACAAAGGGGGAAAAAGAGGAGGGAAGTGGGCAAGGATCTGCAAAAGGCAAAGGGGAGGGGTCGGCATGGAGACAGGTGGGTGCCAGCTTGGTTTTTTCAACAACTGCTGTTTCACTCCCTTTTCCTTGGAAGGCAAGAAGACAAACCTGTCAAACAAGGGGAAATTGCAAGAAATACAGGAAAGACAAACTTGTTGATGCTTATCTGAGAGCTCCATCATTTGTAACTGCATCAGGGGTGCATGCTGCCTGCAAGGTGAGGTGTGTTGTCTAGGGATTGTTGCAGCCAAGACTTTGTATTTCTCATTTATATGTATTCAAGGTATACCTGGTCCCCACACCCCAGTCATGGACCTCTGAGAGGTTCTCTGCAAGGCTATTTACCTTTGTACTTAGTGTTCCCTTCTTAATGTGCTTTAATCCGTAGTGTTTACATTGTAAAATTGGCATCCATTTCTTCATCTGCTTTCAAAGATGTGTTAAAATCTCTTTGAAGTCTCTCTCACCACCGCCCCTTTTGTCCTTGTATTTTAGATCTCTCAGTCTGGAAAAAGGGGACAGTTGTCATGACGACTCAATGTAGGGGGTGGTAACAGGTCTAGCAGACGGCTCAGCCAGAACTTCAGGAGTGATCTCTTCTATAAGGAAGTTGGGGTTTTCGAACCCAGTTCTGGCTACAAGTGTTCTGTTATGAGCCTCAGATTCAAGCCAGTAGTCCTCACTCTGTAGCTCTCTAGCAATGCACCCTCTATATTAGGTGTCTGCTCATGCACCCCCTTATCCAGTACAGCACTGGACCTCAGGAGCCCTGATGTGGGTAAGTGCCCAGGTCCATAGCCTTAGGGGGCGCTGCCCGGAAATGCCTCCTTCATCCAGTGGGTTGTAGCTCTGCCCCACAGTGCCTCCTCCCATTAGTGGGTTGTACTGATTATTGCTTAGTTTTTCCTGACCCTTTCAGTCAGGCTGCTGTTTTCTATTTGTATGCTGATGCTCAGATTTTCCCTCAGGAGATCATGTTTGCTTTTTTTTTTTTTTAGATTTATTTATTTATTTAGACACGCACTGGGTACAGTCAGAAGCGCTGGAGGGTAAGAGAATTCACCAGAGTCAGGAACAGAACAGGCAGACCGATGAAATACGCTGCTGAGGGGAGCAGCGGGCTCAGCAGGAGAGGTCTGCCCGCCATGTGGGACCCTCGTTGGTGACTGGGTATCCAACCGGTGCTGCAGAGGCTGCGGGCAGCTTCACAGCCCAGCGCTCAACTTATGCTCCACCAGGGGAGGCCCAGATCATGTTTGCTTTGTCTCAGCTTTGTTGTGTGTGACCTGAGGAAAGCTTGCTGCCATCTTGCCAGACTCCATTAATTTTCCATAAACAACCAGTTTTCTTTTGTAAAGATATAAAAGATCATTTATCATTTTAGAAATCTTCATTCCTTCAGGTGATTACAATTTTTCATCCTATATTATTTCATTTTGCCAGAAGAGCTTCCTTTAATATTTTGCAGTGCAAGTTCTTTTTTTTTTTCTGTGATGAATTTTCCTGGTTTGTGTCTGTCAGAAAATGTCTTTATTGATTTTACTTTTGAATAATGTCTTACAAGTGTTAGAATTCTAGGTTTATAGATTTCTTTCTTTGGGTACTTTAAGGATGTCACCCCATTGTTCTTTAGCTGACCCACTGTTCTCCAGAGTCTAACAAGAAAACAAATGCAGCTCATCTCTGCACATCTGTACTCAAGGTCTACTTTTTTGCTGTCTGTAGATTTATATATTTTTAAATCTATTTAACTTTGTTTCCAAGCCATACAATATCCAGCTTTATTAAAGATAATCATAGTACTTCCAGCAGGAAATGGGCAGTCATTAACAGTATACAGCAACTTTCAAACTCCCTTCTCCAATGGACTGTCCAAATCAGAAAACTACCAAGAAATCCAGTGAAGTCTTTATCTGATGGTCTGAACAGAGAAAGTTCACAGTGAAGGTTGAATTTTACATTTAGCAAGTTGTTTAACAACTGTTCATAAGTGAAATCTGACTTTCAGGGAATGCGATGAAAATAGGAAAATTGGGCCTGAAGCTATCCACAGCCTTTGCAGCACGAGTTCGATCCCTGGCTGACCAGGGAACTACCACATGGCGCAGTAGACATTTCCTGCCTCACCTGCTGCAGCAGTGTATTTCAGTCAATCTGCCTGTTCTATTCCCCACTCTGTCTCTTGTGAATCCTCTCACCCCTACACCTCTGGCCTACACCCCAGTTCTTTTTTTCTTTTCTTTTTTAAAGATATTTGTGGGTTTTTTTTTACATTTTATTATTTATTTATTTTTTAAGATTTATTTATTTTTATGTAAGAGCTGGGGTACAGGCCAGAGGCATGGGAGGGTGAGAGGATTAAACAGAGACAGAGCAGGAGCAGAACAGGCAGATGACCGAAATACACTGCTGAGGGGAGCAGCGGGCACGACAGGAGAGGTCTGCCGCGCCATGTAGGAATCTGCCTGGCCGGCCAGGAATCAAACCCGCACCGCAGAGGCTGCGGACAGCTTCACAGTGCTGCGATCAACCCATTGCGCCACAGGGGAGGCCCCTACACCCCAGTTCTTGTATACATAAATAAATAAATCTTTAAAAAAAGGAAAATGGGGAAATTGTCAGTCTGAAGATTTACATTCTACGAAAGGAATTGCTGCCTTTTTGAGGAATGCCAACTCTTTCATTTTAATTGAGGTAACATTGGTTTACAACGATGTATGTGACTCAAGTATAGGATTGTGCCTCTCCAGATGTATATCTGGAGACATACACCACCCCAAAGCACCCACAGCCCTCCACCATAGTCTACAGCCCTCCCCCCTTGGCTCTCCCCCATACCCCACACACACATTACCTTAAATCTACAGGACTTAAAAACAAATTTTCGTTTTTTTACACTATGGGGTTTCTGTGCCAAGGTGCCTAATATGTGTCAACATCAAAGAATCTCTCCTCCTGGGAACCAAGAGGAAGTCTCTCAAAACTGAAAGGGGAGGGTGTCTTTTTTCCATGTCCATCCAGTTTTGGAGACATTATATTAGTGACATATGCCCTCCCCCCGAAAAAACAACAAATGTTCTGTAGCGTTCAAAAAAGTAAAACAAAATTCTGCATTTTTATGGAAGTTGATAAAAACAATATTCCAAACTGCACAGTCACGGAAAGTACACGTTTCACTCTCCATCACAGACCGTTGCTTTCTGAGTGTTTCCTGGGGCTGGTCTGCTTGGTATTCCCGTGTTCTGCAGGGCTAGCTCCGTCCTGGCCTGCAGCAGTTTGACCCTTTCCCTTTGGGGTACCTTTGCTCCCTTCTTTGCAGAGTTCTTTTAGGGTTGGCTTTGGAGGAGCAAGTTAGCAGATAACCTGGCGGATCTTCTTTGTGATGAGACATTTACCTTGGCTTTATCGCCTCAGCATCCCCTTTGGCCTTTCTCTGCGCCTGGCAGCCACAATGCTAGGTGCAGGCTCTGGATGCTGCGATTCAGCAGTGCAGGGTTCTCATCCATCTGGGGGGTTCACCCATCAGGGGGGGTCTTTCTGGCCTCTCTTCACAAAACTCTAAATGGCTGTTTTATTTATTTATTTAAAAAAGATTTATTTATTTATGCATAAAAGAACTGGGGTGTAGGCCAGAGGTTGGGGGGGTGTGCGAGGATTCACCAGAGACAGAGTGGGGAACAGAACAAGCAGATCCACTGAAACACACTGCTGAGGGGAGCAGTGGGTGAGTCAGGAGAGTCAGCTGCGCCATGTGGGTCAGTTCCCTGGCTGGGATAGAACTTGCGCTGCAGTGGCTGCAGACAGCTTCATAACGCTATGTCTTTAACCCCTGCGCCACCAGGGAGGCTCTCTACTCCTTATTCTGTGTCCAACAAATGCATTTATGTATGTTTCCTAAAAGACATGCACTAGAATATTGACAGCAGTACTGTTTACAATATCCCCAAACTGGAAGCTACCCAAAACAGCTATCGACAATGGAATGGATATGTTAGTTGTGGAATATTTGCACAAAAGAACTTTATGCAGTCATGAGAATGAAGGAACAACCAGTAAGCAACCACAAGCACAATGTTGAACAAAAGATGACAAACCCAAAAGAATATGTGTACTGAGATTTCATTTATATACAAAACTGGGCAAAAGAATTGATGGAGGCCTCCCCTGGTGGCGCAGCGGTTGAGAACTGGGCTGCAAAGTTACCCTCGGAGCCTTTGCAGCACCTGTTTGATCCCTGGCCACTGGCACGCAGACCTCTCCTGCCACGCCCGCTGCTCCCCTCAGCAGTGTATTTCGACAGTCTGCCTGTTCTGTTCCGTTCTGGCTCTGGTGAATCCACTCACCCTCCCGCGCTTCTGACTGTACCCAGTGCTTGTATAAATAAATAAATAAATAAATCTTTAAAAAAAAAAAAAAGAATTGATGGTGCTAGAGATCAGAATTGTGTGGAGGAGGGTAATGACTGGAAGGAGTCATGAAAGAGGCTTCTGGGTGTTACTGTTTTTTTTTTAATCTGGGTGTTGATTACAAGGGTGTGTTCAGTTTGAGAAAGTCAAGTTGTATATTTATTACATTTCAGGAAATAAAAAGAATTTGCCATATTGGAACAATATAGATCTTTAAAGGATTGCCTAGTGCCCAATACAATACAATTAAAAAAAAAAAGACCCATTTGCCAATATCCCATTCAATAAAAATAGATCCAGGCTTAAGCAAGTCTATTGCAGATTACTGCAATAGGGAGAACACTTTGACCACAAGATTTCCAAGTGTCTTCAAAATCAGGCAGATAGAAATTTTCTTTAATAGGGGATGTAAACAAACTAGAAAGAAGCCAGTGTGGCAGTGTGATTGAACCTTGGAGCAGGCAATATCTTTCCTTGAGGTTGGTTGGGAGGGGTTGTACCGAATTCTAGTGTGTATTTGCCCTGCTGGGTGAGTATAAGTTCAGGGTCTTGTGGGGAGGTGAAAAACTTAATTGAAGTTTGGTCAAGTTGACAATTATTTTGTTCCAGTTGACCAGGGAGAATGAACAGTTCAGATGCCCATTTATGAGGCAAAGAATGGGAACTTGGAGGTTTTGTGTCTGGCTTTAAATTCTGTGTTTGGAGGTGGACAAAGGGCTTATCCACTTAGCATTAACTAAGTTACATGCGGAAGGGAAATGGGTTTCATTCTATAGAACATAAAAGATGGGGCCTCCCTGGTGGTGCAAGGGTTAAGTCTCAGCATTATGAAGCTATCCCCAGCCATTGCAGCACTAGTTTGATGCCCAGCCAGGGAGGTGACTCACTTGGCACAGCAGACCTCTCCTGACTCACCCGCTGCTCCCCTCAGCAGTGTATTTCAGTACATCTGCCTGTTCTGCACCCTACTCTGTCTCTGGTGAATCCTCTCACTCCCCACACCTCTGGCCTGTACCCCAGTTCTTGTATGCATAAATAAATAAATCTTTAAAAAAACCACAAAAGGTGAGGGGGAATTTCTTTAGCCATCCCTACCTTCCAGCATCATAGGGTTTAGGTCAAGTTCAACATCATCAGTCCCCTATTTTGTTAAAGATAAAACTAATAGCATTTATTGTTGAACGACTTAGAGGCAATAAGCCTCATGAGTGAGACTAGGTAGGTATAAGCAATAATTTCCTGAGGCTCTTGTTGATGTTCCTCAAAATGTTGAGGAATGTTTGATGTTCAGCAAAATTAGCTGAACCATCTGGTGCACATGTCATCAGACTGACAGCTGTTGGAAGGGCTTAGAAATCAGGCACTTAATAAGAGGAATGCAAGAAAAATAACGGAGAATTTTTTTTACTAATTTTTTAATATATACTTTACATCATTCTTCATTTTTGTACCATGTATGCTTTCTCCTCTCAGGTGTAGTCCCTATGAAATTCCCACCACCAATTCACCCGTGCGCCATCACCAGAGTCCCTTGGGCTCTTCCCTCCCCTGTATGATCCTTCACCCTCCTCCTCCCCTGCAGAATGTCTCTGATTTATAGTTTCCTGTTGATTTTGATTTTTAATTTATTATGATTACTTTTTTCCCCCTGATCCCTTATTTGTTTCCTCTACATTCCTCCTGTAAGTGAAACCATCTGATGTTTTTCTTTTTCTTTCTGGCTTATTGCAGAGAGAATTTCTGAAAGTTGGATAATGGGTAAACCCAACTGCAGTTGTAAAGGGAACCAATCAAGGAGGCCCCAGGACCTTGGTGCTGAAATGTCCCTAGTGATGACCTGATGAATTTCCTGGTTTGTGACCTCAATATTTTTAGTAGTTGCACAGCCGTCAGAGAGGTTCAGGGAAACCTGTGCATAGCAGCTGTTACCTACCACTGCCACTACCTCCTTGAGAAGCCAGAATCATGTCCAGTGCCAGGGGGTGGTGAAAGACCAAGTGTTGGGGTTCTTTCACTTCTCGGTGATGATGTTAATTTTGATGAGACTGCCCTGGCCTGAGCAGGGCCAGAAGGGAGAGCGTGTGTGTAGTGCTGTTGGGAATGGGAATGGGGTTTTTTAGAACACTGGATGATGCTGATGGAAAGAGGTGTACAAGCAAGCCCTGGAAGCAAGGTTATGAGTTTGAGTTATGAATTAAGTTGAAAGAATGCCACATAATTTGGAGTCCTGAGAAGGATGGAGGAATTATCAGAGGGGGGAATAGCTTGGGTGAGGGAGAGAGTGAGAGAATAACACAAGTAGACTATCATGGAAAGCAGTGGTGTAGTGGAGGGACTTCAGTGGAAAGCAAGGATGATATTGGAGGGGTGGAGAAGGACAAGAATGCAGCAGAGGAGGGTAAAGAAAAGGGTGAGGATGGAAATAGGCTATGAAATCCTTGACAAGGGTGGCAGTGATTGTGAATGGAGAACTTATTTCAACATCCTTTATGGAAGCTGATAGCCAGTACCTGGTGATTTCATCTATGTGATGGAAAGTTTTGGGGAAGGTTGTCTGCTTCATGATGCCATCTGCTTCTGGGGAGTCTTTTTTAAAATTTATTATTATTATTTTTTAAATTTATACAAGAACCAGGGTACAGGCCAGATGCGCAGGAGGGTGAGAGGATTCACCAGAGACAGAGTGGGGAACAGAACAGGCAGACTGACGAAATACACTGCTGAGGGGAGCAGTGGGTGAGACAGGAGAGGTCTGCTCGCCACGTGGGTTGCTTCAAGGCCGACGGGGATGGAACCGGCACTGCAGAGGCTGTGGACAGCTTCACAGCGCTGCGTTTAACTGCCTGACCCACCAGGGAGGCCTGGGAGTCTTTTTTTTTTTTTTTAAGATTTATTTATTCATGCATATAAGAACTGGGGTGTAGGTGAGAGGATTTATCAGAGACAGAATGGGGAGCAGAACAGGCAGTTCTACTGAAATACACTGCAGAGGGGAGCAGCGGAGGAGACAGGAGAGGTCTGCTGTGCCATGTGGGTCACCTCCCTGGCTGGGTATCGAACTCATGCTGCATTAGCCATGGATAGCTTCACAGTGCTGATGCTCAACCCCTTGCAGTACCAGGGAGGCCCCTGCTTCTGGGGAGTCTTGAGAGCCTCTGTTTAAGATCTGCACCTGAGGAGATTTTCATTAAAAGACTCACTTGCACTTCTGTGATTGTGAGATGTGTCTCCAGGTCTGGGTCCCCTCAAGTTTATCTACAGTGTTGGCTACAGAGGACCGTAGTTCTTTGGTGGCCTCTTATATGAGATTGCTTCTAGCCAATGAGAGAACACGCTAATAACAGTAAGGGCGTATCCCAAACCATGAGATTTAAGGAGTCAAATAAAATGTAATTGCTTGTGGTGGCTTTTTTGCCCCACACTTACCATTTTGTCAGGATTATGTTTTGTGTCCATGAAGATGATGACTTTAGGTCCTTTGTATAAATGGGATCTGTTAAAAATAGAAAAGTGGGGGCCTTCCTGGTGGTGCAAGGGGTTAAGCTCAGCACTATGAAGCTATCCGTAGCCTCTGCAGCATGAGTTCGATCCCTGACCAGGGAGCTGACCCACATGGCACAGCACACCTCTCCTCCATTTTGTGTAAACTGTTGCAGTATCTAAACTCGATGCTGCCCCATTCATGAATGCTCTGAGTTAATTCTATCTCTTAACAGTTAATTTTAACAGATCTTACAGTTTGCCAATTTTTGCCCATTTTTAAGTTGAGTTGTTTGCTTTCTTATTGTCAAGTTGTAAGTGTTCTTTGTATATTTTGGATGCAAGCCTCTTAAGTGTTGCAAATGTTTTCTCCCCATCTGTGGCCTTTTTATCCTCTTCAAAGTGTCTTTAGCAGAGCATAAAGTTTAGGCTTTACCATAGAAAACAAGGGTGTGTCAAGAGATGCAGATTGGGATGAGGAACCCTCTCCAAAGTGTCCTTGAGGGGCTTCCCTGGTGGCACAAAGAGTTAAGGCGCAGCACTATGAAGCTATCTGCAGCCACCGTAGCATGAGTTCTATCCCCAGCCAAGGAGGTGACCCACATGGGGCAGCAGACCTCTCCTGACACCTGCTGCTCCCCTCAGCAGTGTGTTTCAGTCAGTCTGCCTGTTCTGCTCCCCACTCTGTCTCTGGTGAATCCTCTCACTGCCCTGCATCTCTGGCCTGCACCCAGGCTCTTGTGTGCATAAATTAATCTTTAAAACAAACAAAAAGCACAAAGGGTCCTTGAATAAAACTCTGAGATGTTCAGTAGCTTCAGGTTTTAAAGCATATTGGGGTCCTCCCCTGTGGCGCAGTGGGTGAGCGCTGGGTTGCAAAGCTGCCCACGGCCTCTGCGGCCACCACGCCAGTTTGATCCCCAGCTGCTCCCCCCGCCACCAGAGGAGGGTCCCACATGGACCTCTCCTGCCGCCCGCTGCTCCCCTCAGCAGTGTACTTCTCACCCTCCCGCGCTTCTGACTGTACCCAGTGCATGTATAAACAAGACAAACAAATAAATAAATAAAACATGCCTCTATAAAAAATAAATAAATAAATAAAGCATATTGGGGTAGTTCACGGAGGGGCATGGTAGAGATTTCCACTGTCAAGGCCTTTGCTTCCCAAATAAATCCTATGTATTGTTGGTCCTGTAGCCAAAAAGACCCCAGGAATGGGAGTGCAGGGTGTTCTAAATGAGAGCCCCCCACCCCTGCAAAGGCTTGGAAAAGTGGGAGGGGACAGGGAAACAGGGTGCCTATCAAATCTGTCAGGGGACAAAGGTGAGCGCAGGACCACAGTTTCAAGGGCTAATCCTCAGGATCACGTAAACTATTTACTTGCTGGTTAGAAAATAAGTCTTGGGCTCATAGATTAATAGGACTGCAGAACTTAACAAAAGGCTGTGTTGGGCATCATGGGGTCCAGGATATATGGGGAGGGGCTAAAGAGGGCCAAGTCATGTGATAAATTACCTAACTCCACTACTGAGGGATTATGGGGGGAACAGTGTTAGGGTGAGAAGGGGATTCTAGTGTCTATCAGAAAGGTTACCACCCATAGTTATGTGCTACAAGGCAGAATAAAGGGCACCCTAGAGCTCCCAAACCTGCCTGCTCTAAATAGGTTCTACCACCTGCTGCATCAAGGCAAAACATACGCTAGTGCACAAGGTTTTGAATAGAAAAGAACTTTAATACAATTAGTGTGTGACAGAAAAAAAAGGGAAAGGATATGGGTTCCAAATCAAGCACCCCAAGTTACCCATCTCATGGGTAAATGCCCAGTTAAACAGGGCTCACCCAAAGCAGGGCCACTGAGGCCCCAAAGTTTACCACAAGTCTAAGGCACCTCCCAGTGGGGACTCACAGGAAAGGGGCAGAAGGGACCAGGCAAGTCTGGAAGGAAAAGAATAAATCAAAACCCAAGTCAAGGCAAAGGCTGTCATTATCAGCCTCCCCACTGGTCTCTCATCCACATCTCTGCCTCTTTCCAATGTCTCCTTCCATGTCCCCCATGTTCTTGGTACAAGTCCAAGGCCAAGAAGCAAGTGCAGCTTCTTCTTATGTCTCTGCTCCATGGACCTCATCCAGATCTTCCTGGTCTCCAAGGAGCAGAAGCTTCTCCTCCTGCTACTCCCTTCAAGTCCTTTTCCCCAGTCCCTACTTCTTCACACTGTCACACTTCCTGGCTTCACCTTCCTGCCCAGCTCCATCCTTCCTTAGGGTGGGTCAGGGAACTTACACTGTTACATATGGGTGCCCATACATGGGGGTTTCATTTCATCCATTGTATTTAAGGGGCAGACAGAAGCACATGTCTCAGAGGGAAGTCATGTAATGCTGATATTTTTCTTTTGAACCACATTTAGCCCAGTGTCCCTTTTCCTTGTAGTATTTCTAAGTGTCTCAGTCTACTCAAGGCTGCCAGCAAGTGGTTCCAAGGCCTCAGGGTATGTTTCTTGGAGTTGTTTCATTAGAGAGCCCTGAACTTGCATCCTTCAGATTCTTTATTTTTTTTAAGATTTATTTATTTTTGCGTACAAGAACTGGGGTACAGGCCAGAGGTGTGGGGGTGGGGGTGGTGGTGGTGAGAGGATTCATTAGAGACAGAGTGGGGAACAGAACAGGCAGACTGACTGAAATACACTGCTGAGGGGGGCAGCAGTTGAGACCGGGGAGGTCTGCATCACGTGGGTAGCTCTCTGGCCTGCCAGGGATCAAACTCACACTGCAGAAGCTAGGATGCTTCTCAGTGCTGTGCTCGACCAGCTGCGCCACCAGGGAGGCCATGCATCCTTCAGATTCTTTAGTTGCCTCAGCCTGTGCATCTTCATGGTGTTGTGCTAACAAGTATCTCAGAGTCAGGGGCATTTGCTAAAGAATGTGTTTTGAATAGCCCCCTTCAGTTCATGGAATCTAACAAAACTGGTAACTTAAACAGATGCCATGCAATTATTTAGAGTTAAACCTGAATAATCCTCCCAGATGTTTTCTTTTTTCTTTTTTTTCCAGATGTTTTCTAAGTGGTATTTTTAGTTAGAGACAGATTCATCTCCACCCTTGAATCTTTGATGAGTCAAGTTTAGATGGGGTCTCTGAAATAGTGAGGGTTCCCTACCCTAGGGTAGAAAGTAGGCAGTGGCCAAGCAGCTGGTTAAACAACCATCAGTTATCTTCTGATAGGATTCATATCCTATTGGTTTCAAGAGATGAAAGGCCAACTCTAAGAACATCAATCTTGTGATTCTAAAATGAATCTAAAATAAGACAGATTCTAGTTCAAGCCTGCTCATCTGGAAGCAGATGGAAAAGCAGAAAATTATCTAACTGTTGTTGCAAACTCTTTTTGAATACAATCAGAGACTTGAGAACATTGGTGCAAAATCAAGAAATTAACCGTGAGTTGTGATTAATGTGGTAGTCAAGTTTAGATGGGAAGAGATCCTCAGGGCTAATCTCTGATCTCCCAGCAATGTGATAGGTCCAGTCTATTTTTGCTTACCAGTACATCTTCATTAACTTTGATCTTTTCAAACCCTAGGCAGATATCTCTGAGTCCTACAAGAAATTGGGTTTGATCAAGATCTGGAAGCCCTGGAGAAGATGACCCTAAAACTCACTTAAATTATGTAGAAAATTCCTGCCTACAATTGAGTCCACTCTCTGATTTACTCATCAAAAAAGCCACGACACAGTCACCTCACAGTCGATGACCTCAAGGTGATTCATTTTGTGTCTGCTATTGGCCTCCTTTTATGTTTAGTCACAAGCTTGCGTCCCCACTAAGCCTTGAGGCTTCTTTGTACCTAGTGATGATATTGACCGTTTGATAAATGCTTATTAAATATTTGCTACTGCATTAAAAGCAGCAGTACAGCAAGGCCTTTAATGCTCAGATAGTTCTATGATGTTGGTGTTATTATTTTCATTTTATAGATGAGGACATCGAGACTCCAAGAAGTTCAGTAATGTGTCGCGGACACAAAGCAAGGTAGAGCAAGAGCCAGGATTCCACTTTTGTGTGTGACTCAGAAACCTACGTCCTTAACCACTAACTATTTTCTCTATGATCCTTGTCTCTGATAAGGAAATTCACATAGAAATCCATATAAACATTTAGTGTATATTTGGCATATGAATCATCATCAGAGACTTAATAACTAGAACTGAGCTGTTTGGAGCTTACATTTCTTAGCAGTAATCTTGAAAGCTCCACACAGCTCTGCTAAACTGTTTTGTTGCCCTGACTTAAGATTATGAATGGGAAATGAAGAGCAGTACAGAGGTCATTCTTAAATGTTGCTATGCCCTGCTCATCTGCTGGCATCCCACAATAATGGTAGAAACATCTTTCGAATGGAATATTGTAGTGTCTTTGATCACAACCTGGGGGTCATATGGAGATAGAATTTGGTGGAGTGGTAAAGTCTGGAGAGTGGGTGAATTTCCTAACTTCTTTTGTTCCTCTCAGATGTCCCCTTTATTTGCCAGGATTCTCCATTTTCCTAGTTATTGTGTTTTGTTTTTTTGTTTGTTTTGTTTTTGTGGGACCCTCGCGGGCTCCCGGGGAATGAACCAGCGCTGCAGAGGCTGTGGGCAGCCTCGCAGCCCAGCGCAGCCCAGCGCTCAACCGCTGGGCCACCAGGGGAGGCCCTTTCTAGTTATTGTGACAGCTTTACTGCTAGATGATGTGCTACCACATTAATCACAACTCATGGGTAATTTCTTGATTTTGCACCAGTGTTCTCAAATCTCTGATTGTATTCAAAAAGAGTTTGCCACAACAGTTACATAATCTTCTGCTTTTCCATCTGCTTCCAGATGAGCAGGCTTGAACTAGAATCTGTGTCTCATTTTAGATTCATTTTAGAGCCACAAGACTGATATTCTTAGGGTTGGCCTTTCATCTCTTGATATGAGTCCCAGAAGAAACCAATGATTGTTTAACCAGCTGCTTGGCCACTGCCTACTTTCTACCCTAGGGTGGGGAACCCTCACTAGTTCCCAGCTAGTGTGGATTTTTCCAACCCCATGCAGAGCTTAATCATCCTTCTAATTAATGTAAAACAAGGACAGACAGAACAAGTTCCTAGTACTCTGTGGAATGTTTCAAGGGAACTATTTCCTTTCCACTTATGAAGAGGAGGGAGGGACAGGGTTCTTTTCTCTCCAAAGCCAAGGTGAGGGGATCCAAGAGAAGTTCTAGTAAAGACTGAAGGTGTCTGCTAAAAGTTTTCTGTTTGCATAAACTCTTTTCGTCTCTCCATTTCCAGCCCTTTGCACTCTTCTCTCTTTCCTGGGAGGGTGATCTTATGGAAAATATTAATGTGCTCTGATGGGTTTTTCCAATGGGGAACCCCAGCAGGATGTCATAGGGAAGGAGGAGAGTGATAACAAGGTGTTTATGTTACTAGATCCCTCTCTAAAAGGTCATTTTAGGCTGTATGGCTTGCCCCAAACACTCTGCTCTCTCAAGGAAGCCTGCGCTACCTAGTTTTCTCTTTCTAGATTCTAGTTATCTCTCCTTCCCCTTTTTTCTTGAGTTTAGGGGTGGTGTAGCCATAAGGCTGCTACCCCTCTGTAGGTTTTCCCACTACCCCTGTGTAGTTCTCTCACATCCTAACCACCCCTTTATCAGTTGTCCCTTTGTAAATAAACTTCTCTCCAATTATCCTAATTTAAATGTGCCAAATGTCCCATCTGTCTTCTATTGGGTTCTTGGCTATTGTAGGAAAACTGGCAGAATATGAATCTCCTGGTGCTTTCACTGGAGTGTAGAGTAGTGAAAAAGTTATAATAAAAGAATTCTGAGGCCTTAGGAGGATGGAGCATTGTCCCTTTTAGTCCTCACCCCCTTTATTGGGAAGAGGAGAGAGCCATGTGTCTTCTGAATTTGGGGGACACACTTTAATATAGAAACTTAGGTTTGTTGTTGGTCTGGAGGGTTTTTTTATTTTTTATTTTTTGCATAGAAGAACTAGGGTATAGGCCAGAGGTGCAGGGGATGAGAGGATTCACCAGAGACAGAGTGGGGAGCAGAACAGGCAGACTGACTGAAATACACTGCCGAGGGGAGCAGCGGGTGAGGCAGGAGAGGTCTGCTGTGCCATGTGGTTAAGTCCCTGGCTGGGGATTGAACTCAGGTTGTAGTGGTGATAGTGCTGAGACTTAACCTCTAGGCCACTAGGGAGGACCCTGTTTTAAAATTTTTTAATGTGTTATTTTGTATTCAGGTAATATTGGCATACTGTATATGATTTAGGAGTGTAATTTCACACCTCTTTAAATGTATGTTACCACACCATGCTCACCACCAAGGCACCTAGAACCTTCCAGTTCCTAGGAGTCTCTCCCCACTGTGCTCCCCATTCCACTCTCGCCTCCTGGTAACCTCAATTTTGCAGTCAGATTTTAGGGTTTGTTTTGGTTTAGCTTTGTTCCTTTGTTTTGTTTCTTTATATGTTTCATGTACGAGTAAATCATTCCATATTTATCTTTCTCCTTCTGACTTACTTCGCTTAGCATAATCCTCTCCAGTTTCACCTATGTTGTTGCAAATAGTAAGATTTCATCTTTTTTCTTTAATTGGCTGTGAATGAAGGAAACTCACTGGATATTTTTAAAGGCGACATCTGTTAAGAAGACCTGAAGGACCATAATGTATTTTGCCTTGGAGATGGCAGCCATTGTCACCTCACCCTACTTCTCATCTACTAGCCCTTAACAGGTACAGAGGAAGCTATCAGTGAATTCAGTAGCTCTGTGTGAAGAGGTGTGGAGGCTAACCAAGCAGCAGAAGCCACAGGACTGCAGCTTTCCAAATGATGGGTTAAGTGTCAGCACTGTGAAGCTGTCTGCAGCCATTGCAGCACAAGTTCCATCCCCAGCCAGGGAGGTGACCCACATGGCGCAGCAGACCTCTCCTGTCTCGCCCACTGCTCCCCTCAGCAGTGTATTTCAGTTGATCTGCCTGTTCTGCTCCCCACTCTATCTTTGGTGAATCCTCTCACCTCCCCACACCTCTGGCCTGTACCCCAGTTCTTGTATGCATAAATAAATAAATCTCAAAAAAAAAAAAAAAAAAGGTAAACCAACTACTCAGCAGAAGGAAGGGACCATCCACACCGCATCCCTAGCGGTGAGGTTCATCACTACCTGGTGTCATTTCTTTTCTGTGCCTACAGGAGGACTTACTCCTAATAGAATTTTTTTTTTTAAATCCACTAGAGACCCATTTAAAACTAACTGAAGCAAACCAGGAAGATTTCTTGGATGGACACTTGGTATCTCACAACTGAAGAACTGAATCTAGGTGTTGGCACCGAAGACCTAGTTTCAAGGATGCTGGGTGGAAGCTTTATGACTCAGGGGAATTCCAAGCAAATTCCCACTCTCCACTCCAGAGTCTGGACAAAAAATCCACCTACTTTCACCTGCCTGGCATTATCTCATACTTGCCTTCAATTAAAAAGTCCCGATCTTGCCCTGATCACTTTCCACTGGAAACACACCCACGCTTCAAACATTTCACCTCCCTCATCTCTGTGGCCTGTTGTTCTTTTACTCATTTATTCACCAAAATTGGGTGGAGGTGATGGCCACTGTTCATCTGGAAGCCTGTGCCTTCGGCTCCGGGCGGGGGTGTGGGACTAACACCTGGGAGTCTTGGCCAAGTGATAAGAGTGGGTGCACCTTCCGGAGCTCATTGAGGAAACACCGCCAGAGGCCCGGAGAGGAAGCGGTGGTGGAAGGTGGAGACCCTGGAATCCCACACAGCAGGGGCCCGGTCCGGGCGTGGCTTCTTTGGGTAGGCCTCCGAGCTGCTTATATACCTCAGCTTCCCGTCCAGGTTCGGGCAAGATGGCCAAGTACACGGTCCGCGTGGCCACCGGGGCCTCCCTCTTGGCGGTGCCCGGCAACCGGGTGCAGCTGTGGCTGGTGGGCGAGCACGGGGAAGCTGACGTGGGCAAGCAGCTGCGGCCAGCAAGTGGCAAGGTCAGTGCCAGGCTCTGCAGGGCGGGAGCCGGGCCTGGAGCCTCGCGGAGGGCTCCTGGGGAGCCAGGTAGGGAAGGAGGTCGGGCGCGCTAGGGAAGGTAGGGTAAAAAGGAAAGCTAGAGGGCGGGAAGAAAAGAGCAGAATTTCCCACCGGGGTGGAGGGAGTAGACTTGCAGAGCTTTCCCCGACGCTGGTGGTGGAGGGGTGGGGGCGGGGAGTGGGGAGCAGGCGGAAGCTCCCCAGAATGGGCTATGCCTCTTCAGCCCCAGCCCGGGGCTCAGGCCTCTCCCGGGCAGTGCTCGGAGGCGAAAATGCAGCCGCCGTCCTCTGAAGTTTCGCTGACCCAGGCGCCCTCTTTGAGGACCCCAAACCAGCCTGCTGACCTTCGTCCTGACCCGCAGGAAACCAAGTTTGAGGTCCAAGTCTCCCAGTACCTGGGGCGCCTCCTGCTGGTGAAGCTGCGCAAGCACAAGGTCCTGCTGGATCTGGACTGGTTCTGCGAGCGGATCGCAGTGGAGGGTCCCGGCGCCCGGGGCGAGGCGCTCTTCCCCTGCTACCGCTGGGTGCAGGGCGACGGCGTGGTCTGCTTGCCGGAGGGCACCGGTGAGGGCGTGAGGATGGGGGGCGGCGCGGAGGGCTGCAAGCAGGAGGGGTGGGTGGCGGATACCATGGTGGAAAGGTAAAGGTGAGAGACGAAGGTGAGGGAAGTGAAAAGGGGCTAAGCAGCATGGCTGCCGGAGGGGGCCCAGCGTGCAGGGGTGTGCTCTAGTAACGCCCTCCCCCAGCCCGGACCGTGAGCGACGACCCCCAAAACCTGTTTAAGAAACTCCGGGAGGAGGAGCTCGAGGACAGAAGGAGGGTGTACCGGTGAGTCCGAGGGCCTCTGACCCCTGCCGGGCCTCGCGGGGCCACCGCCTGCCCTGACTGCGCGTCTTCCTGCAGGTGGGGCGCCTGGAAAGATGGGTTAATTCTGCCTGTCGCGGGGAGCACGCCGTGGGATCTACCCAGGAACGAGCGGTTCCGCGAGGACAAAGATTTAGACTTCTCGCTCTCTCTGGCGAAAGCGTGAGTGCCGGGCTGGGGCTGGGCACTGGCATCCCGGACCGGGCGGGCTGCTTTCTCGGTCTTCCCGCACGGCCTCTCTTGCCACAGGCTTAGGGACTTGGCGGTCAAGGGAACTCTGGATATCACAAAATGTGCAAACAGCCTGCAAGACTTCGAAAGAATATTCCCTCAGGGAAAGACTGCCCTGGCTGGTTAGTTACCACAACCTCCCAAAACCCATGTGCTTATTTCTAACCCAGGGGTTTGAAAGAAGAGAGAGGGTAGCGAGTGTGGACGTGTGTGGATGTGGAATGTGGAATGTGTGTGGATCAGGAGCTCCGCGCTCCCCAGGCGCTCCCCAGGCGCTCCCCAATTGATGTTCCTAGAGCGGGTTCGTGAATGCTGGAAGGATGACGCCCTCTTTGGGTACCAGTTTCTCAATGGTGCAAACCCCATGCTCCTGAGGCGGTCCAAGCGTCTCCCAGCCCGCCTGGTGCTGCCCCCAGGGACAGAAGACTTGAGGACAGAGCTGGAGCAGAACTCCAGGTGCTGGGCGCCCTCAGTTCACTTCTCCTGTCAGCCATTGTCCCCACCTCCTTTCTCTCCTCCTCCCTCCCCCAGTCTCTCCCATCTTCACCTCTTTCGTCTACACCCTCCTCCACCTGCACTTAGGGTTTGTCTCTTTGGAACTATTGACATGTTGGGTCAGGTGGCTGTTGTGTGTCTGCTGTGCAGGGTAGGATACAGAGTAGCATCCCACCACCTAGATGCCAAGAGCAAGCCCAATGTGATAACCACAAATGTTTCCAGATAGTCCCAAATGTGCAAAATCACCCCTGGTCAAGAACTACGGATCTACACCATCTGCTGTATCTCCTGTTGCTCTCCCATCTCCATCTTCATCTCTTCCTTCTTCACTAGATGCATGTCCATTTTTGGTAGGAGATCAAGCTTTTGGAGGAAAATAGAAAGAGAATGTGAGCATAGCCCTGCAGAGAGCTGGAGCCATTTCGGGGAACACTTTCGTGCTACATTTGGTTAAATCCTAAAAGAGTGGGGGGATAGGGCCTCCCTGATGGCGCAGGGGTTAAAGACAGTGCTATCAAGCTATCAGCAGTCACTACAGCGAGAGTTCTATCCCCGGCCAGGGAGCTACCCACATGAAACAGCAGACCTCTCCTGTCTTGCCCAGTGCTCCCCTCAGCAGTGTATTTCGTACATCTGCCTGTTCTACTCCCCACTCTCTCTGGTAAATCCTCTCACCCCTCGCACCTCTGGCCTATGCCCCTGCTCTTGTATGCATAAATAAATAAATCTTTAAAAAAAGAGTTGGGGGGTAAGGGAAGACTTTGTGGGAGATGGGGGTATGTGGTAGAAAACCAGAAAGTTCACTACAGGGACCTCCAGTTCTAATGGAAAACATTGGACATGGAAACCTTGCATTTAGGGCTTTGGTTATGATGAAAGTGATTGTTCTTTAAAGTAAAAACACTTGGGTAGCGAGGGGAAGGGTCCACCATGAACAGTGAGAGAAGGTTAGGTCCAGAGCTGATCCTAACACCTTTTATCAATCCTGGTCCTCGGTCCTCCAGGCTGGATCTCTGTTTGAGGCTGATTTTTCCCTGCTGGAAGGGGTCAAGCCTAATGTCATCATTTTTAAGCAACAATATGTGACAGCCCCGCTGGTCATGCTGAAGCTACAGCCTGATGGAAAACTTTTACCCATGGTCATCCAGGTAAGAGGATCCAGGTGTCTTATTCCCAGACATTAATCCCCTCGAGTAATGTAGACACACAGGCCCTCAGTCCCCATTCTCTCTCTGCTCTAGCTCCAGTCACCTCGTCATGGATGCCCCCCACCTATGCTGTTCCTGCCTTCGGATCCCCCCAATGCTTGGCTTCTGGCCAAGACCTGGGTCCGTAGCTCTGATTTCCAGCTGCACCAGCTACAGTCACATCTGCTGAGGGGACACCTGATGGCTGAGGTTATTGCTGTGGCCACAATGAGGAGACTGCCCAGCCTGCATCCTATCTACAAGGTTTTTCAGCTTCTCTGTTTTTTTTGTGTCTGCCTGCCCTTCATAGTTCATATTCTTAGCCTCAGGGGGCATCTACAGAGTCTAGCCTTGTGTCATGTTGCATTACACACAAACATACACACTATGGGAACACCCAGAGTTGGCGAATGAATGAAAGAGAATAGGGTGTTTTTTTTCCTAAAGATTGTATGTATTTATGCATACAAGAGCTGGGGTGCAGGCCAGAGATGCGAGGTGGGGGTGAGAGGATTCACCAGAGACAGAGTGGGGAGCAAAAGAGGTAGATCTACTGAAATACATTGCTGAGGGGAGCAGGGGGGTGAGATAGGAGAAGTCTGCTGCACTATGGGGGTCAGCTCCCTGGCTAGGGATAGAACTCTCTTTGTAGTGGTTGCTGATAGCTTCATAGTGCTCCATCTTAACCCCTTATGCCACCAGGGAGGCCCCAGTAAGAACAGGTTTTACAAAGGAGTTGAAATTTGAGCTGAGGAGGTTGCCAAGTGGGTAATAAGAGATGGGAACATTCCAATCAGGTAGAGCTATAGAAGTATATGATAATGGCTTCAATTAGGATTGAGGAGCAGGATATGAGTGCTTGAAGTGTTGAGTAGGAGAAATGGGAGGTGGGAGAAGCTGAGAGAATAAGCTATGTTACTTGGTGGGGGAAAAAAAAATCAAATTCACTTTTGAACTTGAACTTGAAAAAATTACATTTTACCCTGCTATAACTTGAGGGTACTCGGCCTTTATAACTGAGAGGACGCAAGAGGAGGACACCCATTGAGATAGGGAGGAAAACAAAAAGGTTGATATCATGGGAACCTAGAGAAGAAAATGTTTCAAGAGGGAGGCATGATTATCTGTGTCAGAAATTGCTGAGAGGTCAGCAAAGTTACAATGAAGAGATGTTTGTATTTTCCAATATAAGAAAACCTTTGGTTAATCCATTGATGAGTGCTGTCTCAGGAGAAAGACGCATGACTGACTAGGACTTAATGGAAAAATGTGAAGTAAGGAAGTAGAACCAATTCTAGATAATTCTTTTAAGACTTGTTGTGAAAGAGGAAGCAGGAAATTAGGGGTAGTGTTAATTAGATCTGTGTGTGTGTGTGTGTGTGTGTCTGTGTGTGTTAGAGAAAGAGAGAGAGAGAACACAATACTGTAGGAATAATGTCCGAAGGAAGGCAAAGGGGATGGAAGGAATTTGCCTTTGAACAGAGTAAAGATACATTATTGATAAGAATAAGAGACAAGCTTAAGACATGGCTTCACATGGGAAATTTGCTAGCTTTTGTGGTGTTAGAGAAGGGATTCCCTAGAATTCTTACAAACAACATGAGACCACAGAAGACATTTCCTCATCAATCTTCTCCCAAATCTTTTTTTTTTTAAAGATTTATTTATTTATGCATACAAGAACTGGGGTACAGGCCAGAGGTGTGGGGGGTGAGAGGATTCACCAGAGACAGAGTGGGGACCAGAATAGGCAGACAGACTAGAGACTGCTGAGGGGAGCAGCGGGTAAGGCAGGAAAGGTCTGCTGCACCATGTGGGTAGCTCCCTGGCTGGCCAGGGATCGAACTCATGCTGCAGTGGTTGGCGATAACTTGATAGCTCTGTCTTTAACACCTGCGCCACCAGGAAGGCCCTCTTCTCCCAAATTGTAACCTATCAAATTCAATTTGGAGTTTCTCATTTTCATGAGGCCCCATCCTCCCCCTTCTTTTCGATCCTTAGCCCTTTACTTTCCCCTCCCTTCATTGAACCTGGAATCCCTTTTATTTGACTATGTCCCATTTCTTTCTTCTACAATCAGCTCCTGATCCCCCACTTTCGCTACACCATGGAGATCAACACCTTGGCCCGGAGTACTCTTGTCTCTGAATGGGGAATTTTTGATCTGGTATGGAAAAGGATGGGTAAAAAGGGGAGAAGGGTTCAGTGGTGAAAGACTTCTAAGGGTGGTTTCCCTTTGGCCTTCCCCCTTCCCCCCAAATCCTCCCTGATCTGCCTCACACCTGAATGGCCTTCTACTTAAAGGGGCCTGAGTAGAATGATCAACCTGACACTGATCTCTCTCCTCCCCCCACCACTGGCATGGCTAATTCTAGTTTATCTGCATGGGCTCTCCTCAGGTGGTGAGCACTGGTAGTGGAGGCCATGTGGACATTCTCCAGAGAGCCACAGCTGGTCTGACCTATCGTTCCTTCTGCCCGCCTGATGACCTAGCTGACCGTGGGCTCTTGGATGTGAAATCTTCTTTCTATGGTCAAGATGCCCTCAAACTGTGGGGAATCATCAACCGGTGAGAGTGACAGAGAGGGGTGTCCTAGTGGGCCTATTATTAGAGAGAACAAGGGAGACTGGTGGGCCCAGAGGCCCTCCACTGGCCACCTGAGACTGGGCGCCTTCTTCCCTGGGGAGCAGGTATGTGGAGAGGATGGTTGGTCTTTTCTACAAGAGTGATGAAGCTGTGAAGGATGATCCAGAACTGCAAGCCTGGTGCAGAGAGGTCACTGAGGTTGGACTTCAGGGAGCCCAGGATCGTGGGTGAGGCGCAGATCCCTTCTCACTGATCTTGTCAACTCACCCCATTTGTTGACAACCCATATCTCTGCCAGCATAAAACAGCCTATCTTGAGGACCTGAACATTCTCTCCGCCTCTCCAGAGCTTCCTCCAGAAAACCTAATGATGGTTCCCAATTCCCCAGCCCTGCTTCTTTCTCATTCTCCATGTAGTGTTCCTGCTCTCCTGCACCAAGAGCTTCCTTTGGAACCAGATATTTTTCTTGGGTCTTGTCCCTCACCCTTTCCTACTTTCTCCCTATACTACCAAGGTTCATCCAGTTGAACCTAATGGGTCTTCCAATTACATCATTTCATTATCTTGTCAATGAGAAAAAAATCCATTCCCGGCTGGGGTCACATGTCTCCCCATGTCTGTGTGGGCCTTCTCCAGGTGCTCGTGTTGGCTTCATTGTCATGTCTACATTGTCCCAATCTGAGGGGGTGAGTGATGGAAGGGTGTCCTATGCAGATTGGGGTCCCACCTTGAACTCTGAACTCTGAACTACTGGGATAGTCTCCAGCTACCCACCTACTGATAAGCAGGTTGGAAAATGACTGAGTGAAAGAATACAAATGTTTAATGTAGAAATGCTCTGGGTCTTTATTTAGAAGTTTGGTGATGTTTTTGTAAGCAGAGATATATACTGTCAGAACTCTTGTTTATAGCAGTTAGTCTATGGTAAAATTGATTTCTTTTTTATTTTGTTTGGCTTAAAGTCACCGTTTCCAAGAACCTATCAAATAACATTACTTGAGGACTCGGTGTCCACACTGTGTGTAAGACGGAGTCTAGAGGCCACGAGTACAGATGGAAATTCTTGTCTGCCTCTCCAGACATCTTTTACTGCCTGAGGTCTCCTTGTGTCCTCGCCCCAAATTCTCTGATTCGCCTCAATTCCCCAGGTTCCCCGTCTCCTTAGTGTCTCAGGCCCAGCTCTGCCGCTTTGTCTCCATGTGCATCTTCACGTGCACTGCCCAGCACGCTTCTGCCCACCTGGGCCAGGTAATCAGTTGTGACACTTCTTAGGGACTCCAGGGATGTAAAAGATGGGGTGGGGAGGTGTCAGTGCCTGGGTTTCTTTCCTTTTTTTTTTTTTTAAAGATTTATTTGTTTATGCATACAAGAACTGGGGTGTAAACCAGAGGTGTGGGGAGAGGGTGGTGAGAGGAGTCACCAGAGACAGAGTGGGGAACATAACAGGCAGATTGACCGAAGTACACTGCTGAGGGGAGCAGCTGGTGAGTCAGGAGAGGTCTGCTGCGCCATGTGGGTAGCTCCCTGGCAGGCTCATGCTGCAGTGGCTGGCAATAGCTTCATAGTGCTGTCTTTAGCCCCTGAGCCACCAGGGAGGCCCAGCCTGGGTTTCTGAATGACTCTCCTTCCTAGCTGGATTGGTACGCCTGGATCCCTAACGGCCCATGTACCATGCGGAAACCCCCTCCCATCACCAAGGATGTGACAGAGAAGGACATAGTGGACTCGCTGCCTAATCTCCAGCAGGCCCGTATACAGAAGACCTTCACAAAGTTCCTAGGCAGACGCCAACCTGTCATGGTTAGAGACAGATGCCTATGTCCTGGGGCAGAACAGCTTGGAAGAGGGTTGTGATTCTTGGCCAAGGGGCCCAAGGTCTGAGTCATCTTGTTCTCCTCTCAGGTAGCCTTGGGGCAGCACAAAGAGGAATATTTCTCTGGTCCTGAGCCCCAAGCTGTGCTGAAGCAATTCCAGGAGGAGCTGGCTGCCATGGACAAGGAGATTGAGGTCCGGAATGCAGGCCTGGACCTGCCCTACGAGTACCTTCGACCCAGCATGGTGGAGAACAGCGTGACTATCTAAGAGGCCCTGCCCACCTCAGCCCCAGTGTGCCATGGCCCCTAAGCACTCCATCCTCCTTGGGCCACTTTTCTGGTGAACAGCCTCCCACAGCTCTAGGGAATGCACAGGGGTGGTTCCCTTTGAATTTTGGAAGCCGGCACCCTGTAGTTGTCCTGTCTTGCTGGCCCCCCAGTCCTGCACTCCACCCTTTGATCTAGCTCTTCCCTCTCCTTTTCCCCAAAGGGTATGGTTATATATAAATATAACAATCTGATTAAATAAAAAATTTGATGGTGGGTAATAAAGGAAAGGAAGTGGGAAAAAGACCTAGTTTCCTGCCCTCTTATTTATATTCCAAAATGAGAAAAATAAAGATGCTTTCCTGGAACAGAAATGTTTTCTTGCAGTCAATGCTTCCTTCAAAGGTTTCCTTAAGCCTCTGCAAGCCAAATGGCAGTTCTTGCTGATGGAACTCAATGGAGCCTAGGAATCTGTTTTGGTTTTTTTTTTTTAAAGATTTATTTATTTATTTATACAAGCACTGGGTACAGTCAGGAGCGCAGGAGGGTGAGAGAATTCACCAGAGCCAGAGCGGGGAGCAGAGCAGACAGACTGACGAAACACACTGCTGAGGGGAGCAGCGGGTGCGGCAGGAGAGGTCTGCGCGCCATGTGGGACCCTCGCAGGCACCGGGGGATCAAACTGGCGTTGCAGAGGCTGCGGGCAGCTTCGCAGCCCAGCGCTCAACCACTGCGCCACCAGGGGAGGCCCCTAGGAATCTGGTTCTTAACATTGTTTTTTTTTTTTAAGAGGCATGTATTTTTATTTATTTATTTGTTTGTTTGTTTATACATGCACTGGGTACAGTCAGAAGCACGGGAGGGAGAGAGAATTCACCAGAGCCAGAGCGGGGAGCAGAGCAGGCAGAAGGACCGAAGTACACTGCTGAGGGGAGCAGTGGGCGGCAGGAGAGGTCTGTGCACCATGTGGGACCCTCCTCCAGTGGCCGGGGAGCAGCTGGGGATCGAACAGGTGCTGCAGAGGCCGCGTGGAGCTTCGCAACCCAGCGCTCAACCACTGCGCCACTGGGGAGGCCCTTAACATTGGTTTTTGACTTGAGACTTGTTGGAGTCATCAAGCAACATAACCCTTAGCCCACTTTTGATAAGGTATTCTGTGCTGCTCCCCAGCCCTGCCACCCTCTGCCCAGTTCCTTTCTCTGGGTGTATCCCCGCCCTTTCCCAGGACCCTAGATCATCTTCCTCTTTTTTTCTGTTTTCTCCTCCCCCCATTAAATCATATACAGCCCACAGTCCTAGACACTGAAAATGGATGGAAAATAAGGATCGAGTAGATCAGGCACCACACTAGGAATTTTAACGACATGACCTCAAGTTCTCTAAATTTTCATCTAAATTATTTTTTTAAATTATTTGTTTATTTAGGGGCCTCCCCAGTGGCGCAGCAGTTGAGCGCTGGGTTGCGAAGCTGCCCGCAGCCTCTGCAGCGCTGGTTCCATCCCCAGCCACCGATAAGGGTCCCACATGGCACTCAGACCTCTCCTGCCGCCCACTGCTCCCCTCAGCAGTGTATTTCGTCAGTCTGCCTGTTCTGCTCCCTGCTCTGGCTCTGGTGATTTCTCTCACCCTCCCATGCTTCTCACCCTCCCATGCTTCTCACCCTCCCAGTGCTTGTATAAATAAACAAACAAATAAATAAATAAATCTTAAAAAAAAGATTTGTTTATTTATGCATACAAGAACTGGGGTGTAAGCAGGATGTGTGGGGTGGGGGAGGGGGGTGAGAGGATTCACCAGAGAGATTGAGGAGCAGAACAGGCAGATCTACTGAAATACAGTGCTGAGGGGAGCAGCGGGCGAGACAGGCGAGGTCTAACACCATGTGGGTCAGCTCCCTGGCCTGCCAGGATCGAACTTGTGCTGCAGTGCCTGGCGATAGCTTGATAGTGCTGTGTCTTTAAGCCCTGTGCCACCAGGGAGGCCCCCTCATCTAAAATCTTTTGTCTGAATTTTATCTATGATCTACAGTTTTACTAATTTTCGTTCAGGCATGTCTGCATAGGACAGGCTTGCTGCTATCTGTAAATCACTCTTTTTGGTGATTCCTGCATGGAATGCTCATGACAAAGTCATGAAAGTCACAATATTACATAGTCCTAGGAATGGCTCTTTCTGTCCTAGTCTATCTGCATTGCATGTAAAATGCTTATGCAAAACTCCAGTTGCTGCCATTTGTGTTGTATTTTATGTGAATGTGTTCCCTGGAGTTTGCAGCATAGCAACCATCTGTAAAAAAAATAGTGTGAAAGCATCCCTAATTCTGGAGATGCACTCATTCTTTTAGACTGGGATCCCAGTTTCAAGCTCATCACTTCATCTTTTGCCCCATCTCATTCCAAGGAAGTCTAACAACAGAGCCTTGGTATTTGTTTTTGGCACCTAGAAGCACATTTCTTCAAAATCACAAAACTGTCTCCAAGCTTCTCCCAGTGATCATCTAATGTTTTTTCTCCAGCACATAGTCATTCATCTTTCTCTTTTTGGATTATCTAAAAGCAACATAAATACAACCAATAAGCCATCACTTAAAAAGTGATAGGTTTGTCACCATGTGTAATGGTGACAATTATAAACAAAAGGATAAATGTTATTGATTTTAGGCCATGGTGAATTAAATAATTTGGACCAATGAATTCTGTTAAGTCTAGCTTAGGTCAGTTAGTCTAGTTTTCTAGCTAGATTCATCTTCCTTCAGAAAACAGTCCTCAATATAACTGGGGACTAAGCTCATCTGATGGTGGCCTCCAGTCCCTGTAAGAACTGAATTTCCACTTGACCTTTTAGGTCCCAACCAAAAGATGGAGGTGAGAAGAAGAAAGAGAAAAAAAACAGATTTGGCTGAGAATTAACCAAAACCCTTCATCACCAACAGCTTAACCATTACAAACTCCAAACAGAATGAAAAGAAAAAAAATACCCTCTTATAATAATAAAACTGCTCAAACCAATAACAAGGAGAAAAATCTTAACAGTAGCAAGGAAAAAAATCCTCCTTACCTTCAAAGGGACATCAGTAATAAAATAGTGTTTTTCCTAATGAAATGCTGGCTGTCAGAAGACAATGAAATGCTATCTTAGAAGGCATCTTTAATAAAATAATTCTCAGGCTAAAATAAATGATGAATTTCTACAAATAGATAAAAAAAAAGCAGGCTACCCTATATAAAAATGGACAAAAGACTTTTAAAAAGAGAAAAGGACTTAAACAGACATCTCACAAGGGGAGAGCCAAGTTTCAATAACTATGGAAAGGATTGTATTTGCTGATCAGGTTTTTAACTTCTGCATCTCTTTACTACTCCTGAGGTATCTGGTAGTGTGGCTGAGATCCCAGTGGCCACCTGGAGAGGTCTTGAGAACCATGGTGCTCTTGGCTGCTACCAATTTAACTCCCAAGGGTCTCCACTGAGAACAGAGGGAATGGCCCAAGGTCATGAGCCACAATGGGCACCTCTCCCAGCAGCCCAGGTAAAAGTTACAAAAAGCCAACATATCACCGATTTTGACAACTATAATCATTGAGAAAATACCTTGGGATTTAAGAATCGACAGGTCATAAAGTAGCTTTAAAAGAGGTTTCAGGAGAGAAGTGAGGTCAGAAGGCAACACCCATGGGTCAGGAAGAGCATTCAGGATATGAATCCAGTGAGTGTTCATTAGGCCCCACCTGTGTGTGTGCTGACTTTGGGGACATGGCTTCATTTATTTGAACTTTCATGTCTTTGTTTCTAAAACTGGGACAATTAGATCTACCTCAGTGCATTTTTTTTTTTGGTAAGAATTAAACAGAGAAAGAGAGAGAGAAAACAGAAAAAAGAGATAGCAGAAAAAGAGATAGAGCCACCTTTCCTTCGAGAGTGTTAGTGGGTTTGACCCATATCTTTTGAAGAACAAATCTCTACTTCCTGCCATATCCCTAGAACTTCTGGGGAAGAGGTTATTGCAAAGAATTAATCATATTCATGGACATGCAAGTCATTGCCTTTACTCTGTGCTAGTGAAACGATAGCTGGAACTCCCTGGTGGCCTAGGGGTTAAGTCTCAGCACTATCACCACCATCACCTGAGTTTGATCCCTAGCAGGGAAGCTGCCCACATGGCACAGAAGACCTCTCCTCTCTCACCCTGCTGCTCCCCTCAGCAGGGTATCTCAGTCAATCTGCTGGTTTTGCTCCCCACTCTGTCTCTGGTGAATCCTCCCACTCCCCCACACCGCTGGCCTGCACCCAGTTATTCTACGCATTAAATAAATAAATAAAACAATAGCTGATCAAAAATAACTGAATTTCTCTAACATGAGATGAGTTTTGAGTTTCCATTAACAACTGAAGTAGGACTGGGGAGTGCGCAGCATTGAGAGTGAGCAAGAATAAAGAGAGAAGGAAGGTGAGAGACCTGAGCAAAATGATGCTTGGGGGTTACTGTGAGTCCAGTGTGGGATGTTGGGAATAATAAAAAGAACAGAGCAACAGAGAAAAAACATTTAAGAAGAGACTGTCTTATAGTAAGTGATACGGCCCCTGCTGGTTAGAGGATGATGCAATTTCTCATCCCAGCCACTCCCAACCTTCAAAAAAACTCTGCTGTGTAACGGTCTGAGCAATAGCATTCTGGGATAACTTTTAGGTTTGGATCATCAGGGAAGAGAAAGATCAGCACCAGTTGTCAGGTAATGAATAAGGTTGAGAAGCTGGTTTGATATAGTTTGTTTGCGGAAACTTGTCACCCCATCTATTATAGACTTTCTTTATTGTTTGGGAGGGGGGTCAAGGTAACCTTAGCTACTACTAAGGGCAAACAGCATGCCCCAGGAAGCCGCAGAATCTAAGTGACAGACTCCAAGCAGCAGACCTAGCAACTTCCTGCTTCAGTGTAACCAGAGGCCACAGAGACTGGGCAGTCTTTATCAGATGAGCCACACATCCAGATGAGCTTTGGTTGTGCAAGATGGGCTGGGACAGCATGGCCCTGCCCTTTGGTCTAGCAGTGAAAAATAGATCCAGGAATGTGATACCTGGGACACAGAGAAGGAGAGATAAGCTGATGTCAGTGGCTGGGGAGAGGGGTGGGGTGAACACAGAAACTGTCAGATGGCATATTAGTCAGCTCAGGCTGGCATAGCTAAGGACCACACACTGGGTGGCTCACTAACAGAAGCTTGTCTCCCCACAGTTCTGGAGGCTAGAAATGCAAGATCATGATGTTGATAGACTTGGTTTCTAGTGAGGAGCACTCTTCTTGGCTTGGAGATGACCACCTTTTCCCAAATTCTTTACATGATCTTTTATTGTGCATGAGTGTGACCTATGAGGAGTCCAGTCAAAATGGATTAGGGCCTGCCAGGATGACCTCATTTTACCTTCATATGTATATTTTCTTCTTTTTTCTTTTCTTTTTTTTTTTTTAAGATTTATTTATTTATTTTATACAAGCACTGGGTACAGTCAGAAGCGCAGGAGGGTGAGAGAATCCACCAGAGCCAGAGTGGGGAGCAGAACAGGCAGACTGACAAAATACACTGCTGAGGGGAGCAGCGGGTGGCAGGAGAGGTCTGAGCGCCATATGGGACCCTCGCTGGGCAGTCGGGGATCGAACTGGCGCTGCAGAAGCTGCAGACAGCTTCACAGCCCAGCGCTCAACCGCTGTGCCACCAGCAGGCCCTTACCTTAATTATATATTTCAAGGCCCCATCTCCAAATACAATCACATTCTAAGATACTGGGGGGTTGGGATTTTAGCGTATGAATTTGGGAGGGCACAATTCATCCCACCATAGATGGGACCTCCTCAATATCCCTAAACAGAATTTTCTATTTTCCTCTCATCTGCCTTCATCCCCACTCTCTGCCTCCTGTCCACTCTCCTCATCCAAGACCAGCACAAGACATACGCTTTGAATTCATCCCACCCTGTCATATTGTCCCTTCTTTTTTCTTTTTAAAAAGATGTATTTATGCATGCATATAAGAACTGGGGGACAGGCCAGATGTGTGGGAACGTGAGAGGATTCACCAGAGACAGAGTGGGGAACAGAACAGGCAGAATGACTGAAATACATTGCTGAGGGGAGCAGCAGGCGAGACAGAAGGCTGAGGTGCCATGTGGGTAGCTCCCTGGCCTGCCTGGATGGAATTCATGCTGCAAAGGCTGCGGACAGCCTCACAGCACTGCGCTCAACTGCCTATGCCCCCAGGGAGGCCCCATATTGTCCCTTCTTCAGGTATGTCTTCTGTATCCTAGATCTTCAATGTTTCTCTCTCTAGTTCTTTGTCATCCAAATACACTCAAATCTATTGTATTTTAAAGAAAAGTCCTCCATTGGTGTAGCTTTATATTGCTGCATTAGAACCCCTAGGGCTGTTTTGTTTGTTTGTTTTTTTCTGAGCATGTTCTCCTTAAAGTCAAAATGACTTCCATGTCTCTGTCTTACCTGGCATTCATTCATTCACTCATTGTTTATAACTGAAGGGATTTTTCTGTATTTTTTTTTCTCATGGCAAAAAATTCAAATAGTGCAAAAGATTTATAGTGAAAAGCAAGTCTCCTGCCAATCCTTACCCCAAGACCTAAGTAATTATGGCCCCTAATGAGCAAATGATTCTGCCCCTGCCCACTTTATTGAGGGGCAAATAACAAATACAATTGTATATATTGAAAGTGTACAACATAATCTAATATGCAAATATGTTCTGGAATGATTAGCAAGAGAATGAACACAGACCATCACCTCACAACCTTCTCCCACCCCAGTCCACCCAATCCCCCTATTCATAATTCAATTCATAATCCATTTTGACTTTATAGGGCCAGTCACGGGTTGGGATTTGTCTAAGGTGGGGCCCCAGGAGCACCTCAAATCTTATATAGTGGGTGGGCACGCAGAAACCTTCATTTTTAAGCTTTTGTCTAGTCCTAGAGACAACGCCAAGAGCTGGCCGCCCAGCGTCTGTCCGGTATGTTGAAGAAACACCGACGCCTGGGCCGGCAAGTTTCTGAGCACCGTGGGCCGCTACCGCATCCGCGTGGCCACCGGGGCCTCGCTCTACTCGGGGTCCCACAACCGCGTGCAGCTGTGGCTCGTCGGGGCGCGCGGGGAGGCGGAGCTGGAGCTGCAGCTGCGGCCGGCGCGGGGCCAGGTCAGCGGGCGGGAGCCGGGAGCCCCAGCCCGGTCGGGAGGGGCTCGCGACGGGGGGCTTCCGCCCTGGGGGCCGGCGAGGGCTGGGGGCCAGGCAAGAAACGGCGCCGCCTGGCCGCCCCGGCGGTCCCCGCCGGCGACTTGGGCTCCCGGGGCAGAGGCCGGGCGGGACCCAACCCTCCCCCGCCGCCCCTGCCCCGACCCTGGTCCTCTCAGCCTCCCCCTCCCAAGGGCGCCCGAGGCCGTGACAGCGCAGGGTCCGGGGTAAACGGGACGCGCCTCGGGGAGCGCGGACGCGGCGACAGCTGTCGGCGGAGGATGGACGGTCGTGGCGATGCGCGCCCGGCCCTTCGGCACCTGCGGTCCGCGCCCCGCTCGCTCGGCCTCGCCGCGCGGGGTCCCGAGGAGCGGACGCGGGGAGCCGTCTCGGGGCACCTGGCCAAGCGAGACGCCCCAGAGCGGCCCGCCGCGCCCCGGCGCCACGCCACCCCTCAGCCCAGCCCCCAGCCCCGGCCGGACGCCCCTCCTGCCCCGGAGGCTCACCGCCGGCTTCCGCGCCCCCAGGTGGAGGAGTTCGAGCGCCACGTCGCCGAGGACCTGGGGCCGCTGCAGTTCGTGAAGCTGCGCAAACACCACTCCCTGGTGGACGACGCGTGGTTCTGCGACCGCATCACCGTGCGGGGCCCGGGAGACAGCGCCGAGGCCGCCTTCCCGTGCTACCGCTGGGTGCAGGGCGAGGACGTGCTGAGCCTGCCCGAGGGCACCGGTGAGGGGCGGGGCGGGGCGGGGCGAGGAGGCCGGCGCCAGGCCTCGGGATCTGCTGGGGCTCAGCGGGTAGCGGAATAGGGGTGAGCAAAGTCAGGGGGAACTAAAACATGGTGATCTCTAGACAATACGTTTTGAGATCGCAGGACGCGTGAAGGGCACGAAAAAGGTATGGTCCCTGATTTCCACAGGACAAGATGGGCGGTAAGAAGAACACAGAGTAAGTGATCCGAGGGTGCCTCTTCCAAGAAGGTGAGGACAGAGAGGGGCACACTGATGGAAAACTGACGAACCAGAGTAAAAGTAGAAAGGTGTCTCCATGAAGGGGAACAAGGGAAGGCAGGGAAAGGGGAGGGGAGCACGGGGATAGGAGGCGGTGGGCGCCCCGTTTAGGAGACAGTGAGGGAAACATGATTGTGAGGGCTGAAAAGTTGGAAAAGCATGGGAGACAGCTGTGAGTCCTCACAGGGAGCACAGGGCTGGCGGTGGAAGGAACGAAATGTAGACTCTGTTACCTTAGAATTAAGTAGAGGAGACACTTGAGGGCAAGGACAGGTAAGAATGGAAACAGGTAGTTTTGGAGGGGCGAGCAAGTATAATTACCGAGGAGGGCAGCAACCCTGTCAGGTTAAGAAACAGTGTATGTGGGCCTCCCCGGTGGCACAGTGGGTTGAAGGCAGTGCTGTGAAGCTGTCTGCAGCCTCTGCAGTGCGGGATCGATTCCTGGCCGCCCAGGGAGATACCCACATGGCGCGGCAGACCTCTCCTGACTCACCTGCTGCTCCCCTCAGCAGTGCTTTGGGTCCGTCTGCCTGTTCTGCTCCCCGCTCTGTCTCTGGTGAATCCTCTCTCCCTCCTGTGCCTCTGGCCTGTACCCCAGTTCTTGTATAAATAAATAAATCTTAAAAAAAAGAAACAATGTATGTGATGTTGAGACTAGGTGAGAGGGAGCCACTTAAAGGGAGCACTAAGAACCCTTTTCCTGCGGTTTCGGTGAGAGGATGCATCAGAGAAAGGCACCATAGCACATCTCCCAAAGAAGGATGAGGGTGGCAGTGGGGAGAAGAGGGGTGTGGTGCATTGAACTTGAAATATGTTCTTTTGGAAGACAGGTGAAGGTGTGGGCGGGAGAAGATTGGGGCAGATGAGATTAACAGGTGATACGTGATGATGTAGGATAGGTGTGTTCATTTCAGGTGATTAAGAATAAAATTCATAAATAATGAAGAATAGGGACATAGAGATTTGGGTTCAGGCTTAAGCAAAGGTGTCAAACATGGTTATTTTTGTCTTGGGACAAATATAAGATCTGAGATTGGAAGATCAAGAAAAGAGGGTGGACACAGATGAAATAAATGACCAGGGGATTAATCGGGAGAGGCAGAGAAAAGTCAAAAGAGTATGATGCAGTGAAATTAGGAAATAGGAGAGTGGACGAAGCCAGGGGGTGGCGTGAGATTGGGTAAAGCAGTAGCATCAATCCCTTTTATGTCTCTCAAGCCCGCCTGGCAGGAAACACCTGGGATGTGTTCCAGAAGCACTGAGAGAAGGAACTGGAGGAAAGACAACAGACCTACCGGTGACCCAGCCCCCATAAACCTCCCTCCCAATTGTTACCCCCTTCTCTGACAACTTCTTTCATCACTGGCTTCTACTCTCTATTAACTGTCCCTCTCTCCTAGCTGGGCCACCTGGAAGGAAGGGTTACCCCTGGCAATAGCTGCAGGCTCTCTAGATGAGGTACCTCCAAATATGAGGTTCCACGAGGAGAAAAGGCTGGACTTTGAACATTTCAGGAATGCTGGGTAAGGAAATGGTCAGAGGACGACCAGAGTGAATTCAGAAATGGGTAGGATTTGGTAAATTGATGGTTTTATCCTTGATATCTATTTTAGGATTATGGAGATTGTCATCAAACATCTTTACACCCTCCTGAGCTCCTGGAACTGGCTGGTGGATTTTGATCAGATCTTCCCTAGTGGAAAAGTGCCCTGGCTGGTCAGTGGTTGCTCCCATTTTCCTTAACACCATGGATGGTCCCTTTTAAAGACCCCTCTTTCACTTTCCATGGTCCTCAACACTCCCTGTCAACAAAGAACTTATTCTGTCTGATGAGTCACAGAGGTCTTAAAAATGAAGAGATGGGCTGGGTGTGGGATGACCATGTTACTAAATCCAGGGGATTTAGTCTGGAGGAGAGGATATCAGTGTTAATCTCCTGTATCATACCCCAACCCAACCCCACAGAGAAGGTGCGTCAGCGCTGGCAGGATGATGAGCTTTTTAGCTACCAGTTGCTCAATGGTGCCAACCATATGATGTTGAGATGCTCCACCTCTCTGCCCTCCAGGCTGGTGCTGCCCCCTGGGATGGAGGAACTTTGGACTCAGTTAGAGAAAGAACTCCAGGTACCCCCCCCCTTGCCTTGCTCTCTCCTTGTATGTGGGGAGGAGACCCTATGCAGGGAGGCTGATAAGTCAGGGAAGGGAGGCTGCTGTAGCTGGAAAGCTCTAGACATGATAAAGTATAGAGGGGAAACTAGGAGATTGGTGGTGGGAGGCCAGACAGGCAACAAGAAATTTGGGTCTGATGGAGAAAGAGGCCTGGACTCTCCACGAGGGGGTTGCTTAGCATGTCTGTGATGCAGAGTGGATTGGGCAGTATGATCTTAAAGCTGCCACTGTCAGAGTGAATTACAATCTCTGGGGCAGATTGCACCCATTTTGCCTCTTTCCTCAAATAAAATGAGAGGACTTGGGCTAAATGCTCAGGGTGCTTTCCTGGTTCATGTCAAGGATATGACATGATCTGAGACTGGGGATATGGTGAGAAACTAGACTCAGTGTCTTTGCCCTGACCCTCTGGAGGTCGACTCTGACTGTAACAGGGTGGTCCCCAGGAAAGGGGGAGGTTCCCTACCCCACCCAAGGGAGGGTGGAGCTGAGCAGGAAGAGAAGAAGCTGCAGAAGAGACTGAGGAAGGAAGCAGGATGGAGCCAGAAGGAGACCTGGAGGAGGCGCATGGAGCCTAGAGACACATGAAGAAACCGCGCTTGTCTTTTGGTCGTGGACTGGGTGACACAGATGTGGGTGAGACCCGTGGGGAGGTGACAATGGCAGCTTTTATCTTGATGTTGATTTTGCTCTTTTCCTTCCGGGCTTGTCCGGTTGTTTGTGACCCTTTTCTGTGGGTCCCCACTGGAAGATGCTTTAGACTTGTGGCAGGCTTTGGGGCCTTGCTCTGGGCCAATCCCATTTGGATGGACTTTTACCCACGAGGGGACGGGTAACTTTGGGTGCTTCACTTAGAAACCAGACTCTTTGCCTTTCCTGTATTGTTTCCTAGTTTTATTAAAGTTCCTTCCCATTAAAGTCTCCTATGTTTTGTGTTGACGCGGCGGATGGCAAAACCCATTTAGAACAGGCAGGTTTGCGGGGTTTGGGCTGCCCCTCTCCCTGTCCTATAACATGACCTCAAACTGTACATACACTTCTCCTTCCCCAGCAAGGCTCCCTGTTTGAGGCTGACTTCATCCTGCTTGATGGAATTCCAACCAACGTGATCCGAGAAGAGAAGCAGTACCTGGCTGCCCTCCTCGTCCTGCTGAAGATGGAACGTGATGGGAAGCTGCTACCCATGGCCACCCAGGTGGGGTGCCCTGGGCGTGCCCCTGCCACCACTGTCCTCTGTCCACCCCAACCTTTTCCCAGAAACTAAGAGAGTTAACTCATGTTCTATGTCGCTCAGTGTCACTCCCAGGTCACTCAATGAGATCTGACCTTGTCTCCAAGCACCCTTCACTTCTGCTCAGCTGGAATAACCTGTGGAGAAGAGAGGCTGGCCTCTGCCAGCTCTCATCTTAATGCTACTCGACCTTTGTTTGTTTTTTTTTAAAGATTTATTTATGCATACAAGAACTGGGGTACAGGCCAGAGGTGTGAGGGGTGAGAGGATTCACCAGAGACAGAGTGGGGAGCAGAACAGGCAGATCTACCGAAATACACTGCTGAGGGGAGCAGCGGGTGATGTTATAGAGCAACCCCGATATTAAACGGGTTCCTGGCTGTGGGTCCTCACCCGCGCGCTTTAAAGGGACTTATGAATACTCTACTACAGACACACGCAAAAGGGTTAATAAAAGGTTTATTTACAAGAGAAAAAGAAATAAGGAAAATATACAACTCAGGGAGAAAATAGGGAAATAAAGTCTTTAATGAGTCCTACCCGATCCAACGACTTGGAAACCCAAAGTCACTCTCAGAGCTGGCCGGATGCTGCGAGCTGGCGGAGAGCCAAAATGGGGATTCCCCCAAAGCCCACGTGTCTGCCTTTTGTATCCACCTGGCTGCTTAACCCCACCCTCAGGTCCCAGCCACCTTCCCTTTGGTGGTGATGGGATTTGGAGTTCCCAGTGTCTTTGGCTTTGATCTGGGGTGGGGGTGGAGTCCACAAAGCCTATATGGAATTTGCTTTGGGACATCCTTTTCCCCCTAACAGTGAGACAGGAGAAGTCTGCTGTACCATATGGGTAGCTCCCTGGTCAGGGATTGCACTCATGCTGCAGTGCCTGCAGATGGCTTCATAGTGCTGCTCTTAACCCCTTGCACCACCAGGGAGGCCCCCAATGCTACTAGCCTTTTTGTGACCTTTAGATTTGTTGAGCCTTCCTTCTTTCTTAAACATCTTTTCTCCCATAGATTTACCAATTTTTCTCGCCTACTGTTCTCAGTTGACCCATATTATCAATTTTTCACTCTCATCTCTTTTTTTCACACCTTCCCCCACCATAGCTCAGATTCTGTCATGTTTTTTTCCAAAGCATTGTTAAGGCTTCCTTTTTAAACCCCTGCTTCTGACTCCTGCATTGAGGGCAACCACCAGAGCACTGGCAGGTGCCACAGCTACTGAGGTCCTTGATCTTCCAACTAAGTTATAGCCCCCTGGAAGGCAGTACATTTACTTGGCCATCTCTGTCCCCCCCAGAATGCTGAGCACAGTATCTTACATATGATGAGAGATCAAGGAGTGTTTAATTACTCTTTCTTACAGATCCAGCCTCCCAGCCCTAGTCTCCCCACCCCAGCACTGTTCCTGCCCTCACATCCCCCACTTGCTTGGCTCCTGGCAAAGTGCTGGGTCTGAAATTCAGATTTTCATCCGCATGAACTCCAGTATCATCTGCTGGACACTCATCTGCTGGCTGAGGTCATTGCTGTCGCCACCACGAGATGCCTCCTGGGGCTGCAACCCGTCTTCAAGGTACATCTTCTACCCTCCCGGTCCAGCGTTCTCAGACCTCAGAGAGAAGAAACAATTCAGTAGCTGTCTAGGATTTTAAAAGCCAAAGCCATATGACTGGGAACATGTAAACGCAGTTTCTGCTAATTCAGTAGGCATCCATGTTCTTGCAGCAAAGAATATTTGTAACAGTTTGTGAGTAGAAAAGAACAGGTGAGATGGATGATTGTTTCAGGACCTTGAACTTTGTGCTTTTATTTCCATGTGTCTTTACCTTTGTGTTGAGCTAATTATAGATTCAGTTTTCAGAAATAACACAGAGAGTTCCCATCTCTCCTGTTAAGTCAAGTAACTTAGCACTTAATGAGCACATACCCTGAGGCTGCTCTGAAATTCTCTAGCAATGACTCTGGGGTATAAAGGAATATAATTTGATATTGATTCTAATTTAAGAGATTTACTGAATAGCTGGAATAGAAATAGTACAAATAGTGCCTCCCCGGTGGCGCAGCGGTTAAGCTCTGGGTTGCAAAGCTGCCCACAGCCTCTGCAGCGCCGGTTCGATCCCTGGCTGCTCCCCGGCCACCGGAGGAGGGTCCCACACCCTGGCTGCTCCCTGGCCACCGGAGGAGGGTCCCACATGGTGCGCAGACCTCTCCTGCCGCCCGTCGTTGTTTTTAGTAGTGTGCTTCGGTCCTTCTGTTATAGGACAGGGAGAGGGGCAGCCCAAAACCCCGCAAACCTGCCTATTCTAAATGGGTTCTGCCATCCGCCGCATCAACACAAAACATAGGAGACTTTAATGAAAAGGAACTTTAATAAAACTAGGAAACAATACAGGTAAGGCAAAGAGTCTAGTTTCTAAATGAAGCACCCAAAGTTACCCGTCCCCTCGTGGGTAAAAGTCCATCCATATGGGATCGGCCCAGAACAAGGCCCCAAAGCCTGCTACAAGTCTAAAGCATCTTCCAGTGGGGACCCACAGAAAAGGGTCACAAACAACCGGACAAGCCCGGAAGGAAAAGAGCAAAATCAACATTAAGATAAAAGCTGCCATGGTCACCTCCCCACGGGTCTCACCCACATCTGTGTCACCCAGTCCACGACCAAAAGACAAGCACAGTTTCTTTACGTGTCTCTAGGCTCCAAGCGCCTCCTCCAGGTCTCCTTCTGGCCCCATCCTGCTCCTTCCTCAGTCTCCTCTGCAGCTTCTCCTCTTCCTGCTCAGCTCCACCCTCCCTTGGGTGGGGCAGGAACCTCCCCCTTTCCTGGGGACCACCCTGCTGCTGACTAATTGTTGCTTCTCTTACACACATTGTAATCCTAAAAAAGACTGTCTCCTAAGACTACACCCTGAGATTGTGCCACCATAGATATGGTGGAATAAAAATTAAAAGGGGGGATTGTAACAGGGTGGTCCCCAGGAAAGGGGGAGGTTCCTGCCCCACCCAAGGGAGGGTGGAGCTGAGCAGGAAGAGGAGAAGCTGCAGAGGAGACTGAGGAAGGAGCAGGATGGGGCCAGAAGGAGACCTGGAGGAGGCGTTTGGAGCCTAGAGACACGTAAAGAAACTGTGCTTGTCTTGGTCGTGGACTGGGTGACACAGATGTGGGTGAGACCCGTGGGGAGGTGACCATGGCAGCTTTTATCTTAATGTTGATTTTGCTCTTTTCCTTCCGGGCTTGTCCGGTTGTTTGTGACCCTTTTCTGTGGGTCCCCACTGGAAGATGCTTTAGACTTGTAGCAGGCTTTGGGGCCTTGTTCTGGGCCGATCCCATATGGATGGACTTTTACCCACGAGGGGACGGGTAACTTTGGGTGCTTCATTTAGAAACTAGACTCTTTGCCTTACCTGTATTGTTTCCTAGTTTTATTAAAGTTCCTTTTCATTAAAGTCTCCTATGTTTTGTGTTGATGCGGCGGATGGCAGAACCCATTTAGAATAGGCAGGTTTGCGGGGTTTTGGGCTGCCCCTCTCCCTGTCCTATAACAGATTTGGCATCCAACGTGATTTAGGATAGAGCCATCCGTGGTTAGTCAGCCCCATGGGGAAACTGGGCTTCCCTATGGCACTGGCTACCATAAGCGCAAATGTGATTTTTGGTTTCTCCGGTGTGTTTGTTTCATATGTCGATTTGCTGTTGAAAAACTGGCTTGGGCTTTGTGAAGATCTGTGTGTCTGTATGTAATTTGTTTGTAGTGACTTGCTAAGAGATTTTAATTTGTGGAAATTGTTCTGTGCCAGTTTTACTCAAAAGATTAGGCAGTACATTGGACCATGTGGCCAGATCAAAGATGGCGTCTGAGGCCACTTGGTGTGCTCTTCTTGTTGCTAGGACTTTGGAACTTTTTTTTTCTTTCTTTTTGCAATCTCTGCTGTCTCATTAGCATTTCTAAAGGCAATAATGTTTCTTCAGTGGTATGTTGCTTTGTCTTTGGCTACTTCCTGCTCTCTGCCTGATGGATTTTGCAAGCCAATTGTGGAGTAGTGGTGTTTAAATTAGCAAATGTATGCCTGGGTGTTAAGTAAAGAGTAGCCTTAAGCAGTAACTGGTAATTACTGGTAGCCTTGATGGATTCTTGGAGATAACTTGAATTTTTGCAAAGTCTGGATCAGAAAAATTAACAAGATTTTGTCTGAGTCTGAAAGGATTTGCTGCTGTGAGTTTTGTCTACACAATTTGTTTTGGGCATGTTTGCCATTTTGAATCGTGGATTTGTTCAATTGCTGGCGTAAGACAAGATTCTAAGTTTCTGCTTCCTACTGAGGAAGGTCTGTTATGGAAAGCACTCTTTAGGGTGCATCATATAACTGTACCAGGTTTTCATACCTGTGTTGTTGCTGTCCCTCCCTAGTGTGGGGGAGGTGTAATCTGTGCTTAGATGTTTAATCTGCTCTTTCAGCTTCTGTCCCAGAGTGGCTAACAGAAGTAAGGAGATGACTCCTTTTAATTGAAAGTTAATTACTGATATTTTGATTTTGCTTTTTCAGGTTCTATTCCAGGAAACCCAAGGAGTGCCTGCTTGGTGGCTAACAAGAGATGACTCCTTTTGCTTAAAAGTTAACTTTTATTCTTTCAGTTGCTGTACAGAATACCCCAGGATTGATTTCTAATAAAAAGTCTTCAACACTGAAAACCCTAAGGTGATAAACAAGGTCATGTAACTCTTGTGATTAACAAAACTTTTCCTTCCTATTTCCAAAGTCTTAGGTTTGTAGGATGACAACTGGAAATTTTTCTGCCAGCAACACTCCACATTTTTTTGGACTTTGACATTTTTTTTTCTGAGCCTATGGAGTAAAACTGCAGTTACCTAACATATTCCACGTGGCATAACTAAAAAAAAAAAAAAAACTGTCTTTGTCTATATGTTGTATGTCTGTATGTCCTTGTGTCTGTCTTGGCCTAGAGAGGTTGAAAAATTGGTATATGTGGTGCCCATAGACGTAGAAAAAAAAAAAGAGTCTCCAGTTATGAGAAAAACTAAAGGTTATGGTTTGATTGTCAACATTGTGCTACTGAACTAAGCCGGTGCCTTCATAGACATTGAATATTGTTGTTTCTGTTAATTTTCTGATATTTATGGCAAAGCTTCCCAGAAATCAAAATTCAAGTACAAATTTGGTAGCCTGTCATTTGGCTGATGCAAGGAAATTTTGTGGAACCTCAGTAGAGCTCCTGAGACACTCCACAAAGTTTCTGCCTTTCCTCCTGGAAAGGCATTAGATGAATTTGTTCTATTTGGCTTTTACCTAATGAAGTAACACTGGAAGGGAAGCATTGTCACTTGAGGAAATGGTAAAACTTTGGTATGTACAAAATGTTAACAGTAGTATCTGGTATGTATGTAAATTGTCAATGGTGATTGTCACCTTGTAATATTGTCTAATTCAATTGTTTCACACCTACAGAAATTGTATCTGGTAATATAGGGAGAAAAGGTCTCAACAGATTCCTATTGATGGAACTGTTGAGAGTGAAAAACTTTCCTACAAAGGACTGAATAGACCTGGAAATACACCTGACATTTACTAAGGTTTCTTTGACATAATACTGGAAATTTTTTATGCATTGTGTCCTGAATCCACAAAGTTTTTGTTTTGTTTTGTTTTGTTTTGTTTTGAGTAACCAGGATCTGCAGAAAGGTTGCAATTTTTTTTTCCAACAAAGCTAACTTGTGTTTGCATTTTCTCTCCCCTTGATACCAACACAGCGTAAAAATAGTGGTAGTAATCTTTTACTACTTATCTCAGAGTCTGTTTTTGTATAACTTCCATAGGGATTTTGTTTAAACTGAAAAAAATTGGTCATAAGTTTCATTGTGTGGCTTTGTGTGGAGTTCTTCCAGAAAGTTGAAACAGAGCTGAACCAAGAGGAGAACCTGTTTGCCTTGTTTGTAGGGTTCCAGAGACCTCCAAAGAAGGTGAGGAAGCTTGCCTCCATTGGCAGGACTGGACAACCCGGCCAACGAAAATGCCCTGGTACCCTCGAGAAGAGGAAAGCCCAGGTGGAGTCTGATAAGACTAACTTTGTACCTGAAGCCTACATCGACCGGATGCCAATGGTTCGCTCTGATCCTATATGGAGTATTTCAACAAAGCCAGCTAAAATTGCTGCTTAGTTATTCTGCCCTGGGATTTTATGCAAAAATAGGCAAAATGGTTTAAAAGTAGACTTAATTGCAAACTTTTGCTATGCTGTTAAAGTTTGGGATCAAGGTTGAGAGAATTCATTTTTGCATAAGTTGAACCATTTTAACATTTTTTTTCCTGTGATTTTGACATATCTGCTGTCTTGTTCTGGCTAATGCCTCCAGATGTTTTCTTTCGGCTGGGACTGAGGAACTGTTTTTCCAGGAATGGAGGACTTTTGCTTTCCACAATGGACAATACCTGGAGGGATTCGTTTTCTTTCAGACTGGAACCCTGGAAAACTTTCATCTGAGACTGTATCCCAGCATCCATATGTTTGATCTTCATCACCATGGAAATGGTGGCAAAAAGTGAAAGGGGAGAATTGTTAGGGGGAAGTGATGTCCTGAGTTAATCCCATACAGGCTTTGTGGACTCCACCCCCACTCCAGACTAAAACCATCAGGACATTGGGGAAGACAAATCCCATCACCACCAAGGGGAGGGTGGCCGGGACCTGAGGGTGGAGTTGGGCAGCCAGGTTGGATATAAAAAACCAAACACGTGGGCCTTGGGCTCTCTCTGGCTCGCGATCGCTCGCCTCCCGGCTTCACCGCTCCTGGCTGGCGGCAGCTCTCAGAGCGCCATTTTGGGATTCCTGATCGGCGGATCGGGTAGGACTCATTTAAAACTTTGTCTCCCGCTTTTCTCCCAGAGCTGTACATTTCCTCATTTCTCCTTCCCTTGTAAATAAACCTTTTATTAACCTTTCACGTGTGCCTGCAGTAGAGCATTGATAAGTCCTTTTAAGCGCGCGGGTGAGGACCCACAGTCAGGCACCCCGTTTTGTATCGGGGCTGCTCTACAACACTTCTGCCTGCTCTGCTCCCTGCTCTGGCTCTGGTGAATTCTCTCACCCTCCTGCGCTTCTGACTGTACCCACTGCTTGCATAAATAAATAAATAAATCTTAAAAAAAAAAGAAAAGAAAAGAAATAGTACAAATAAGATACAGCCAGAGAATGATATGTGGAGATGGAGCTTGAAATCAAGAGAGAAAGCAGTAAGCTCTGTATTATTGATGGAGACTGTTCCACCACAAGTTGGGAGTCATAAAGTAGAAGATAAAGGATACAGAGAACAGTCCAGCAAGTTATTTAAGCTCTTCCAAGACTGTGCATTACATGGTGGCTAGAGGACTATAAAGGAAAATGCAAACATTTTGCCATGGGGGGAAGTAGTAGCTGCCACATGCCAGATGCAAGAGTAGAGAGAACTGTCAGGGGTCTAAGCTGCTGTCACAACCATGGGCCACAGAGCCACTAACAAGCTGGCGTAGTGATCCAGAAATTCTGGGATTTTATGAACAGGGATCTGCTGCACCTCCCCCTGCAGTGACCTTTAGGGCTAATGGCTTTCGCCAAGGTCCCTAGGTCCTGCGTGCAGGGGGAGAACAGCAAAACTCCCTGAAGCAGGGGAAGTACAGCAAAGTTCCCTGAAGACATAGATAAGACAGAAGCTTATCAAAGGATTAGACCACCAGGAGCTAAAAAACCTTATCTCGTCTTTCTAGAATTACAAACTTTATCCCTTTATTGTCTTTCTAAACTTCCTTCTTTCTTCTATAAAGGTCATTTGTTGTTAATTAAAAAATCATATGAAATCCTTAACACAAGGCTGACTCAAATGAAACGTTACTAAACCCTGTAATAATTAAAATATAGTTTAGGTGAAAAAAGTAGTTAGTAAAACAAAAAATGCGATCATATAGTTTAAAAACAAAACTAATGGTCTATCTACTTAGGAATGAGGTAAATCACTCAGTGATAAGCTAAATCCATTCACTGTTCTGTGCTTTTGGAAACATATATATACTGGCAACTAACTTAAATAAAATCGCACTCAGATTTACACTCTCTCTTGAAGTGTGTCTGTTTGTCATTTCTTTAGCCGAATCCCTGACCACCCTGCGCAGTCTCTCAACCCTGAGACGGCCTCATCGTTCACTGCTGTGCTGGTCCGCGGCAGGGATCCAGTATGGCTTGGTAGACTAGTGGTCAGTGCTTGCTTTAAAAATATCTTCAAAATTCTGAAGACATTTTACATACAGCAAAAGAAGCAAAAATGCTGAAATCTTGTGAACCAGAATAATTGTTTGAAATAGTGTAGCTGGGAGAGGCCACTCTGGAGTTCCAGTTGAGATGTTCAGTTTAAAGTAGATGAAATTTGAAGAGTTAGCAAGATAGGTAAGTGAGTACTTAAATAGAAAATCTGAGTTGTATTTCTTTTGGGGGACCCCCCCCACCACTCCTCTCCAAGACCTGTCATTAATCATCATGGTCCCTCTTTGGATCTGGTTAACTTTCACCTTCTGTCTACCTGAATGGTTAAGCCTACTTTTATCTTCAAAATCCCTTTACTAATTCAGCCCCCACCACCTCTCTGCATTCATCCTACAACTTTATCTCATGGCAAACAGCTGGGTTGTTATTACAACAACTGAGAGGGCAAAGCCCATGCATTTCATAATTATAGTCAACTGTGTAGGCTTTGGATTGAGACTTCTAGGTTTGAATCCTAAATCCCGGCTTCAGGACTTCCCAGACATGTTCAGAGTCCTCATCTCTAAATGGGAACGGCAGGCTCCCCATAGCAGAGTTGACAACGGATAACAGCTCTGTGACACAGGCTGACAGCGTTAAGAAGATTAGATCTTGGGCCTCCCCTAGTGGTGCAGCAGTTGAGCACTGGGCTGAGAGGCTGCAGTGCTGGTTCGTTCCCCGGCGAGGGTCCCTGTAATGGGCCGGAATGGACACAGTGCAGGTTTTCTGATCCCATGCAGACCGGGTGAAGGAGGAGTCAGAGTCCTCAGTGGTTTTTTGCAGGTTTTTTACTGGTGTTCACCAGGCATATGGCAGGCAGGGGTGCTGGGGGGCCAGGAGGCTAGCAGGCCTCCCAGCCCCCAGCAGGTCTTCACTCTGGGCTTTCTGGCCTTCTCTCAGCTTCTGCTTTTCTTGCTTCTCTCTCGGCTTCTCTTTTGGCTTCTGTTGGCGTCCCCATGATGCCGCCCTTAAAAGCCCAGTCTCAGCCCAGGTGAATCCCATCTACCTATGCCCACACCCTATTCCAGGTGCCCGCCATCAGGCATGCATTCAGGACCGCAGGGATCCATCATCTATCCTGATTGCAGGAGAGCAGAAAAGCCTGACATCTTTCCTTACCCTACAGTCCCACAAAAAAAAAAAAAAAAAGAAAGAAAGAAAATTAGATCTTATTCCTGCTTCTTTGTCCTCTGGTATGGTCTCTCCTCATGTGGATTTGGGGCTTTCTATGCCACTCAGCATCTTTCATGAACTTGCTGACATTTCAGACATGATATCTTGGTATCAGTGGTATCATTTGGGCCCTTTCCTTCTGTCCCGCATCAGTGATTCATATAAATACCAAAACTGCATAAACCCTGCAACTCATCATGGAATCAAAACAATATGGTCACAGACAAAAGGAAATGCGTGCGAGGATCAGATGACCTTTTATAACCCTAAGGGAAGCAGGAGAGAGGGTGTCTAACAGGGTGGTAGGATCTGACACAGCCCCTCTGCTACTAAAGAGGACAGATCAATATGACTCCTTTAATTCTGATAGCAGGTACCTATCCTCGACCACCTCCAGCCCCAAAATAAAAAAAGAAAGAAAGAAAATGCAAGAGTAAAATGACTAGAGGTAGCAGGACCAGCATCAAAAATGAATAAGAAGGCTAATTTAAACTATTAGAATGTATATGTGTAGTGGCAGGACAGGACACAGTGCAGGTTTTCTGACCCAGCAGACCGGGTAAAGCAGGAGTCAGAGTCCTCAGTGGCTTTTGCAGGTCTTTTATTTAGATTTACCAGGCACATGGCAGGCAGGGGTGCTGGGGGGCCAGGAGGTTGGCAGTCCTCCCAGCCCCCAGCAAATCTTCACTCTATCTGGGCTCTCTCTGGCGTTCTTTCTGCTTCTCTTCTCTCAGCTTCTGTTCATTCTTGGCTTCTGCTGCAGTCCCCATGATGCCGCCCTTATAAACTCAGTCTCTCAGCCCAGGTGTACCCACTTCAGGTGCCCACCATCAGGCATGCATTCAGGACCAAAGGGTTCCCTCATCGATCCTAATGGTGGGAGGGCAGAAAAGCCTGATACCTTTTCCTTACCCTACAATATGATAGAAAAGTTATTTTAAAAAATCAAATGTTAAACAGTTCTTTTTTAAAAAAAGATTTATTTATTTATGTATAAGAGAACTGGGGTGTAGACCAGAGATGAGGGGAGGGAGGGTGAGAGGATTCACCAGAGACAGTGAGGAGCAGAACAGGTGGATCTACTGAAATACGCTGCTGTGCCATGTGGGTTGCTCCCTGGCCTGATGGGGATCAACTAGGCTACAGTGGCTGGCAATAGCTTGATAGAGCTGTCTTTGACCCCTGTGCCACCAGGGAGGCCCTAAACAGCTGATTCTTTTTTTTTTTTAATTTTTAAGATTTATTTATTTATGCACACAAGAGCTGGGGTACAGGCCAAAGATGCGGGGGTGAGAGGATACAACAGAGACAGAGCAGGGAACAGAACAGCCAGACTGACTGAAATACACTGCTAAGGGGAGCAGCGGCCAAGACAGGAGAGTTCTGCCTCACCATGTGGGTTTCTCCCAGGCCAGCTGGGATTGAACTCATGCTGCAGAGGCTGTGGATTGCTTCATAGTGCAGTGCTTAACCCCTTGCACCACCAGGGAGGCCCTAAATAGCTGATTCTTAAAGGAATAGTCAAGGTGGAAATAACAAAGGAAGTGATAACAACTATTTGAGGACTTCTGTGTGCCAGGCACTGTACTAAACACTCTTCATACATCACATATATAAGTATGACCATAACCTCATCTCAGTGTCTAAGTTTATTACATCAAGTGTCAAAGTGTCAAGTCAAGTTTCAAAGTGAGTGTTGAGTGAAATCCTGGTGGGTCTGGCTCCAGCACTTGAGTGAGAGGGGAGCCTCGGAGAGCATGAGAGTGAGTGGGCAGAGAAGCAGGAGAGCAGCCTGGCAGGAAGGGAAGCACTTAGGGGAGAGAAGACACCCCCCCCAAACACACACATCGAAGGGCCCAAGCATGGCCTCCATAACCCTCACCCCCACCATCTCTTCCATCCAGCTCCTGATCCCGCACATCTGCTACACCATGGAAATCAACACCGGGGCACAGACAACACTCGTTTCAGATGGAGGTGTATTTGATAAGGTAAGGAGGGAATGGGGTGTGGGGCTGCTTAATCACCCAGTTATGTATGACCTCCTGCTACTTTCAAGATCCCAGACCAGCCTGTGTGATTGTCCTTAAAACCCATGAGTCCCCCCACCTTATACCCATGTCTTTAAATGTGAAAAGCCCACACCTGAACCCTTATATACTATGCCCGTGTTCTCCCCTCAAGACCGCTCGTCTCTCTTGACACAGACAGTGAGCACAGGTGGAGGAGGCCATGTGCAGCTGCTCCGTCGGGCCTTGGCTCAGCTAACCTACTGCTCCCTCTGTCCTCCTGATAACCTGGCTGACCGGGGCCTGCTGGGAGTCCCAAGTGCTCTCTATGCCCACGATGCTTTACACCTCTGGGAGATCATTGCCCGGTGGGTGAGAGTGGGGCTGAGCAATGGAGAGGCCTGGGGGGAGGGCGAGCGGGGCTCTGGGCTGAGGTCAGTACAGGGCAAAATGAACATGAAAACTGCAGGGTCCAGACAGAAGAGCTGAGATTCGGTCCTGGGGATGGGGACAAGCGAGGAGTCAGTGGGTAGGGCCAGAAAGCAGGAGGACTGGGGTGGAAGTGCAGGCCGGTTAGCTGTGGGTGAATAAGCCACGGCAGCTGTGGAATTAGGATTTCTTTGGGAAGGATGATGATAAGCCAAGTGTACAGAATTCTTAAAATAGGTGGCATACACTTCCCTCCCCTCTGTACTAGTGTTCAGAAAGAGCTAGAATTTTGTAAGATCTGGGTTCTAATAGTGAGAATCAGTTGGGCAGAGGCCCAGGAAAGGAGCAGAGGTGGGAGGCTGCGGTCTCCGGCTCTCCGAGGCTCACGCCCTCCTCTGGACAGATACGTCGAGGGGATCAGCCGTCTCTTCTACCCTGGGGACGATATCGTGAGAGGGGACCCTGAGCTGCAGCTCTGGTGTCAGGAGATCACTGAGGTGGAGCTGTGCCAGACCCAGGACTGGGGTAGGACCCCTTCCCAGAGTTGGGAGCGCCTCAAAGACTGCTCAGAGCCCGTTTCAGCTCTGCCCTTCTGGGGACATGACCCCAACCTTTCCCCACACCCTCCTCTCCATATATGAAAAATGTGGATCCCATTCCAACCTCCTAGGACAATTCTTGATATCCAAAGGTTGTCCTCCTCCCAGACCCTGGCTGGCAACCTTTCCTTCCATCCCCCACCCCCTGCCACTGCTTGCCTAACCTGCCTCTGCATGGGGCCCGATAAGGCCAGAGCCACGGCCAGGCAGGTTTTCTTTCCAGTTCTTGCTTCCAGCCAGACTACAGCCCCAATTCCATCCAACCACCAGTCACAGATACCCCTGGTCAACCATTGCATGGAACACAAGCCCCAACTGCAGCCCACAAGGAATCTGCTCAGTCCTTGCTAGGCCTCATAGACTCTCCTCGTTGCTGTCTACTTTGTTATTGAAGGTTAAAAATGGGGGGATTATTCCCAACAAAGCCATGATGACCCACCCTGGTTCTCCCCCTCCGCCCCCCCCCCCGGCTGCTACTGTCTAGCACACACAGAAAGTCCAGGCACACTGCACACGCGCCACAGTGCAAGTCGTTTCCAGATGCAATCTGAGTGCTCTATGTGTTTCGACTCAAACACAAACTCAGTGCCCTGGTCCTTGGGACTCAGTTTCTTTGGCCAAAGTGCCTTCCTTTCTAGGATCTCACCACTGTCTCTGGTTCCCCCACTCATGTGTTCATCTGTCAGGATGAACTAGCCCTCCCTGAGCAAATCTGAGCTTCCTGCCCCTCCCTGAAGCACACACGGCCAGTCTGGCCTGTTGTGATGGTCCTTCAGCTAATGTCCCTTTACTCTTCACACCAGTGCTCTGAATCCCATCCTCTTCTGTGCAAACTATAAGCATTAGCTTGGAGTTACTGTTGCCAGCCCTGAGGATTCCTGGCTCCTCCATAAGCCTGGCCCCTGTCACAGAGTGGAGCCTTCCTTTGAGGGATCCATCCAACACCCCCTCACCAGCCCTGCTAGGACCAAAATTCCTGTACTGCTCCCCAGTTCTGGCTCTCAGTCTCCCATGCTCCAAAAGATGCTCCTTCTGCTCACTTACTTGCTTCTTGTGAAATATCCACATTAGAGCACTGATAATACACGGTTGTTCATGAGCTTTAGCCTCTCATTACTCAGGGTTCAGAATTCATGGATCTTTCTCATGGTTTTCTGTTATCATTTTCTTAGCACCCTCAACAAAGGAGCTAAGAATTCCTTTTCCCAACTTGGGACCTCGTGAAAGCCATTTCATCTCTTTGATTTTTAATAGCCTTATCCCTAAAGTAGATTTAATAGTCACCCAAGTGATAGAAGGACAGTGATAGTGTTGAAGCATGTGTAAGCCGATCAACATAAGATTGTTGTGATTACAGACCCCTTGCTGCAAAAACTACCTCCCCTCTGTGATCAGCTTGTGCAACAGGCGAGTCACAGAGAGGGCCCCGCGGGCCATTAAACTCGCTGAGTCCCAACCCACCTGCAAATTGAGTGGAACGTGCTAGCTGATCCTACTTTCTTCTGACTCCAACCAGAGTCTATGACTTCTCTTTTCCTGCCTTATAACCCAGACCTGAAACCACTGTCTGGGAATGGGAAGGCATACCTCAGCATTCTAAGCCACATTTGGGGAGGGTGAAAATTTTGTTGCGATTAAACAAACCTGGAGAAAAGTTAATGTTGCAAATCACAGATATACAACTTGAATTTTTCCTAAGGCATCAGAGTGTATACTTAGCTCTCAGTTCAAGAAACAGATGTTCCAAAGCAGTAACTTAAAATGAGAAGACTCATTATCTGTTTGGGTTGCTACATGGTCCCTGAAGTCCTTTCAGTTTTAGGATTTGGGATTGTGTGGTTTGAGGGCAAGAATGTGGTGTGAAGTCATTCTTGTGAAAGAACGACTCTTAATATTGCGGTTGGCAAGCTGGAAACTGGCTTCTGAATGCAACTGCTATGAGACCTGAATGAATTCTCCTGCAGGAGACACTGTCAGAAAGTTGGATTAATTTGAAAGCTCAAGTTGTCAGAAGGAATTATCTTAAAGATAAATTGTCAAAGACAGAAATTTACCAAGTCAGAACCCTCCAGGCATTAAATAGATCAGGATTCAGTGGTGCATCCCTGTATGGGTGCTGATTACTGTCAGCTGATTCAAGGTGTTTTGAAGCACATATGATTTAATTTGAAGTCCAAGTGCTGTGCAATATTTCCCCCCTACCTAATCTTCACTTTATTGAAGTATGATGCAGAATGATCTACATTTTGCAGTTCTTGATTCTGGAACTTGAAGAGCACTCTAAGACAGCTTGTCTGGAGCAGGAATATTCTTTTTCAAGGATCCAGGTCCACATCATCTTTTCATCATGGATTAATGCACTATCAGGTATATAGATGCACATAATAAAAAAGAAACAGAACATTATCAGCTCTCCAGAGTGCCCCTTATATTCTACTCCAATCTTCCCCATCCAGAGTAACCATCATCCTGACTTCATTCTGTGTAGGTTAGTTTTAGCTACTTTGAACATTCACTGATGTCTCTACTTTAGCTACTTTGAACATTCAGTTTCAGTCTCTCAACAATGTTTCAAATTTACCGGTGCCATTGTTCTATGTAACATGCAGCTTTTTATTCTCATTGTATATGATTCCATTTTGTGATGATAAACACTGAATTTTTTCCTTTTTGCTATTGCTAGGCATTTGTGTTATTTGTAGTTGGAGGCTATTAATATCCTGGCTGCTGGAAACCTCACTGTGTGTGCATCAGAGGAGGAATTGATGGGTTGTAGGATATCTGCATGTGCGGGCTTAGTAGTTACTAATCGTTTTTCAAAACGCTCTCCTTCCCGTAGAGGATCCTAAGAGTTGCTCCACATCTTCTCAAATAGATGAACAAGATGGTTCTTCATTTTCACTTTAGCCCATTGGTGAATATGTTATCACACTGTGAGTTCAAGTTGTGGTCTCCCGAGGACTAGTGCTCTGAGTACATTTTCATAGATTTAGTGGCGGTGGCTATCCTCTTTGGTGGGGCACCTGTTAAAGTCTTTTGTCCATTTCTCTTCCCGGTTGTTTGCGTTTGTGTCTTGTCTGCTTTTCTTTTGTTTTCTTTTTTTTTTTAAAGATTTATTTATTTATTCATTTATACAAGTACTGGGTACAGTCAGAAGCGCGGGAGGGTGAGAGAATTCACCAGAGCCAGAGCGGGGAGCAGAACAGGCAGAAGGACCGAAGTACACTGCTGAGGGGAGCAGCGGGCACAGCAGGAGAGGTCTCTCGTGCCATGTGGGGCCCTTGCCTGCTGCCGGGGATCGAACTGGTGCTGCAGAGGCTGCGGGCAGTTTCGCAGCCCAGCGCTCAACCAAGAGCCACCAGGGGAGGCCCTTGTCTGCTTTTCTTTCTGATTGTGATTTTTCTATCACTTTTGAAAACCAGTTATTGACCAACTGTCTCTCAGATACCCCCGCTCGCCATCTACCATAATAATCATGCTATAGTGTGCTGAAGGGTTTTTAATAGAGCATCCCCTTGATGCTCTATTATTATCTTGATTTTCAGAGGAATATATAGAGACTCAGAGAGACTTAGTAACTGGCCCTAGGTAACACAGCGGGGTAGCAGCTGAGCCAGGATGGGTCCCAAGGCTGATGCCATAGCCTGTGCTCTCACTCACTCACCACCTGCCTCCTAGACCAGTGTCCCTGCAGCTTCCCTGACCCTTGACTGAATTATCAGCCCTCTGTCCCTGACTTCTATCCCCACTCCCTGCTTTATTTCTATTCTTATCACTATCTCATATACCATGTGATTTTACTTAGTTGTCCTATTTATTTTCTTTCTTGCCTTTTAGAATCAAAACGAAAAGAAACTAGAAGTCTTTGTGTATTTTGTTCACCAATATTGCCCCAGTGCCTAGATAGCACCTGCCTACAGTCGTTCAATACTTTTTAAACAAACCCTCAGTACTTATAACACACGGACATCTCAGGCAGCAGCATTTATTTCCATATATGCTTTGGAGTTGTTGTTAAACTTGATCATTTCTTCTAGGGTTCCCCGTCTCCTGCCAGTCTTGGGGTCAGCTCTGCCATTTCTTTACCATGTGTATCTTCATGCACACCGCCCAGCACTCGGCCATCAGCCAGGGCCAGGTATGGGCAACTGGAAGCCTGGGCTCGGAGGGCAAGTATCTGGGCTGGGGATACTAAGGAGAGGGAGGTGGGGGCTAGAGTCCTGCATCAGTTTCTGAGGAATCCATCTTCTTTCTCACCCGGTTTGACTGGCGTGCCTGTATCCCTAATACTCTGTGCTCAATGCGGATGCTCCCACCTACCTCCAAGGAAGATGTGACGATGGCCACAGTGATGGGCTCACTACCTGATGTCTGGCAGGGCTGTGTTCAGTACACCTTGGCCCAGCTCCTGAACCAGCCACAGCCAGGCACGGTAAGAGGAGACCCCAGAACGCTAGGGGCACTGGTAATTGGCTGATTGGTGGGGAGCCATTAGGGTGATGGGCTGGACTTTGGGTCCCTATGTTTGGGGACTAGAAGTTAATTTATCTTTTCTGCTTCAGGTCCCTCTGGAGCATCACAAAGAGGAATATTTCTCAGACCCTGAGTCCAGGCTTGTTTTAAAACAACTTCAGAGAGATCTGGACAACCTGGAAAGAGAGATCATGGCCCGGAATGAGCAACTGGACATTCCCCATGAATATCTGAAACCCATAGAGAGCAGTGTCACTATCTAAGCCCACATCTCACTCTCCAAATACTTCAGGCCACCAGTGAGTGTCACTGTTTCTCTCCAGTTCTGATTTCCTGGATCTGAGTTGCTATAGTTCTATTTTCTTCCCCCTGAGTTACCTACCTGAATAGCTCACATTATCCTTTCTTCCAGGTTTTCTAATAGAATGATCTTTAACTTGAACCTTACTTCTATAGAGAAATTAGTTATCTACTCAAGCAGTATTCTCTTCCTCCTGGAAATTTTGCCTTTGCGTTTATCACAAAATCATTATATAGCATAGTGATGTTATGTTATTATTAATACAACTAAATGAATGGCAGAAATAACTTTTTAATATGATGGGATATAGAGGTCAGTCCCATTTTTTCCATCAGGGCAGTCAGTTATCACAGCAGTGTTTCCTCCTAATTTATAATGCAGGCATAAATCAAATTTTCTTCATTTCTCTCTCCCTGTGCCACCCTGACATCATTGCTACATAGCCTTCCATGCTTCAAAGGTGCTTGTGTTTAAAAACAATATGGCATTGGTACCAAAATAGATACATGGACCAATGGAGCAGAATCAAAATTCCAGAAAAAACCCCACACATATACTAGCACCTAATCTATGGTAAAACATCTATGACCATAAAATGGGGGCAAGACAGGCTCTTTCATAAATAATGCTGGGAAAATAGGGAAGCCATCAATAAAAGAATGAAGTTGGATTTCTCACTAATACTTGTATTCTACAATATTCACAGCAGTGTTATTTACATCTGCTCAGACATGGAAGCAACCTAAATCTCCTTCAACAGACGAGTCAATCAAGATGAGTGGTATATACACACCATGCAATACAGCCACAAGAAAGGATTAAATGCAACCATTTTCAACAAAATGGAGGGAATTTGAAAAAAAATATTTGCAGCAAAGCAAGTCAGAACAATAAAAAATTTGCAGCAAAGCAAGTCCAAATATTAGACATTGATATAATAGACAATGAAGTGATATAAAACACTTTCAAACTACTAGACTTCACAAACTTCCTGAGGGCTCTGAGATTAAGAGGGAGGGGAAAGGAAGGAAGAAGGAAATACAATAGGTGGTGGTAGAGGAAAATAAATTAAAAGAAAAATAGTCAATACAAATACATTACAGCCAAAAATACCACACAGTCATTGCCTTAGCTTGCTTGGAGTTCTGGCCTTCCATATAAATATTAAGATCAGCCTGTCAAATTCCACCAGATGAACTTTACGATTATATTGGAATTACTTTGCATCTGTATAAATTTTAAAATCTCAAACCAATTTTGCATTTTTGAAAAGAATGCAATTGAGTTATCTTATACATTGTGAATTCAACTTGCTTACCTTTAAAATATACTTTACATCTATGTTCATGAATAAAATTGATCTATAATTATCTTCTTAAACTATCCTTGTCTGTTTTTGTTAAGAAGGTTATAACTGCCCAAAAGAATAAGTTGTGTAGTGTTCTTTTTTTTTTTAATTTTTGATTTATATTAGCGTAGAACTCAGGTATAGGCCAGAGTTTCAGGGGGTGAGAGGATCCACCAGAGACAGAGCGGGGAACAGAACAGGCAGACTGACTGAAATACACTGCTGAGGGGAGCAAGGGGTGAGAGAGGAGAGGTCTGCTGCGCCATGTGGGTTACCTCCCTGGCTGGGGATCGAACTCATGCCACAGTGTTGACAGTGCTGAGACTTAAGCCCTAGGCCACCAGGGAGGCCCCTCTCTTCCTCTCCCACCACCTGTTGAATAACAGTCCTGACAATTCCACTTCTTTAGCATCTTTTACCCTCCCCCAGCTCTGTTCTGGCTAATCCTGCCTGTTGTAGGCCCTTATCCTCTTCCACATGCACCAGAGAAGTATCCTCCTATTTTCTTTAAAACCACATCACTTTCTCTTCCTGGTCTGACCCTCATGAATTTCCCTGAAATTTCACTAGTTCGTAGTTATCTTGCTGCCTGTTTGTCCAGAACACCTGCCTTCTCCCCAGCCTTCCTCTGTTCTCACCAAACCAGCAGATGCCTGCTTACATGTCAACACTCGGTTCAAGTTGCTTCCCCTGAGAAGTCTTTTATGTCTCCCCAAGGTGACTAACCCCTCTCTGCTTTGTGCCTCACAGCACCCCATACAGAATTCCTTCTTCACAGTAATAACCATTCAATTTATTTTTTTATGTCTTTGCTTTCCCCACTAGACTAGGAAATGCTCAAGGGGAAAGATTTATATTCTCAGTGCCTGTGTATAACAGATGCTCAATAAACACTTTTTGAATTCATCTGGTGAAAAAACAAAATACATTCCTATCTTTAGCCTTCTTCTGTGAAACAAGCAAGCAGAACTTCCAGCTAATGCTTCTTTGAGTCCTTGTAAGAGTTAAAGAATTCATTGGCTGCCTGTGATAGCAGAGCTAAGGAAGTCAGCCCCATTGATATTCCCTAGTCTAAAGCCCACCTGGGCTTCAACCAACCGTGTCACGACCACATCTAGTTGGGTCCTGTAACCTGGGCCCTACCAATGACAGGTGAAAGAATGAGCTTCACCCAATCTCATATTCTTATCCTTCACTCCCAAATGCCTCTTTCTATATCTCCTTCAACCTGTTCCCTTTATCCACTGTCACAATTTTATCCATCATAACATGCTTCCTTTTATCCTTCCCATAACATCCCCCTTCTTCTAACCCCTAAATTTTATCTTATTTTTTCCCCAAACTATTAACCTAGCCATCCTATCCTTCAGCATAACCACTGTGCATAAAAGCTATTGAACAAGTATGATGCCCAGGCCCTATGCCAGGTACTGAGGGTAAACAGAGTAATAGGCATAGTCTCTGCACACAGGGAACTCAGGAGGCCTGAGTTTATCTAAAGAGATAATACGTAAAGGCCAGTAATCTGTGCCCTTGACAGGTATAATTGCCGACTCAAGGAATTGGCAGATAAGCAAGAAGTTGAGGAATTCTATGCTAAGGAGAAAGAGAGGATTAAGAAGTAAATTGTTTTATAAAGGCTGATAAGCACTATAAGGAACTGGATTAGAGCAGGGAGAGGCTGGTAACATGATGACTGCTACAATCCAAGTGCTGAAAATAGAGAATGGAAAGATTGGGTGGAGAATAAAGATGTTCTGGGAGGAGACCTGGAGGTTAGCGAAAGGGAGAAGTCAAAAATAAAGCCACATTTTTGAACACATGACTGAGGGGTATGTTAATGATAAAAAAGAAGGAGCCCTTTGGAGACAAATGGTTGACCTTGGTTGTTGATAACGTCTAATTCAGAGGTGGTGGGTAAGAGAGAGACCGTGGAAGAGATGTCCAGCAGATAATAGGAAATGGACACTTGGAACTCTTGAGAGAGGAGATTCGGGAGTCATCTACATGGAGAAGATTTTCAAGAGCAAAGAATGTAAAAAGGGGGAACAGGAATCCAAGGGCTGAGTCTCAAGATACACCTCCTCTTACAGTAAGGAAGGAAAAGGAAGAAAACCAAGCTGGGTGTTAGGAGGAGAACCAGCACAAGAACAAGAAGCCAATGGCTGAGAAAATCTCCAGGGCTTATGTGTAAAATGAAGTTTGTATTATAAATATTTCATATGCATTAGAAAAAGTGTGAAGAAATATACACCAAATTATTAGGACTGGTCACCTTTCCAAAGTGAAAAAGAGTTCAGGGCTTTCCCTTTGTTGTACATGAATTTTCACAATTAGTAGACATTACTTTTATAATAACTCAAGCACACACACCCCACTCCAACCAAAGAATAGTGGTGATAGACCACTATTCTCTCCCACATCTTTCTCTCTTTCCAGCCATTCTTTTTAGCGCCCTCTCAGCCAGCATCCTCACCTCACTCCCAACACATTTCTAATCTCCCCATTAAACGTTCTGCTCTAATTTCCTCAGTGTGTCAGTCAGCTACTCTTTGTGGGGAGAGGGTAAACTCCCCAAGAACCAACATTAAAAGCAAGTTAACTTCTGCCTCCAGGGCTTTGTTTGTGGTGGTTCTCATACCAGTTAATTCGATTCCATCTTATTATTTTGATTTTTAGTGGCCTCCTACGGGAAGACCGCAAAGATTATAACTATTTGGTTTGATCAAAATTTTACTTTGTCCTTCTGTTGTAGAGCAACCCCAATACAAAAAGGGGTGCCTGACTGTGGGTCCTCACCCGCGCGCTTAAAAGGACTTATCAATGCTCTACTGCAGGCACACGCGAAAGGTTCATAAAAGGTTTATTTACAAGGGAAGGGGAAATGAGGAAATGTACAGTTCAGGGAGAAAAGTGGGAGACAAAGTTTTAAATGAGTCCTACCTGATCCGCTGATCAGGAATCCCAAATGGCGCTCTGAGAGTTGGCCGCGAGCCAGGAGCCGTGAAGCCAGGAGGCGAGGGACAGCGAGCCCCCCAAGGTCCACGTGTTTGGTTTTTATACCCAACCTGGCTGCCCAACTCCACCCTCAGGTCCCAGCCACCCTCCCTTTGGTGGTGATGGGATTTGTCTTTCCCAATGTCTTGATGGCTTTAGTCTGGAGTGGGAGTGGAGTCCACAAAGCCTGTATGGGATTAGCTCAGGACATCCTTTCCCCCTAACACTTCTGCATCTTGACACTTACTAAGCAAAACAATAACAATCACATAGTGATAGTTTACCTCTGGAAGAGGTAAGATGGATTACAGTGTTATCTTATGTCTGGATGGGGCAAGGAGGGTTGCAAAGAAGTCTTATTTGCATTATTTCATTTGAGCCTTTCCTGGGAGGTAGGCATGACAGATATTTCTCTCCCAAAACAAACTAAGGCTCAGATTGGTTACAGGTGAATTAGCTTGAAAATTGAAGAATAGGAACTAAAATGCAGAATTTCTGATTCCCATTCCGTGCTTTTTATGTACCATCTCACTGTTTGCATTAATTCTTTTGATACTGTCATGCCTTCTTTGAATATGTACCTTCATCTTACTCTATTTGTAAAAATAAAAATAATAAATTATAGTACCTCAAGATGAGGACATCTTATTTGAAAATTTTCTTTTTAGTGTCACTATCATTTAAAAATTTTTTTTTAATTCTATTTGTTAAAAATCAATTCTTCTTTAGTCATTTGAGAGCTATATAGTTTCTTTTTTATTTTATTGGGGTAATACTGATTTATAACATAGTATAAGTTTCAAGTGTATGGTTTGATACTTTGGCACCTGCATATACTACATTATAATAACCATTAAAAGCCTAGTTTCCACTCACCGACACGCACACTGACTCCCTTTACCCACACCCCACCCTACCACCATTCTGTTGTTAGAATTTAAAGGTTTATTTTTTGTTTTGTTTGCTCCCTTGTTTTATTTCTTTGTCTTCCACATAGGAGTGAAATCATACAGCTTTTGTCTTTCTCTGTCTGACTATCACAATCTTGTGGTCCATCATGTTGTCACAAATGGCAAGATTTCATCTTTTTTTGTAGCTGAGCAGCATGTATCCAAAGAAAATGAAAACACTGAACCAAAAAGAACATAATAAATGTAAAAAAGACAAGAATAGACTTTGTAATCCAAGCTGCATACTTGCAGCTAGGCAAGAAAATTACTGAGAGACCAAAGGTTAATGTAAGGAAAAGTAGGTAAAGACCTTGAGATGAAATACAAATAGAAAACAAATGCAGAGAAGAATGTGCCACCTCTTCGACAATCAAACACTGTGAAAAATATTGCCAAAATAGCTCTTTGGTTAACAAAAATTTTAAATATCCCAAACCTAACACCATCTGCCAGGATATATTCCAAAAGAATAAAATAATAAATTGTAAAAATGGAAACCATGAAAGTCTTTATAACTATGACTCAAATCCAGAACCCACAGGCAAAGATTGATAAGACAGATGACAAACTGGGAATAAATATTTCCCATCAATATTACAAAGAGCTAATTTCCCTAATATTTAAAGCACTCTAAATGAAATGAGAAGAAAACAGAGATCATCAATCCAATAGACAAATGGTAAAAGACCTGCAAAGAAAGATCACAGAAAAGAAACTGATACAGGTGGCTTTTAAGCATGAAAAGAGATTCAACTTCATTTCCAATAACACAAAAGCAAATTAAAAAACACCAAGGTACCACTTCTTGCCAAAGAAAATGGGGATTAACAAAACATTAATAATAACAGTGGTAATATAATAAAAAGTAATTAGTTCCCTCTTGCTACATTTCATTCACTGTTCTAAGGGCTTTATATACCTTAACTCACCTGTTTAATAACATACTCATTTGTATGTAACAAAATAATAACTGCCTTGATCATTGCTAAGGGGTGTGTATATTGTCTAGAACCCCTATGGGGGCCAATTTGGCAATAATGCTTCTGAGAATTCAATATCCAAATATACTTGCACAGAAGGCAAAATGTGAGTTCATGGTTCACTTTAGTGAAAGACAGGCACTCCCTCCCTGGTGGCGCAGCGGTTGAGCGCTGGGTTGCGAAGCTGCCCGCAGCCTCTGCAGCGCAGGTTCGATCCCTGGCCACCGGAGGAGGGTCCCACATGGCGTGCAGACCTCTCCTGCCGCCCGCTGCTCCCCTCAGCAGTGTACTTCGGTCCTTCTGCCTGCTCTGCTCCCCGCTCTGGCTCTGGTGAATTCTCTCACCCTCCCGTGCTTCTGACTGTACCCAGTGCTTGTATAAATAAATAAATAAATCTTAAAAAAAAAAAAAAAGGAATGTAAAGACCCCCTGCTTAGTAGCAGATTAAGTGAGACAGCCGAGAACTAACCAATCACAAAGAGACTGGTGGAGCTTTAGAATAATGAGGGAAAGAAGGTCTATATTCCCTGAGACAGGACTCCACTTTGGCTTCCTTGCCCCACCCTGGCCTGGTGTCATGGCCTGGGAGTCCCAGTTTATTTCTGTTCCTTTTCTCCTCAATAAACTTGTTCTTTCTTTATAGAAACCTGCCTCTTCTCGCTTGCTTGCCTGAACGTCTGTGAAGTTCCTGTTGCGACTTCGTGAGACACCAACCCGTGGTGGACTAGTGGCTGGGACTCAGCGCTGCCCCTGTAGCCTGGGATCTGTTTCTGGCTGGTAGACTAGGCCTGACAATTCCGGTATCAGAAGGACATACAAGAAGCTGAGGCCATGGTCTCGAGGACAGAGGTGCATGGGGATTGGGAAGACAGTACAGAAAGCAGAATTTTTATTCTATGCCTTTCCATTTGTTCTAAAAACCAAAGTGAAACTACTTCATTTACAAGTTCTTGAAGACAGTATATATTAGTGTATTTTACAGGAAACAATTTGCCTGTAAGAATAAAGAAACGAAAAATAATCGATAAGCTTTTCCCCATTAACTCGTCTCCTGCAAATTTATTCTCCAGAAAGAATTCAGTAGAAGGGGAAATTTGCAAAATGACTTTTAACAGTAAAAATCATTACTACTAAATGTCAAATTCTGAGTGGCTGAATTTATAATGTAATTTGCCAAACAGGATAAACAGATGAAAACCACAGTTATAAAATCCATGCAGTACGCCCACTACTCAGAAACTGCTCGCTAAACACCATCCTCCAATCAAAGAAAGCAGGGCTCTTTGAGGAAATGGCTCACTAGGGCTGGGGCAAAGCAAATACAAGATGAGCCTGCAGCATTTTTTACTGCTAGAAATAAGAAAACGCTCAACAAAACAAAGAAAAGGATGGAGTATATCACTGGAGACACAGGAACCAACCTAAAAGAGCCACCAATGATGAAAGCTGGAACAATTTGGACAAGAAAATCAGTAATATAGTATTGGATTATAACCCAAAATATAAGATAAGTAAATATACTAATATAAACAAATTGTTCTGTGAATAAATAAATGGGGAGAAGAAATAAATGTTCCTTACAGGATTCCAAACAACTTAAGAAGGTATTTACCCCTTCTAGGAAGGGGTAATTTTTGTTGTGCTGACACACAGCAACGAAGTCCTTGTGTGAATTTCCTCTTTTGAGTCTGGCTGGATTTAATGAGTAACTACCAAAGAACCGAGAAAGAAGAAACAGTTAATTTTCTTTGGAGAAATTTGGCTGACAGAGCTTGAACCAAGTGAACCAGGTTCATAATCCAGTAAAGGCATGTGGTTTTCACACACTTCCTGGTGTGATATAATGAAAAGGGCACTTCATCTCTGCAGTATGAGCACTCGCTCTACTATTTTTGCAAAAATTCTGTAAAGCTAACATTATTCCATGATAAAGAAAAGTTTATTAAGAAAACATATTAGTAACATGGAAAATGCTTGGAAGATGGAAGATTAGTAACATGGAAGATGCTATATTAAATGAAAAAAAGATGATAAAGGTATATTGCCCAGGAGAAAAGGGAAGATGAATAGTGTTGTAGAGTAACCCCGATACAAAAAAATTTACAAGGGAAGGGGAAATGAGGAAATGTACAGCTCTGGGAGAAAAGTGGGAGACAAAGTTTTAAATGAGTCCTACACGATCTGCCGATCAGGAATCCCAAAATGGCGCTCTCAGAGTTGGCCACCAGCCAGGAGCGGTGAAGCCAGGAGGCGAGCGATCGCGAGCCAGAGAGAGCCCAAGGCCCACGTGTTTGGTTTTTATATCCAACCTGGCTGCCCAACTCCACCCTCAGGTCCCAGCCACCCTCCCCTTGGTGGTGATGGGATTTGTCTTTTCCAATGTCCTGATGGCTTTAGTCTGGAGTGGGGGTGGAGTCCACAAAGCCTGTATGAGATTATCTCAGGACATTCTTTCCCCCTAACAATAGGATGAGGAGAGGAAGTGAAAATTGATCCCTCCAGCCTGTCCCAACTGGTATCAACTCCTCTTTTCCAGTTCAGCTGCTGCAAATGCCCAAACGCCCACATCTACCACCTTCTCTACTGTCAATCCAAACGCTGCTCTATCATCTCTCATCAACAAAGCTCTGCAGTACTTGTTGGAGTGGACCCTTTCATTATTCTGAATTCTCTCAGCCTGTGGTATAGTTACATCTTAATTTCATTGTGAAAGAAGCCACCCTCCTTCCCAAGAGCTAAAATGACTTTGCTTCTTCCTCCTTCCCAACAAAAGTGCAGGCTTTCACTGGATTTGGTTTTCATTGCAAACTTTTATTGAAGGGACTACTGTTCTCCAAGACCTAGGTGAAGCAGAACAGCAGATGGGAATACCATGGCCCTGTGGTCTAGGTCCATTAAAGTTTGGAGGTCCATTTGGATCCATTTCCCAACCCATGAGCATTTGCACAGCTGGGTCCAGGCTGAACTCCTTGAGCCCTGGGAACCCAAAATTAGACCATGAGTTGGTGGGAGGGAAGCACTCTAGTTCTAGAATTAGGTCCCAGTGTAGCTCTAGAGCCTATGCCTCTAGACTGTGTATTCATAGCCCTCCTCTGTGGTTTGGATGGGATCACACTGACTTGTCACCCTGACCAGTGGATACGTGACCACGACTCCACAAACAGTGCTCCCCATACCATTAGCCACCATGATCATTTAAAAGGTGGACATGAAAACCAAACTGGAAAATCAGAGTTTACCCTGGAAGTTTTCTGAAAGGTATAAGGAAAGTCTTCTATCTACTGTGATTGTTTAACAGATAACGTGCAGGTAGAGTTACCAAAGGTCACCTTTCTACACTGAGACCACCTCTGCAGCTAGCTTGAGAGAATCACAACTGAGAGACGTGATAAGAACACAGAGCCCTCCCAATACAGCTTGAATCGCTGGATCTAGATAAACCACTCCTCGAATTTTCCAGTTTGTGAGCCAAGAATCATTTCCTGTTTAAGAATCAATTCCAAATCATTTTCTGTTTAAGCTAATGTTTGGTTTCCTGTAACTTAAAACTTAAAGTATACAACTCAGCAACAAAAAGACACACAACCCAATTTAGAAATGGACAAACAAATTGAATAGCTGTTTCACCAAAGATATACAATGGCCAACACACTTGTAAGAAAGTTCAAAGTCATTAGTCATTTGAGAAATGCAAATCAAAACCACAGTGAACCACCACTTCACACCTACTAGGAAGGCCATTGAAAAATGGAAAATAAGTGTTGGCATGGATGTAACCCTTATACATTGTTGGTGCAACCCTTACACATTGTTGGTGTAAATGTGAAATGTACAGTTGCTATGAAAAAGTTTGGCAGTTACTCAGTAAGTTACCATGTGGAATGACCTAGCAATTCCACCCCAAAAGAACAGAAAACAGGTGTCCAAATAAAAACATTTATGTACATTTGTTTACAAAATGTTTGGCACAAATGAGGAACATAGCAGCTCTATTTACAGTGGTCAAAAGTTGGAAACAATCTAAAGATCCATCAACAGATGAATGTATAAACAGAATGTGTCTTTTTACGTGCAATAAAATTAAATATTATTCAGCTATAAAGGTGAATTAATGAGACATATAAAGCAACAAGAATGAACATCAAAAACATTATGCTAAAAAGAAGAAACAACACACAAAGAGGAATATATTGGATTATTCCTTTCATATGAAATATCTAGAATAGGCAAATCCAGAGAGACAAATGGCAGATTAGTGTTTTCCAGGTTCTGAAAAAGGGGGGACTACAAAGCAACTATTTAATTAGTTCAGGGTTTCCATTTACAATGATGAAAACAAGATAGTGGGGAGAGGTGCCCAACATTGTAAATGTACTTAATGCCACTGAATTGTACCATGGTTAAAATTTCACCACATTAAAAAACTTCCAGGGCCTCCCCGGTGGCGCAGCGGTTAAGCGCTGGGTTGCGAAGCTGCCCGCGGCCTCTGCGGCGCCGGTTTGATCCCCGGCTGCTCCCCGGCCACCGGAGGAGGGTCCCACATGGCGCGCAGACCTCTCCTGCCGCCCGCTGCTCCCCTCAGCAGTGTACTTCGGTTCCTCTGCCTGCTCTGCTCCCTGCTCTGGCTCTGGTGAATTCTCTCACCCTCCCGCGCTTCTGACTGTACCCAGTGCATGTATAAAACAAACAAGCAAACAAACAAACAAACAAACAAACAAACAAATAAATAAATAAACATGCCTTAATTAAAAAAAAAAAAAAAACTTCCAGGGTCCTGATTAATTTAAGCCCATTCTTGTACCATATTGTTAAGATCGAGAACCTTCCAAAACTAGCAGAGTAACAATCTATCAAACAGAAACAGCAATAGCTGTTGCCATGATTCTGGAATTTCTTTCAATGTGTCACAAACTATCTTTATATATTTTACATATTATACAGAGTGCTTTGTGAAACAAAAGTTTTTACTGTTGTTGTTAATGATAAAACCGATACTTTAAATTTGCTAACCATTTCTTTCTCTAGGAAGAGTTTTATATTACCCCAGGGGTAACATAAATTCAGGGGAGTCCACAGTTTAATTAATTACACAAAATTCAAGCACGAACCCATCCATATTCTGGAGCAAGAAAAATAGCAGGATTGTTATAGGCTTTGTTCTGGGCAAGAGATTAAATGTTGTCGATAGAATCTCCTCCTGTCACATATTTGCATCCTAAAGACAAGAACCTATAGGAAAGAAGAGATTAATGGTCCAAATGATTTCCCTTTGAGTTTCTAAGTTATTGGCATATTTCTGATAAAAATGGAATAGCCCCAATGAAATGACAATATCTTTTAATTAGAGTTATGAAACTAAACAGCCTGTGGTACAAAGAAGAAAAATCCTAACAGAAATTCGAAAATATTTGTAACTGAATGATTGTGAATACACAGCATGTCACAGTTTATGGTAGGTGGCTTAAGTTTTGCATAGAGAGAATTTTATAACTTTAAATGCAGATATAATGGGAAAGAAAACTTTAATCTTATAACTCAAGGAGCCAGAAAATATAAACCAAATCAAGGAGACAAAAAGTAGGAGAAAAGAGAAAAATAACTTTTCGTAATAATAAAAGTCAGTGAAATAAAAAAAAGCAAACAGGAAAAAAATGCAACAAAGTCAAAACCAAGTTCTTGAAAGAATTAATAAAATTGAGAAAATCCTAATCATACTATTAAGAAAGAAAATATAGACTATATAAAGAATAAAAGAAGAAACACTACTACAACTTTTACAGACAAAAAAATAAGGTGACATTTTTAACAAGCTTTAACAAATCTAACAATTTTAGGAGAAATAGACAAATTCCTTGAAAAGCACAGCCTTCTGATATTAACATAAAGATACTGAATTTCCTTAAGAAGGTTAAGCAATAATTTGAAACCTTTCTATAATAAAAACTTCAGGTCAGATGGCTTCACTGCTGGATCCTACTAGAAATAATGATTATTTTATGTAAGTCCTCATAACAAATAGAGAAGAATAAAGTGACCTCATTTTATAAGATTGTTAGGGGGAAAGGATGTCCTGAGCTAATCCCATACAGGCTTTGTGGGCCCCACCCCCACTGCAGACCAAAGCCATCAAGACATTGGGAAAGACAAATCCCATCACCACCAAAGGGAGGGTGGCTGGGACCTGAGGGTGGAGTTGGGCAGCCAGGTTGGATATAAAAACCAAACACGTGGGCCTTGGGGGGCTTGCTGTCACTCGCCTCCTGGCTACACAGCTCCTAGCTTGCAGCCAGCTCTCAGAGCGCCATTTTGGGATTCCTGATCAGCGGATCGGGTAGGACTCATTTAAAACCTTGTCTCCCACTTTTCTCCCTGAGCTGTACATTTCCTCATTTCCCCTTCCCTTGTAAATAAACCTTTTATTAACCTTTCGTGTGTGCCTGCAGTAGAGCATGGATAAGTCCTTTTAAGCGCGCAGGTGAGGACCCACAGTCAGGCACCCCGTTTTTTATTGGGGTTGCTCTACAACAAGATCAGTATAACCCTAACACTACAAACTGACAAGAACATTACAGGAAGAAAATGAACAGAAATGCAAAAACTCTAAACAAGGAATGGAGATTAAATTTACATTTGAATGTCAATCATTAAAATTTAAGGACTAACAAAATAAAAGGAAAAAAAATCATCGCTTCAGTTTAAATGAAGAGAAAACATTTGATAAAGTTTAATAGTTCATAAAAAAGAAACCACTCACTAAACAAAGAACAGAAAGAAACTTCCTCAATTTGAAAATGAGTATCTGAAAATACAGTTAGTATCATACTTAAGATTGAGAACAAGATGGGCCTCCCTGATGGCACAGGGGGTTAAGATGCAACATACGAGGCTGTCTGCAGCCACTGCAGACAGGGAGGTGCCCACATGACGCAGCAGACCTCTCCTGTCTTGCCCGCTGCTCCCCTCAGCAGTGTATTTCAGTCCATCTGCCTGTTCTGTTCCCCACTCTGTCTCTGGTGACTCCTCTCACCACCCTCCCCAACACCTCTGGCCTGTACCCCAGTTCTGGTGCACATAAATAAATAAATCTTAAAAAAAATAATAAAAGCCTTGTTTAAAAAAAAGATTGAGAACAAGATAAGGATGTCCACTCTTATAATTTCTGCTCATTGCTCTATTGGAAAGTATATGCAGTGCTATAAATTTAAAAAAAAGCATAAAGGTAATAAATATCTTTATGAATATCATAATATCATAAATATCAATCCTTACGAATATCATAAAGATTTCAGCAGAACTTCCAGGGCAGGTGCAATGAACATTCCAATGCAGGCATAATCAACAAGTTTGCTTACTTACAGCTCTTTCCCTTTCAAGATTCATGGCAGGGCCTCGGCGCTCTTATCTACAAGGTCGGGCAGCCGGCCAAGACGGTCTCTCTCCAAGGCCATCCCCGAATGCTTACACCTTTTTGCCCTTGCCTTGCCCGCCTTGTCTGGGGACTTTGCCTGAAATGGTTGTGCGTGCTGAAAAACGATGCTATCAATGTAACAGATATGGAGACAGTTGTGTATAAAAGGAACCCTTGGTCTTTAAACAGGTGCTCAGACCTCGCACGGGGATACCCAGGTCTGGGACCTCATGCATGAGTAATAAAGCTTCTCCTGACCTCACCTTTCCTGAAGTACTGTTTGTTCTTCCTCTTCCTGGGTAAAAGGCTAGAATTTATTTCTACAAGAGTTAAAGTGGAAAAAGTAAAACTTTTTTTATTCACAGAATCACAGATTACATGATCATATATATAGATCCAAAAGAAACTTATAAATAGAAACTGGAGCCATTTAATGAACTTAACAGTTGAAGCTTACAAAGTCAGAATATAATACCAATTATATTTCTGTACATTAGCAACAAACAACTGGAAAATCAAATTAAAACAGAAATATCATTTCAATGGCATCAAAAAATTGAATATGCTAGAATTAATTTAATGAAATATGGACACAATATCTTCATTGAAAAGTTAAAAATCATTAGAAATTAAAGAGACTTAGATAGGTATATTCTGCTCACAGTTTGGAAGACTCAACTCTCCTTAACTTGATGTGATTAAATACAATTGCAATAAAAACCTTAGAAGAATTTTTAATTTTTTTAAATAGACAAGTGATTTAAAATTTATATGGAAATGCAAAATGCCCAAATTAGTTAAGACATTCTTGAAGAATAATACAGTTGAAGGACTTGCTTTACCCTAAAAATAATGCGGCATTTAGGAAAATTCAAATAAATTAATAAAACAGAATCTGAGTTCAAAAATAGACCTGTGGGCCTCCCTGGTGGCCTAGGGGTTAAGTCTCAGCACTCCGCCTGAGTTCGATCTGCCAGGGAGCTGACCCACATGGTGCAGCAGACATCTCTTGTCTCATCCACTGTTCCCCTCAGCAATGAGTTTCAGTCAATCCACCTGCTCTGCTCCCCACTCTGTCTCTCATTCCCCGCACCTCTGGCCCACACCCCAATTCTTCTATGCAAATAAATAAATAAATTTAGACCTGTAATATACAGTAAATAAAAGCTTCAGAGCAATTCAATTAAAAAAAAAAAGGAAATTCTTCCAACAAGTGATCCTGGAATAATGAGATACCAAATATAGAAAATATTAAATTTGACCCCTAATAATGGCTAAACACCATTAATTTTAAAAAAATCTAAATGTCAAAGCTAATACTATAAAGCTACTCAGAGAAAAATTAGTAGACTACCTTCATAATAATTCTTAGCAAACATGGGCCTCCCTGGTGGCGCAAGGGGTTAAGCGCCGCACTATGAAGCAATCCAGAAGCCTCTGAAGCACAAGTTTGATCCCCAGCGGGCCAGGGAGCAACCCACATGGCACAGCAGACCTCTCCTGTCTCCCCAGTTGCTCCCCTCAGCAGTGTATTTCAGTTAGTCTGCCTGTTCTGTTCCCCACTCTCTCTCTGGTGAATCCTCTCAACCCCCGCCCCCCACACCTCTGACCTGTACCCCAGCTCTTGTATGCATAATAAATAAATCTTTTTTAAAAAAAGAAAAAAAATAGTTAGCAAACAAGTTAGTAAATATAAAAGGGGATTCTGATAACTTGAAACTCATCAATATTAAACTTTCTGTTCATTCAAAGAAAAACATTATGAAGTGAATGAAAAGAACACAGACAAACAGAAAACATTGGCAACACAAATATCAGACAAAGGGCTAACATCCAGAACACTTACTAATAAATGAAAAAAGTAAATAACTCAATTTTTTTTTAATGAACAAAAAACTTGAACAGACTGTTCACAGAGTAAGATAAAAAAAATAGCACATGAAAAGGGATTCAACAACATTTGACATCAGAGAAATGCAAATTAAAACCAAAATTAGATACACTACACACCCACCTGGAAGGTTATTTTGGAAAGACTAATGAAACCAAATTCTGGCAAAGATGTAAGAAAAATGTAACTTTCCAACTTTGATTGTGGAAGCATAAAATGACAAAAGACATTTAAACACATCTGATCGATTTAAACACATCTATCCTTTTACCCAGAAATTCTACTTTTTGTTATTTATCCAGGAAAATGAAAGCATGTATCTACAAAACCATAGCTACTCAAATGTTCACAGCAACTTTTTTCCTAACAACCAAAACCTGGGAAAAACCCAAATGCCAATCAACAAGTATAAAAATTGTGGTACTATGAATTACATGCAGCAACCTAGATAAGCCTTAAAAAAAAATCCCGTGGGGGTAAAAGAAGCAAGACCAAAAGAGTATACACAGTATACTGATCTAAAGCTGATCTAAAGGGACAGAAACCAGAGCAGTGGTTGTTTCTAGAAGTGGGAATATAGGCAGGAAGGAATATTCATGGGTGATTAAAATAGTCTATATTTTTATTTGGATAGCGGCAAACAGGTGTATAATTATGCAAAACAAATCTAATCACATTTAAGATCTGTGCATTCTACTCATTCATACCACAAACAAAACAACAACCTGAAATGTGTTTTTTTAATACCATAAAATGATAAATTGACCTGAATCAGTATCAGACAGTCCTCCCCAAGATGTTCAGAAAAGACCTCCCCAAAACATGTGTCATTCTGTCATGTAGATTATTTCAAGCTGAGGATCATCGAGATCCCATAGGTTCACAAGAAACTTTTACCATTTCCCTTTACCCAGAATTGGGTTTTTACAGGAAATAGCCTTTTTATCAGAGAAGCCTTCCATATAGCAGGGTAAACATCTAATTACAGAACAGCTGGTCTTCCGATGTGAGTCCACACGGCCTGATCTGGTTCCTAAACCTGAAGAGTCAGGTAAAGAGACTGAAGCTCCTTAGAAGATGGGGAGAGGAAAGTGCTGTGTTGAAGGCAAACAGAGCTGTGCTTAGGGGTCTCCCACCACTCACTAGCAGTGTTACCATGGCAAGTTACTTAAATTCACCCAGCATCCATTTCCTTATCTGGTCAAAGGAAATAATATCATAATCTCACAGCTTTGTTCTGAAAATTAAATGAGATCATGTACAAAAAGAGTTTAGCAAAGTGCCTCTTAGGAAAAAGGAAATCTAGCCAGAAAATGATGACTGGCAAACTTGTTGATTTTCTGTCTAGGTGATCTGTCCATTGATGTAAGTGGGGTGTTGAAGTCCCCTACCACTATAGTGTTGTGGTCAATGTCTGTATTCAGGTCTATTGATAGTTGTCATGCATAATTTGGTTCTCTTCAAGTGGTGCAGGTGCACTATGGATATTATATCTTTCTGATGTATTGATCCCTTAATTATTATATAGTGTTTTTTTCCTGTCTCATGTTACCTTTCTTAACTGGAAGTTTTCTTTATCTGCTAAAATTATGGCTATCCCTGGGGTCCCATTTGCTTCTAAGATTGTTTTCTAGCCATTTACTTTGAACCTATGTTTTATTTTATTTTTTAAGGATTTATTTATTTATGCATACAAGGCCAGAGATGCAGGGGGTGAGAGGACTCACCAGAGACAGAGCAGGAAACAGAACAGGCAGACTAACTGAAATACACTGCTGAGGGGAGCAGCGGGTGAGATAGGAGAGGTCTGCTGTGCCACGTGGTTGCTCCCTGGTGGGCTGGGAATCAAACTCGTGCTGCAGAGGCTTTGGATTGCTTCATAGTGCTGTGCTTAACCCCTTGTGCCACCAGGGAGGACCCAAACCTATGTTTTATCTTTGGAGCTCAGATGAGCCAACTAGAGGCAACAGAATGTTGGATTTTGTTTTTGGATCCAACCACCTTCTCTGCTCTTTGACTGGCAAGTTCAATCTATTTAAATTTAGAGCAATTATTGATATATGGGTATTTGCTATTGCCATTTTGTCTTTAGTTTGCTGATTCTATTTCCTTATTTTATTTTTTGTGGATTTTCTTTGCTTTGGTTTAGATAAGAGTGTTCTTTTCAACATTTCTTATAGGCAAGGTCTAGTGTTTGCAAACTCCAGCTTTTGTTTATCTGGAAAGGCCTTTATTTATCCCTTGTATGTGAAAGACAATCTTGTTGGATATAGTGTTCTCAACTGGCAATTTTTATATTTCAGTATTTTGAATACTTCATTCCTAAAATTATAAATTTTGAATTATATTTATCTTATCATGCACATATACATATTCAGTAAATATCTCTCACCCTATTAAATGCAGAAACAAAAATTAAAGGCAAACAGCATTTCTGGAGATAAGCTGCTTCATTTAATATTGATAAAATGTTCAATTCACCAGGAAGAAATAATAATTTTAAATTTGTTTGAACTTTATAACATGATTCAGAATACATGAAATTACAATTGACAGAACTACATGGAGAAGAAGACAAGTTAACAATCATACTCACCCTCAAGCACTAGATGCCTCTGAAGACCAGTGGTCTTTGAGGGGCCCAAGTTACACTCCCCTAACTTCAGGGGCTTCTGCCTGAACCTCCTCCTGCAGGCACTAAGCAGTATCTTTACCACTCTGGAGTCTTCTCCCAAACCTAGACAAAATGAAAACAGTAGCTTTTTGAAGAAAAAAACAAAAATAGTATCCCCTAAACTGGTAGTACAACCAGAGGAAATTGTGTAATCAAAAAGAACAAGAGCAAGTGAGAGAGACAGAAAGGACTTGGTAAACTAGGACTTGATAAACCAATTCACATTCTGATGGTTAGAAATACAAAGAGGTGGAGTGAGATTAAGGTAATAGGACAGATCTGTGGCTTTTAGCCATTTTGGAACCATCTGTTCCTGAAGAATCTGATGAAAGCTGAGAACTCTTTCTCCAGAAAAATCACTTGTACAGAAAACTTATGTGCCTAAAGAATTCAAGACCCACTAACACTTAACCATGATCACCGGAGTATTTGGACCGCAAGTTAGGAACCTCTACTATAGAATCTATGATTTAAGGTTCTTGTCCTTAAAGGAAAATTTCATAAGAACAAGACATGGAAACTGAGTCAGGTGTACAATCACCTCCCAGGGAAGTCATTTGCCTCGGTGAGCAACACGATCACCCAAGACCCAAGTTCTGAGCCAGAAATAGCATGGAAAAGACTGGAAACACCCACACTTAACTAAGAATCCTTGAAAGTGATGAACTGAGAGATGCTCAGTAACCATTTTAGGAAAACTTAATAGTAAAAGAAAATCTGCTTGTGAATTTGGAAAGGATAAAAGCCGCTGTGAGACCCTGGGGGTGATTGCCAAGTCATTTGTGGCCCATCGATGAAATTGATTTTGAAGGGCACCAACCAGGTAACTTTGGTTTGCACAATCCACTGTATTTTACAGAAGAAATGGTGGTGAGCTTGGTGTGAGGCAGTTTCTAGATCATGCTTTAATGTTTTCAAAAGTAGGCCTGCAGCAGTGGTAGAAGTGGGAATGGAGCCATAAAGCCAAGGGTTGCGCAGCTACTGCATTGACAGTTTGGGGAGAACAGAGCCTCTGTAAGCCAGACTTAGACTTCTGAGCCCCCATCCTCCTTTGCATCTTCTCATTAAAAGGAAGACCCCCACATAGTAACCGCATTTGAAGGATGACCACTACAAAGAAAGGGTAGCTGAAGGTGATCTCCCTGGGATTCTGGAGTTGGAGAGACATCACTTATCTTCTAGCATGTGAACAAGAAGTTCAGGAATCAGTCAAAGCCGCAAAGGAGCAGACCTCTGACGGGCGGCTATGATGGGTGACAGGCTATTTACAATGCAGACTGGGGACACGGCAGGACAGGAGCGATTCCATCTCTTGGTGTGGCCTTCTGCTATTTGATGTGGTGGTCCCCAACAAGTTCAAAACCCCGTGAAGATGAGTTTTCTCACCCAGGCCAGTCCCTGGGATGCTGAAACCTCCCCTTGGTTGTGTTGGGAAATAAGCTTGACCTGGAAAACAGACAAGTGGCCACAAAGCAGGCACAGGCCTGGTGCTACAGCAACACAACATTCCATACTTGGAGACCAGTGCAGGGAGGCCACCAGCTTGGAGCAGATGTTTCAGATGATTGCATGGAGCACGCTGAAACAGGAAGTGGAGGTGGAGCCGTGCAGTGAATTCCCTGAACCCACCAAACTGGACAAGAAAGGCTCAGCTAAGACCTCAGAAGAGGCCTGCAGTTGCTGAAGGGGCAGTCAGAGCAGAGGATAGGGTCATTCACAAACCAAGAACATGCTTAAGGCTTCCAACTCAGGACCCCTCACCGTGCATTGTTCCCACCGCCAAAATTATAAGACTTAGAAGCAGCATCCTGTGACAGTCACCAGAATGGATGAGACAATCAGTGTGAATGAGGATGCACGGAACCCAGAGACCACACCAGTCTGGAGAAAACAGGACAGTCTCCTATACCAGAGGAAGCTCCAAAATCAAGGAGTCCAGAGAACCACTCCCCACACCTGCCCTACAAGAGGTTCCTGAATGGTGCGGCCCAGCTACCTGCCTCCCAGCTGGGGAGGCTGGGCAGCCTGGTCTGCTGCGGTCCATGAACCCAGATCTTCAAGATTCCAGGCAAAAGGACAAGGCCTATGGGCTGATCATCGATCCACGTCTTGCAACAAGGGAGGAGTGAGAGTGGTTAAAACAGGGGAGACAGACACCGGGGAGCTGGGGGGTGGCGTGTGGGTGGATTATTGGCGAGAGGCCTCACCTAAGGGGAACAATAGCTATAGAAAGATGACCCACGATGTAAGAAAATAAATAACTTAAAAAAACTTATGAAAAAAAGACCCTTCACCGTATTGAAACAAAACATAAAGTGATCTATCCGGTTGCCAAAAGAAACCCCACCAAATACATTCACCCCTCCACATACAACACATGTACATGCATACATAGACATTTACACAGACAGGTGTACATACACACAGGGAGACACACATACACCAGAAACACACACACATATACAACACACAACTCGACACAAGCAGAGTCCAGCCCACGCGTGTATGGAGGTTTGTCCATCCACGACAGAAGTCACTTGGGTGTGGAGCTGACATAAGTTTATTCTTTTTGTCCACTGGAGAGAGAGAGAGAACCATTTGCAGTTAATCGTGTCTAGCTGTCTGATTTTTTAAAAATGGTCTTGTGATCTTTTTACTCTACTCCCTGCCACTTCTCCTGTGACGGTTACCACTTGGGAAGCCAGGTGCCCTGTGCTTCATGACAGCCTCACACTTAGTCTGATCAGGCTGAATTTTGTCTGTATCTGTTAATGCTTGTTGCTTTTAACTAATCAAATCTTTCTTCAGTACCCATTTATGATGTAATATTTCTTAGAAAAGAATCTTACAGTAATAAGATTAATATAGTATATAGTTAATATATGCAACCAATTAAAATGCATAAATTAGTATAAGAAAAAAATACAAAAGTAATGTAGATTTTTTAGAGTTATTGTATTGAGAATAACAGCAGAGTAAAAGATGAGTATATAAAGCTTGTGCTTTACTGCCATGTGATTTAAAGCAAATGTATCCTTCATGGACCTTTGATTAGAAAAATTTGTACTTGGTTATAATTATTGCAAGTCAAATCATTATGCTATACACTTTAAATATATTATAGTTTTATCTGTCAATTATACCTCAATCAAACTAAAATACTTGGGGCGTCAAAATGCTTTGATGGGGGTTTGCCATTTCTCAAGTGACATATGCTAAAGTATCTGCAGATAAAATGTCTTCCATAGTCTCGAATATATCTCACTGAGCACGACATGTTTACCCACCACACTAAATATGGCACACTGGCCATTTTCCTTCACGGAGAGACAACTGATGTTGTAGAAAATGGAGGTCATTTGGATAAACAAAAAAGAGAAGAAATAGTTATATAAAAATCACCACACAGAGATAAATTGCCTTCCTGTACACTTCCTTTTTTAGTAACCAGGGAAGAGGCAGAAGCGCTGCCGTAGTGTGTGCCCTGTCACCCCATTCCACGAGTCACTAGGGATGAACACCCTACCTGTGTTAGTCAGGATTTAGTTAGGAAAACAGACACCACTCTGGGTTTTTCAGACCAAATAAAGAGGAAATTTAATAAGGAAATGGTTAGACAGGAAATGGAAAAGCTGAGAGGTCAAACACAGGATGCTGAAGCAACTGAGAGGTTAACAACAGCCCGAGGCAACTGCTATACTAGGACAGAAGGAGATTTTACCAGAGCACATAATTTGGGGGCAAGGCGAAGGAGTCTCGGTGGTATATTTTGAACTTTGGTCTTTCCTCCTCTCCCTGCCCTTTGGGCCCTGAGCACCTTTTGCTGTGTTCCTCCTGGAGCTTGCCTTGGGTTGTTCTGCTGGCAGTTCTCCTCTTGGCCTCTGCTGCTCTGCTTTGGGCCCTGCCTGTTTGGCTGGACAGTTGCCAAGGAGGGAATGGTTAATTTCAGAGTTTGATTCTGTGCTTTGAAACACTTCTCTCCCCTGCTCCTCTTCTCCCTCTCTTTAGTCCCTTTGACTCTCTCACCGGTAAAACTCTTTGGGCACACTACAGTGTGGTTATTTTGCTTGTATACATACAGGTGGGCACAAACCCTTAGTATGGGCAACATGGATTTTTCCCCTTAACAGTATAGGGTACGTGGTACCCTTAAGTTTTTCTTGGGTGCAAATCTCCCATCACCCTGACCCTGAAGATTCCTTTCACCTTTCTCAGTGTCAGATTCCTATCTGTTGGATCCCATGCTTTCTGCTTCTTGGTTTATTCTCTTGTTCAGGAAGCACAGCCTCCAGTAGCCTCTTGAGAAAAGAGACATGGGTGTTTACGGCTTTGAAATCTTACATGTCTGAAAATGTCTTTACTTACCTTCACACTTCATTGATAATTTAGCTGGGTGCAGAATTTTAGGTCAGAAATAATTTTTCTTCCAAAATGTGAAGGCATTGTTCTGCTGTCTTCTTGTTTCCAGTGTTGTTTGTTGAAGCTTGAAAAGCTAAATCTGATTCCCCATCTCTTATATATGATCTTATACTCTTTCTCTTTGTGTAAAGTTTTTTTTTAAGGATTTATTTATTTATGCAGACAAGAATTGGGGTACAAGCCAGAGGTGCAGGGGATAACAGGATTCACCAGAGACAGAGCAGGAAACAGAACAGGTAGATTAATATACTGCTGAGGGGAGCAGCGGATGAGACAGGAGAAATCTGATGTGCCATGTGGGTTAGCTCCCTGGCCAGGATCAAACCCGTGCTACTGGGATCAAACTCGTGCTACTGTGGCTGCCAATAGCTTAATAGTGCTGTGCTTAACCCCTTGTGCCGCCAGGGAGGCCCTCTGTGTAAAGTTTTTTTTTTTTAAAGATTTATTTTTTTTATTTTTATTTATACAGTAGATGGGGTACAGGCCAGAGGTGTGGAATGGTGAGAGGATTCACCAGAGACAGAGCAGGGAACAGAACAGGCAGATTGACTGAAATACATTGCTGAGGGGAGCAGCGGGTGAGACAGGAGAGGTCTGCCTCGCCATGTGGAACCCTCACCAGCCGGCGGGGATCGAACTGGCGCTGCAGAGACTGCGGACAGCTTCATAGCACTGCGCTCAACCGCCTGCGCCACCAGGGGAGGCCCCCTCTGTGTAAAGTTTTAAGATCTCATTTTTTGTTGCTAAATTTCCAAGTTTCAACCACTCACCACCCAATGCGCCAAAAAAATTGAGAGCAAGAGTTGGTGGGAAGAAAAAGGTTAATTCAGGGGCTAGTAACCTGATATGGTTTGTGTTTCTTTATTGAGTTGTCTATTGTATATAGATTTCTCAATGTGCTGGATTCAATTTGTTAACATTTAATTTTTTATTTATGTTCTGAAATTGGTTCTTCTGGTATTCTATTTTCTTGGGTTTATCAGGCCTTATAAAATAAATGAAGAAACATAGACATTTAAAGATGGACAGACCTGAGATTGAATCTGAGTTCTATGATTGGATCTGTAACCTTCAGTAATTTAATCTTCCTAATCCTGAAGAGGAGTAACATTTGGGGGTATTCCCAAATGGAAGTGTACAAATGAAACCCCATAGGATCTGGAAAGGCACAACCTTAGGTGAACCAAAGTACCACAAAAGTTGTGGGTGAAAAATGAAGTTAAAGGGCCTCCTTGGTGGCCTGGAGCTTAGGTCTCAGTGTTATCTCCGCTACAGCCTGAGTTCAATCCCTGGCCAGGGAGGCGACCCACATGGCACAGCAGACCTCTTCTGTCTCACCCGTTGCTCCCCTCAGCAGTGTATTTCAGTACATCTGCCTGTTCTGCTCCCCACTCTGTCCCTGGTAAATCTTCTCACCTCCTGTACCTCTGGTCTGCGCCCCAATTCTTGTAGGGATAAATAAATAAATATTCTAAAAAATAAGACTAAGAATTTAAAGCTTCAAAATATCAGTGCAGCATTATGTTTAAAATCTATCTACAGCAAGAATGTATTCATGGGGTCATTTTCAAGAGGTACTATATTAGAATCATTGTTATAGAAAATATTTCCTCTGCACTTTCCAATGTGAATCTAGTATTCTATTAACATTTTAATGATATTTGGAGTTTAGTTATCCCTTTTTATTTTTTTTATTTTTTATTTTATTTTATTTTTTTAATTTTCTAGAGGCATGTCTTATTTATTTTATTTATTTGTTTGTTTTGTTTTTTGGTTTATACATGCACTGGGTACAGTCAGAAGCGCGGGAGGGTGAGAGAATTCACCAGAGCCAGAGCGGGGAGCAGAGCAGGCAGAAGGACCGAAGTACACTGCTGAGGGGAGCAGCGGGCGGCAGGAGAGGTCTGCGCGCCATGTGGGACCCTCCTCCGGTGGCCGGGGAGCAGCCGGGGATCGAACCGGCGCCGCAGAGGCCGCGGGCAGCTTCGCAACCCAGCGCTCAACCGCTGCGCCACCTGGGAGGCCCTAGTTATCCCTTTTTAAAGGCAAGGTTATTTTAGACACAGGGGAAGTAAAAACATAAGAGAAGCCACAAATCTAGTGTGGCTTCAATTTGTCTCCCCTTACTCCCCAAATGATTTGAATTCTCAATGGATCATTTGCCTTATCTATTCATCTGTCTCCTGATTCTTTATTTTTTAAGTTTGTATATGTCTGTGCTGTTTTACTTTGGATACATTTTCTAATTAAAAACCACATGAGAAATATAACCAGTATAATAATACCTTATATGTACATATTCTATAAACAGCTGCAATGATTAAAAAAAGATGCGGTGTAGATACACAATGGAATACCACCCAGCCACTATAAAAGGACGAGAATTGTGACCATGTGGGTGGAGCTTGAGGGGATTGTTCTATGTAAAATAAGTCAAATTGGGAAAGGCAAATGCCATGTGACTTCACTCATATGTGAAGAAACAAACCAAATGAATAGTAAAATAAAATAAAATAAACCCATAGATTTTCACAACAGAATGCTGGTCACCAGCCAGAAAAGGAGAATGGGAGAATGGGGGTTCAAACTGATAAAGGGGGTCAACTATATGGTGTTGGGTGGAAACTAAATCTTGGTGGTGACCATAAAGTACTATATACAGGTGTTAAAATATAAAACTGTACAACTAAACCTTTAAGAAAGAGAAAAGAAACAAAACGAAACAAAGCAAACTTTGCTTATTTATGGGAATAAATGGTGGTCACGAGGGGGAAGGAGACCAGGGTGGAGGAGGAGACAAATCAAAGAAAGGGGGGCCTCCCGGGTGGCGCAGCGGTTGAGCACTGGGCTGCGAAGCTGCCCGCAGCCTCTGCAGCGCCGGTTCGATTCCCGGCCACCAGCGAGGGTCCCACATGGCACGCAGACCTCTCCTGCCGCCCGCTGCTCCCCTCAGCAGTGTATTTCATCAGTCTGCCTGTTCTGTTCCCTGCTCTGGCTCTGGTGAATCCTCTCACCCTCCCACGCTTCTGACTGTACCCAGTGCTTGTATAAATAAATAAATCTTAAAAAAAAAAATCAAAGAACGGGGTCAATTGTACAGGGTTCAATGGGAGCAAAACGGAGTGGGGATCATGATCCTATGTGAGGGTATAAAGTTACATTAAAGATAATCAAGAGGGCCTCCCCTGGTGGCGCAGTGGTTGGGCGCTGTGTTGCGAGGCTGCCCGCAGCCTCTAAAGCACCAGTTCGATCCCCGGCCACCGGGAGGGTCCCACCAAAAAAAAAAAAAAACGAAAATCAAGAGGAAGAAAAACTAAAGGATTCAGGAGACACTTAAATGAGCTGCTCGATGGGCTTGGCAAAGAGGAGGAGATAAGGGTGACTTCTAGATTCTGACTTGCACAACTACAAATAAATGATGTGGTTCATAGAAACTGGGAACACTGAAGGAGGATCAGGTTTGGGGAGGAAAAACATGCGTTCAGGTTGAATAAGTTGAGATTGAGGTGACTTTCATTCCTGAGAGTTGATACGCTGTAGGCGACTGTGTGCATGGGCTGATCCTGGAGAAGTCTAGGGTGGAGGTGCAAATGTACTCTTGCTTTAGGGCACCATGCAGTGCCATGATCCAACCTGAACTTCCATAATAACCTTTACCCCCCTCTAATTATGTTTATTGAGGTAAAATTAATTTACGCGCTTGTATTTGTTTTCAGGGTTACAGGGTAGAGGATTAAATAGTCAGATAATAACCAGCCTGTTAGTGGTAATATACAGGCAGACTCAATAGGGCACAAACATAAAATCGAAACTCTCCACTGTCCTCACATCTGCCTCTGGGTTATATTATAACCCGTAGCTTTCTGTTAATTTTTATTTTCAAACCTCTGCAAATGTATGTTCTCACACCACGCCCACCATAGAAGTCCCAATAATCCTCCACCCTGTTCCCCTGGGGTCCCTCCCTCTCCTGCTCTCACTCTGCCACCCTCCCCATGCCCCATTGGCCTACACATTGCTCTGGCTCCCTCAGAGTCAGGCTGGGAGAAAGGATGAGAGGTGAAAGAGCAAGGATCAGGGTTCCGCTGTGTCCTCTGCAATCTCCAGAGGACATAACTGAAGTGTCCAGGAAGTTTTTCACACACTGTCCTCATACTAAGTAGCATCAGAGTGGCTCATTTCTGCTGCTCAACTGGCATCCAGCTGGGAAGAAGAGGTTGCAAACCATTCCAAGTCTTTACAAATGGTTCTCTTGGATGGCAGCTGACCTGGCCACACTGTCCCACCCACTCTTCAAAGAAATGACCCTTTCTTTTGTTGAATATAGATCAGAATACGAAAATTCAATTAATGAATGCAAATGAAATCACAAAATTGAGAAATCCTATTTTGCAATCCCTGTTGAAATAACAGATCCAGATAATGGCCCTAATAAAATCTTTAGATGAACTATATAATGGGTGGCTAGACGAAGCTGATAACAACTGAACTTGATGATCAATCTCAGCATCATTAAAAGTGATTCAACCAGACATTATAGTCCTCCCAATATGATGCAATAGGAAAATCAAAGCATCACCTATCCTTGCCCCCCCCAAAAAAAATTGGATCTGAATTATATCAAACCTCTATATCCATTTACCAGTTTATGGGAAATAGGAGAGAAACACACTAACCACACTGTTAGCATGTTATTGGTCAAATCCAGGTCATGGGAAACACTGCAGAATAAATAACTCAATTTTCCAACAAACAAAATAGCACAAAAGACAGACCTAAAAGGAATAATGCCAGGAACTATCTTGGGGGTGAAGGAACTGTTCTGTATCCTGGTTGTGGTGGCAGTTATGAGAACCTATACATATGTTAAAATAGAAGCGTTCACCAAAAATGTCTATTTTACCATCTGATAATTTTTATTTTTTTATTTTATTATTTTTTAAATTTTATATATTTTATATCATTTTGTTTTTTTAAAAAGATTTATTTATTTATTTATACAAGCACTGGGTACAGTCAGAAGCACGGGAGGGTAAAAGAATTCACCAGAGCCAAAGCGGGGCGAAGAGCAGGCAGAAGGACCGAAGTACACTGCTGAGGGGAGCAGCGGGCGGCAGGAGAGGTCTGCGCGCCATGTGGGACCCTTACCTGGTGGCCGGGGATCACCCGGTGGCAGAGGCTGCAGGCAGCTTCGCAACCCAGCACTCAACTGCCCGCGCCACCAGGGAGGCCCCATTTTTCATTTTTGCACAATGTATGCATTTTCATCTTGGTTGAATTATTTTTTTAAGATTTATTTATTTATTTATGCAAGCACTGGGTACAGTCAGAAGCGCAGGAGGGTGAGAGAACTCACCAGAGCCAGAGGGGGGAACAGAACAGGCAGACCGAGGAAATACACTGCTGAAGGGAGCAGCAGGCATGGCAGGAGAGGTCTGCGAGCCATGTGGGACCCTCCCCGGTGGCCAGGGACCGAACCAGCGCTGCAGAGGCTGCGGGCAGCCTCGCACACAGCCCGGCACTCAAATGCTGCACGATCCGGGAGACCTTTGGTTGAATTTTTAAATAAAAAATTGAAATGGCATGAAAGGATACAAAAGGAAATATAGAGGACTCTTAGAAATTAACAGAGAGAAGAGACCTGACCAAATATAAGGTGTGATCTATTAGAATCTGGATTCAAAGAAAGCTGTGTTTTATCACACTGAGGGAAATATGAATATGCACTGACTATATTTTTTAAAGCAATGTGCAATCTTCTTTTTAAGATTTATTTATTCATGCAAGAACTAGGGTGCAGGCCAGAGGTGTGGAGGGTAAGAGGATTCACCAGAGACAGAGTGGGGAACAGAACAGGCAGACTGACCGAAGTACACTGTTGAGGGGAGCAGCAGGCAAGACAGGAGAGGTCTGCTGCACCAGGTGGGTAGCTCCCTGGCCAGCGATCGAACTCGTGCTGTAGCAGCTGCAGACAGATTCATAGGTTGCATCTTAACCCCTTGTGCCACCAGGGGGACCCCAGTATGTACCGACTATTAAATAATTTTATGCAGCTATCTGGTATGGTTTGATAAGTGATATGGTTATGTTTTTTAAAGTCTTTATCAGTTAGAGATACATGCTAAAGTGTTTAAAGGTAAAATGATATGGTATCTGAGATTTTTAAAAAAATACTCCAGAAAAAAAATACATCTACTAAAATAGATACATAGTAGATGATAGAATAAGAGTGGTATTTTGTATCTTTGTTCACTGCCCTGCACTCATTATCTACAAGGGTTAAGGTGTATGGCAAATAGTAGGTGTGGCATGTATTAGTTGAATGCATGAAGGAAAAGTCCACTCAACATTTTGTCACTTCTGTTACTGCCTATCTCACAAACTGCCTAGGCATGTGCTCTCACACATGCCTTTAATGATAACTCTACATCTAAGCTCTTCTATCGCTCCAGCGATAGAAGTATGTAGTTCTGCCCCTTGATAAAACCCTGTCTAAAGTCTTGCTCAGACAGAAAACAACACCACCTTACTGGCTTCATTGGCTTCAAAGTTCAATGATTTCAGGTTCAACACAAATTTGCATTTTCTTTTATGGCTTTCACTAACCACAAGAGTCCGTGTTAATCCAGCCACTGACCAGCTTTCCAACTGCATCATCCTTCTGTCTTCTTCCATGAATTCTACACGCCAGTGCCACAAACTACTTACTATTCACCACAAACATGGATAAATGAAACTGCTCTGCCTTTGTCCCTGGGCTTCCCTCTGCCTAAGATGCTCCTTTCTCCTGATACATCTAGTGAGTTACGTTCACTTTTCAAGAGTCAGTCCAAATATTAACTCCCATTAAAGACTTTCCTGACCCATCCAATCTTTGTGTTTCTGAGCTTTGATTAGAATTCTTATGCATTTATTTGTGTTGTCACCACAGGGCTGCTTCTCCCAGTAAACAATGGGTCACAACAACAGCAGTATCATCACATACTAATCCAGTGCTTACTGTACACTATTCTAATCACTTGGCATATATTGACTTTTCACCTTCAAGAAAAATTTATAGGTACATTTACAACTTTACATATGGGGAAACTGAAGCCCAAAGAAGATGAAATAGCTTTCCCAAGGTATACATCTAGTTATGGTAAAGCCAGGATTGCAAACACAGGTGGTCTGGATCCACAGTCTGTGCTCTTAATAATTATTCTACATTGTCTGCCCACACAAGAGTGCTTTGTGCTTGACTGCAACCTCTGCCTAACTGTATTTTAAGGCTTCTCAAGCGTATTTATCTAGAGATAAACAGTATTTTAAGTTTCATATATTCATGATATGAACACAGGACTCAAGATATGTACTTTCTAGATGAATTTAAAAGAAAAAAGAAAGAAAGACAAAAAGGAGGGAAGGGGTAGATGAACAGAGAGAGGACAGAATGGAGGAAGGAAGGGAGGGAGAGGTAAAATGGAATAGGAGGGCAGGAAGGAAAGAGGAAAAACTCGTCTCAAAATTACAAGAAATGACCACACTAAACATTGAAATCTACAAAATGTTATAAGAAACATCAAAGAATACATAAATAAATGAAGAGGTATACCATGCTCATGAATCAGAAGACTCAGGAGAGTTAAGATGTCAGTTCTCCCTAAATTGATCTACATATCAACACAATGCCAATAAAAATCCTGGGCAACTGTTTTATAGAAATGGACAAGCTCAATTCTAAATTTAAATAGAAAAGCAAAGGGTCTTGAATATCCAAAACAATCAGGAAAAAATAGGAACAAAGTTGGAGGACTTATACTAGCTGACTTTTAGTACAAAAGGAAAATTTCACTCAGTTTTTACTCAGCTAAAAACTATGGACACTACATGTAAGACTTACTAGAGAGCTAGCTAACTATAAAGCTAACCTACTCCATTATTGCATAAAAATAACTATTAATATATGAAATGGTAAACAATTAGTAGTAGTAGTGTGATATTTGTATAGACAATGAAATAGAGTCCAGAAATAGACCCACACATATATATATATATATATATATATATGGTCAATTGATTTTTAATAGTTTCGAAGCTGAAATAGGATAATCTCTTTTTAAAAAGATTTATGTTCTCAACAAAAGGTGCTGGAATAATTGAACATCCATATGCAAAAAAAAAAAGGTCTTAATCTTTGCCTTATACCATATATTAAAAATAAATTAAAATAAATAATAAACTTTATTGTAAGAATTCAAAACTATAATACTTTTAGACAAAAGTATAGGAAAATGTCTTTTTACTTTTGTTTGGGTGGTTTTCTTTGCTAGGGCAAAAAAAATCAACTACAAAAGAAAAAATTGATAAACAAGACTTGATCAAAATTAAATACATGTGCTATTCCAAAGAGACTGTTAAGATAATATAAAGACAAGTCACAGATTGGGAAAAGATATTTGCAAAACCTATACCTAATAAAGAACTGTATACAAAATATATGGAGAACTTTTACAACTCCCTAGTAAAAAGATGAACAACTCAATTAAAAAAAATAGGTCAAATATTTTAACAGACACATCACCAAGGAAGATATATGAATGGCAAATAAGCACACGAAAAGAAGTTAAACTTCATCAGTCACTAGGTAACTGCAAATTAAAACTACAATGACTGAAACTTAAAAGACTGTCAACACCAACTGCTGGAGAGGATTTAGAGCAATTGGACATCGCTGGTGAGAAAGTAAAATGATACAACTACTTTGGAAAACAGTTTGACGGTTTCTTATAAAGTTAAACATACAATTACCATATGACTCAGCAAGTCCATCAGTAGGTGTTTATCCAAGAGAAAAGAAAACATATGTCCACACAGACTTGATGTATGTTCATAGTAGCAATAAATCATGTTCAAAGCAGCATTATTCATAAGACCAAAAACTGGAAACAATCCAAATGTACATCAACAGATAAATGGGTAAACAAATTGTGGTATAGTCATGAAACACATAACGATGTTTCAGTCAGCAACAAACCACATATATGTCAGTGTTCCCCAAATGTAGCCTAGATATGTTACAGCCTATCCCACCTCGTTTATGTCAGTATACGCTATAATGTGCACATAACAATTGCCTACAGTGCAATTCTCAAAATATATCACTGTCATCAAGCAACACATGACTATACTCCTATACAATGGAATATTAGTCAGCAATCAAAACTTGAACTGAAGATGAAATAGATTCATTTCTCCCCGTACTTCCCACTAAGTGTAGCTAAAAATGATGGCCATGACATACATGACAATTACAAGAAGCTGCTTTAACGTAGAGGTAAGAACACATTCGCTAGGCACTTAGGGACCTTAGGAATGATATGACGTGGCAGTGAGTTCCCTGAGTTTTCTTATTGCCTCAGATATCTGAGACTGAATGCTGGAGAAGCTGCCTACCTGCGAATACTATAAGACATAAACAAACAAATCCCTAAGGAGTCCTCCTCTCTCTGGAAAGGGAAAAAGTAAAGGGCAACCTAGAAAGACAGAAAACTTTAGGATCTCTGTATCCCAATCAAACACCATGGCAAGAACCACAGACCCGATGGGCAGCCGCACTAACGAATGCTGGATGGGGAAGTAGCAATGCTGGATGGGGAAGTAGCCAGACGCCCCTCTTGCTGGGCTGCCACAGGCACCACTAACATGCCCCTGCAGAGAACATGGAATGGAGAGCTGGGACTTCCCATCCTACTTGGTGTTGATGAGACTTCCCTTCCAAAAGGTTAGGGGAAACCACATGGGAATTCTGGCCTTCCACTCCCTCTGAGTAGTAATGAGACCCTCCTACCTCTCCCCTACAGAATCAAAGCAGGCCAAGAGGATTGGCAAAGTGGATTAAAAAAACACACGCAACTATATGCAAGAGCACTGTGCTGAGTGGCAAAAAAGCCCATCTCAGAAGGCCATATACGGTACGATTCCATTTATATAACATTCTAGAAATGACTTAATTATAGAGGTGGAGAACACATCAGTGGTTTTTGGGGGTTAGAAATGGTGAGAGGAGGAGAGGGTGTGAAGCCAGGGAGAGCCTTGTGGTAATGGGATAGTCGTGTGTCTCACTGGCAATGGTTACACAAGTCTACACATGTGATAAGTAGACTGATACACACCCATTGTACCAGTGTCCTTTCCCCAATTTTGATATTGTGCTATAATGTTAAGACATTCATGGACCCTCTTTTTTTTTTTTTTTTTAAGATTTATTTATTTATTTATTTATTTATTTATTTATTTATACAAGACCAGGGTAAAGGCCAGATGCGTGGGAGGGTGAGAGGATTCACCAGAGACAGAGCGGGGAACAGAACAGGCAGACTGATGAAATACACTGCTGAGGGGAGCAGCAGGCACGACAGGAGAGGTCTGCTGTGCCATGTGAGACCCTCATCGGCAGGCCGGGACCAAACTGGCGCTGCAGCGGCTGCAGACAGCTTCACAGCGCTGCGCTCAACTGCCTGCACCACCAGGGGAGGCCCATTCATGGGCCCTCTTTATCCTATCTTTGCAATTTCCTGTGACTGCATATTTCAAAATTTAAAAAAATTGTAAACTACTAAAAATGAACCACTGATAATCATAATAAACCTATAGATGACAAAGACTTTATGCTAAGTGGATAAAGCCAGATACAAAAGTATAGGATACATGACTCAATTTATTTATGAATCTAGAAAAGACAAATATAATCTATAGTGACCGAAAGTAGATCACTAGTTTGCTGGGTGCATGAATATGAAGCGTAAAGGAATATTTAATATTTTGAGAGAATGAAATGTTCCAAGTATTTATGTGATCATCGATATAAGGATGTGTGAATCTGTCAAGACCCATGGAAATGTACATTTAAAATGAATGCATTTTATTGTATATAAGCTATCATTTTACAATAAAACAAAAAAGATCATCGAATCATTTAGTTTTATAAGTAAGAAAAAGAACAAAATATTTTAATGTATATACTTTAATACATACATTATACTTTAATATATATTAAAATATTTAATTGTAAGTTTTTTATAAATATGGCACACAGGCCCATTTAGATATAACTGTGAAAGCCAAATCCAATTGTAATGCCCAATACATCAGTACCCCCACAGAAGCCTTGCTAACACCAACACTTTGTATACATGCTCCAGAGTAATACTCATCAATTGTATGCGCCCATATTATCCTCAATGACTGAAAGCTGCTACTTTGAAGGCCTATTTGTGTTGATCAATTACTTCACTGATTGTGCAAAAGCACATTCCCCAGAAAACAGAGAGTGACCAGACTAGCATAAATATAATATGGAGAAGATTCTTTAATATAAGAATATAAGGGTTTCTGGTTACAATCCACTCAGATTACAGCAGAGACTGAGATCCAACTATTGCTGACATACTCCACGTTGCCAGCATATAAAAGTACAAGATCATCATCAAATGACCCCGGAGAGAACTCCCAAACTAAAAAGTTTCACACAGATATCAAAATATTAGTGACAAATCCTCTGTACTATCTTGACAATTTTCCCGTAAATCTAAAACTCTTCTAAAATTAAAAGATTTTTAAACTATTCCTTTCTAAGATAAATCACTGGATTTTTTTTTAAATGTCAGGGACACAGACCTGAGCAGGAGCTGTGACATATTTGGAGCATGCCTCAGTGAAACAGCCCTGATGTCCCTGGCTTTTCTGCCACTTTCTGATGCCAGGTAGAGGTCAACTGCTCACACACTAATGCTTCTGAATGGATTTGTAGAAGAGAGAGAGAAATCCACACCCAAAATCCACCCCCAGAAAAGCACTGGTTCACTCTTGCTGCTCCTCACAGAAATACATCCAGACAGCAGGAACCATGGAAAAGATAACAAGATTTACAGGCATATCTTGTTTTTTACACCTCTACTGTATTGCACAGATAATTGCATTTTTTACAAGTTGAAGACTGGGGCTGCCCTGAGCCAAGCAAGGTGAGCAGAGCCATTTTCCAACAGCCTGAGTTCATTTCTTGTCTCTGAGTCACATTTAATTAAAGTATGTACTTTTTTTTAAGACATAAAACTATTATTGCACATGTAACAAATTACAGGATAGTGTAAACATAACTTTTAGATGCACCAGGAAACCCCAAAATTTATGTGACCTGCTTTATTGCGATATTCAATTTATTGTGGTTGTCTGAAGCCTACCTGAAATATCTCCAAGGTGTGCCTGTTCCATAAATTCATCAAAACTGGCTGGCCAGTGGGCAGGTGCTATCTGTCTAGTGACGGAAATTTGGAATATTTTCTTTGAACAAATGCAAATTGAATCTGAGAGGCCAAAACAAAGTGATTTTCTTTTAAGAAGTGGTGGGCAGAATGCCTTGCCATCCTTCCTGTTTGGCAGGCAGGTACCAGCACAAAATTTGATCCGTAACCCCCAAAAATCCTTTTTTCTACATCTTAAAGAAATATTAAATAGTGAGTCGAAGTGAAAATACCAGGCCAGTCACTGAGCAGTCTTCCCACTTCCAAAGGCAGTGCCTTTTAAACTGGCTGACTCACCCAGAGTGGTTCTAGAAACATGAAAAAGATCAGGAGATGCCACTCTCCTGCCCTCAAGAAGGCCCCAGGAATTAAGAGTAATGTATGAGAAAAGGCTGTAGGGAGGGCTTAGGAAATTAATTCCACATCCATATTCACTTGCATTGATCTGGGGTTGCCTGGGGGAAAATCACCCACAGGTTGGCACACTGTTTTTAAAGTCACTGTGTCTTAGACCTAGACCACAGGGACCCGGGGACTCTAGCCTAGAGGTCTGTGCTTCTGCCTTACACTGCACATTATTTGGGATTCTTTGTTCACATGTAATAGAAAGTCAATTCAAAGTGACTTTTAAAAAAGAAATGACATTTATTGGTTCCTATAATTTAAAAGTCAGGAATAGTCTGACCTCAGATGTGGTTGGAATAAGTGGCTGCTTCAAGGGGTTCAAACCAGATCATCCAGACTCTCCCTCCATGACCCACTTTGCTTTCCTCTATGCTTGGCTTTATTATTCTCTGACAGCTTTCTCCAAGTGAGGCCACTAGAGTCAACAAGTCTATAGTCTAGGAGGTTGGCAGCCTCAGTGGAAACACACTCTTCACCCTCTCTATTTTCATCAAAGTCCTAGAAGTAAAAGCTTCTTTGACTCAGATTAGCCCATCCTGGGCTATGTGTCCACCTCTTAAATGATCACCATCCTATGGGTTGTGATGCTCTCAGGGATCATGTACAAACGGACAAGGAGCAAAATCATTAGGTCGCCTGAGATTCGCCAGTAATGCCAAGTGCAAGTAAAAGCACTAACAGCCAAACACCAAAACAAAACAGGAATCTCTGGCAGGCTGAGCAAGTTTTCAGATTTTGTTCTCAAGATAATGATAATAACCCACCCATTAAACTTCAGAAGCTTCCCTGACGGTCTGGAGTTGTTATTAGCTGATTTATATTTATGTCATAAATTTAAATTATATACATGGCACTTAGAAGAATGTTTGACCCAAAGTACGTACCTAGACTGTTAGCTGTCAGTGTGGCAGAAGGACCCTGGAGAAGGAAAAAAAAAATCATAATAGTCAGGTGGAAGCACAAGACAATTTAATCTACATATTGAAAGGAGTGTAACCTAATTTTGTAACAAACCAGTAAAGCAGGATATATTGGTTAAGCTACTCTTTGCTTCTTTGATTCATAGTTTGAAAATTAAGACTATTTTAAAATATCTTTTCAGAGACCAGTACAATAGAATTCGGCATAGAATAAATATCCAGTATTTTACAATATCACAGACCCATAGTCTGTGCTCCTACGCCAAGCTCTAACTGCAGAAACGATAGGAAATATATTACCAATAAATTAAAAACTATGCTTCAAAACTGGAAAGGGAATGGCATTGGTGGAATAGAGAGAGATAATTGCTTAAAGACAGAAATCATACCAGATTACTGAAATGGAAAACTGTAGCCTAGAACATCAGCAGGAATTTGGAGCGAGGATTATGTTCCTCTCCCTCAGAGAAAGCAAGACCAATGCCCTGAGGTGTTGTAGTCAAAAGGAGGCCATCCACACGGAATATGGAGCCTCCACACCCTGTACTCAGCTTTCACATACCTCACCAGCCACATGCCCCATTCACTTCCAACTTCAGCGAAAACAAGGACAAGATTCAACCCTGACGGCAACACCGGTGCCCTCCCCAATTGGGCTGTGAAAGCCAACGCAGCAGTCTAGAAAATAACATCAGCGTGAAGAGAAGTGCACAGAAACAGGATCACCAAACAGCTGCCACACTTCTAACATCCTAATGGAGACCCAAAATCAAAAAGTTGGGGGAACTTATACACAATGAAAGAATAGGTATCAGAACAGGATTTATAAAGTAAATGTACATTTGTGGAATAAAAATAACCAAAGAAAACAAACTTGCATACCTCTGAGACTCTGTGAAAAATGTGGTGGCTGGTGGGGGAAGAGGGGAGAGGAGGGGATTGAGGGAGTATGTGAGTTGTGTGGCGTGGGAGTGAATCGTGCACATGCTGAGGTGTGAGCAGTACTCCCAGAATTGTATACTTATGTAAATGAATGGTAAATCAATAACATTTGGGAAAAAATAAGTATGATTAATATCTCCAGAGATAAGAATGGGCAGTGCATTCATGAAATAGAAATTGGAAATTATCAAATGAGCAATTAGAGAACTAGCAAATAGAAAATTATAAGTGTTGCAATTAAAACTCACTGGCAGAAGGAAAATAACTAAGGATGAATTTGAGAGTTGGAAGACTCAGTCAAGGAATACTCTTATACTACCACAAATAGAAATAAGGCTTTGGGGTCTCCCTGGTGGCGCAAGACATTAAGATGCAACCTATGAAGCTATCTGCAGCCCGGCCAGGGAGCTACCCACACAGCACAGCAGACCTCTCCTGACTTGCCCGCTGCTCCCCTCAGCAGTGTATTTCAGTCAGTCTGCCTGTTCTGTTCCCCACTCTGTCTCTGGTGAATCCTCTCACCCCCCACACCTCTGGCCTGTACCCCAGTTCTTGTATGGAAGGAAGGAAGGAAGGAAGGAAGGAAGGAAGGAAGGAAGGAAGGAAGGAAGGAAGGAAGGAAGGAAGGAAGGAAGGAAGGAAGGGCTTTGTACCAGACTGAGAACTAATACTGTTAGGGGGAAAGGATGTCCTGAGTTAATCCCATACAGGCTTTGTGGACTCCACCCCCACTCCAGACTAAAGCCATCAAGACATTGGGAAAGACAAATCCCATCACCACCAAAGGGAAGGTGGCTGGGACCTGAGGGTGGAGTTGGGCAGCCAGGTTGGGTATAAAAACCAAACATGTGGACCTTGGACTCTGGCTTGCTGACGCTCGCCTCCTGGCTTCACAGCTCCTGGCTCACGGCCAGCTCTCAGAGCGCCATTTGGGATTCCAGATCGGCAGATTGGTACTCACTTAAAACTTTATCTCCCACTTTTCTCCCTGAGCAGTACATTTCCTCATTTCCCCTTCCCTTGTCAATAAACCTTTTATGAACCTTTCGCGTGTGCCTGCAGTAGAGCATTGATAAGTCCTTTTAAGCGCGGGTGAGGACCCACAGTCAGGCACCCCGTTTTGTATCGGGCTGCTCTACAACAATACCAGAGAGCTGACTACAGAACCAAAGCTACTGAAGGGGCAAGGAGAGGGGGAGGGGCAAAAAGCAAGGTGAAGAGGGAGCACAGTGGATTATGGTGGTGAACTGTGGGGGTCTTGGTGGTGGATATGATGTGGTAACAACACTGTGGATGGGGGTATGGGGTCTTGTACTTCAAATACACAATGATATAAACCAATGTTACAGCAAAAAATAAATAAAATTGTAGAAAATTATATTTAACATGATAAAAAAAAACCTTGGAAATTTTTTTCACTAAAATGTGATTTCAAGTAAGTAAGAAAAAGAGTTTGTAAAAATGAAGAAGAGACACTGAAGAGCATGGAGCTCTAACATTCACCTAAAAGTTCAAGGAGAAACTAGGAAAAATGGAGGAGTAGCACTATAGTAACACAAAGGTTTGACCCTGTCTTCCCTTCTTCGCTCAACCTCCCTCTCTCCACTAAAATGCCAGATAAGGAATTATTTAAAAGCATAATTACAAAGGGAATTAGAGGTGATACAAGAGTAGATATGAGATGATATCTGTATTTTGGAAGCTGAAAGCAGATGGACAAATGGTAAGTAACTTAGCAGACCGGAGAGCTGAAAGAAAGCCAAAAGCCAAGTGCCTGCAGGGTGTGTGGGCCAGTAAGCACAGCTCCTCAGGAACCGAAGTCAATGATCCTGGGGGACAGGGGTGCAGATGAGCCTGAACACAGTACAATGAACTGCAAGTCTGTGTGAGAAGCAAATGGTCCCCATATCATTGATCACCCCATTCAGTCTGGCAGTTCTCCCACCTTCCCAACATAGGACTAAAAGTTTATCTTCTAGTAGAGCAGGGGGACTCTGGACTTGGGGCAGAAGCCTAATAATGCCTTTTATTGAAAACACACAATCTAAGTGAAAGCTGACGCATTTAATGGTGAGTCCCCAGTCCTCTTCAAAAGCTGCCAAGAATCCTGATGGTCAGGCTTGTACACCCCAAACAGGTCATTGGAATGTTGATCTTTGGAGAAATCAAGCATCCCAATAGAAAAGGCCCACAGACACTGTCACTTGGAGTCCCATACCAAACAGTCAGCGCTCTGCCATTACTTTGAAAAGCCCTATTGAGGAAACCATCACCCTCTGAAGTACATCAATCTTAAATATGAAGACAAAACCAAGGATCCCCAGGCAATTAAAAAGATAAAAGGTCTTGAAAAGATTTTTTTTTTTAATCCATACAAGCACTGGGTACAGTCAGAAGTGCGGGAGGGTGAGAATTCACCAGAGCCAGAGTGGGGAACAGAACAGCCAGAGTGGGGAACAGAACAGGCAGACTGAGGAAGTACACTGCTGAGGGGAGCAGCGGGCGGCAGGAGAGGTCTGCGCACCATGTGGGACCCTGGCGCGGAGGCTGGGGATCGAACTGGCACTGCGGAGGCTGCGGGCAGCTTCGCAGCCCAGCGCTCAACCACTGCGCCACCAGGGGAGGCCCTGAAAAGATTTTTTTTTAACTATAGTTACCAGTTCAGAAATATTAGGGAAGATTTAGCATCCTTGAAATAGAGCAAGATCTTTCTAAAAATTATAATCAGAGAACAAGACAGAAGATTCAATAGCAAGAAAGAAAACGTAATTCAGTAGAAGTGGAGCTGAGTCGAGGGTATATCTAATAAAGTAGTGAAAAAGACAGAACTGGAAATTAGAAAAAGCATAGAAACTGTTAATTAAATGTTTAAGTCACTGGATTTCAGAGTTCTCTTGTTATGAAACATAGCCTTTACTTTCAGTAAAAAAAAAAAAAAAAAAAAAAAAGGGCCTCCCTGGTGGCTCAAGAGGTTAAGCACTGCACTATGAAGCAATCCCACAGCCTCTGCAGTTCAATCCCCGGCCGGCCAGGGAGCAACCCACATGGTAAGGCAGACCTCTCCTGTCTCACCTGCTGCTCCCCTCAGCAGTGTACTTCAGTATATCTGCCTGTTCTGTTCTCCATCCTGTTTCTGGTGAATCCTCTCACCCCCTGCACCTCTGGCCTGTACCCCAGCTCTTGTATGCATAAATAAATCTTTCAAAAAAAAAAACCCTCTAAAATTCTAAAGGAAGTTTATTTTCCATCCATCCATGATTCTTGTCCTAGGCAAATCTAAACCAAGTGTGAGTTGAATAAAGACATTTTCAAATAAGCATGATCTCCAAAAGTATACTCTTAAGTACTGCTCTAAAAACAATGGGAGCAAAGGCTCATGCCAGCCCCCTCAGATGGAAATACCACCCCACTCGCCATTATTCTATACATTCATTGGTAAATCGCCACATCTACACAGGCCAGTGAGTTGTGGGGCCTGCAAATAACTATTTGCTTGAGGCCCTCCACACCCTAGTAGGTAGCCTAACTCAAAGCAAGACTTTTACAAAGCTTATGTAGGGGGTTAAGAATGAAGATGTTATAAATAAGGATTGGGTGTGGACTCACTACAGTGATGAGGGTGGAAGGTTACACTGAAGTGTCAAAGAGAGAAAGGGTAATGAGAATATGAATCAAGCCCATGAGACTTTCTGGGCTCTTCCACCAATTTCTTTTGTAACATGGAGGGACTTCCTTCCTCTCTTTGAGTGTTAGTGTCCTTGTTTATGAGACAGAGATGAGAATGCCTACTTCTCAGAGCCTTGTAGGATTAAATTAGACACATTCATTTTCTTACTTTCAGTACGAGCGCGCGCACGCGCGCACACACACACACACCCCTGATTGCAGCCAATTATTTTGGGGGGATGGTGGTTGTAGTATGTGAATCTTAAGAGAGTCAATCTGTGCTTTCTTCAATTTATAGACACTCATGGAGAAGACAGTGATGCTTGAGAATTTGATCTATAAAAATCATTTATTTATATTGCTAAAATAGCAGATAGTTCATTATTTACAGAACACCTTGAAGAACCATTTTGGCTTTGGAAAGGAGATGAGACTAATAAAGACAAGTGGTTTTACATGGTAAAATAAGAAAATTGACTTTCCTCAAGTAAGCCATTGCTGGGCAGAGGTTGGAGGTAGGGAGAAGAGGTGAGTGGGTCTGGGAATAAACAGAAAAAAGATGAAGTAAGACATTTCTACCACAAGTCACCTGTTGGTTGGATGTGAAGGTGCTGGGGTTTAAGACAGTCAGAGAAATTTCTGGTGGCAGGAATGATAACAAAAAATATTGAGACTATAGAGGACTATAGTAAGTCTTACAATGATCCTGCCTCCATGAAAAATTCTGATATTTGGTTCATGGGGGATTACATTAATTTTTTAAATATTGCATGAAAATATTCTTTTTTTTTTTTTAAGATTTATTTACCATACAAGAACCATGGTACAGGCCAGATGTGCAGGAGGGTGAGAGGATTCACCAGAGATAGAGCAGGAACAGAACAGACAGACTGACAAAATACACTGCTGAGGGGAGCAGGGGGAGAGACAGGAGAGGTCTGCTGCGCTATGTGGGTATCTCCACATAGAGATACATAGGGATGGCTGGGATCGAACCCGCACTGCAGAGGCCGCGGACAGCTTCACAGCGCTGCGCTCAACCGCCTACACCACCAGGGAGGCCCTTATTCATGTTTCTTACTGAGTCTGGGGGAATACACTTAAATGTTGTATCTGAGGTGGAGGCCTCACTCACCTCACCCTATTCCCTGCCCTGAATTTACCTTTCAAACCTTCAGTAAAAGTCTGTCAGTGGAACAGCTTTGTGTCAGTGACAGCTTTAAATATGGTTGCACACAGAGTAGAACAAAGAGATCACAGTTGGCGAGACATGAAAATTATCTATAAATCAATGAGTAAGAAAGTTGAATAATGTAAGATTACAAGGTAAATATCTTCACAAAGAGAAAGATAAACAGAGTTTGGGATGGTTACAAGATGTTGGCAGAGATTCCAGGGGAGGAGTGGAATTTGTGTCCCTGTTGCCTACAGTTCATTTGTCCTCTAACCTGGGTTTCTCAAGGCATTCCCCATTATTTCCAGCAAGTTCCACTGTTGGACTGAGAAGCCCCAGCTATGTTGGGTCTGGTCTTGCTGTTCAGTCCTGGAAAGAAAGATCAGGCATTAGATGTTGGGTCCTTGAGGACCAAAGAGCAGCAGCAGGGGCCAAAGGGAGACACCAGGATCAACCCCTCAACCTCTTCATGGAAAGTTCAAGTATCTGGCTTCAGGAAAGTCAATCCAAGAAGTTTAGAGATGCCAGTCTCGAGGGAAGGTGGTCTGGGTTGCCAGTCCTAACACCATGTTTGCTTACAATGCAAATTGACAACACAGAAGAATGAGGCTTGATGGCCACACGTGCTCTGCCACTGATGCTGGGGAGATGACAGCAAGGGAAGGGCTCATGTCAGCCTCTGCCAGACAGAGTCTTGGGGTCCCTGTTTCACCCCTTCATCTTCTGGGTGAATCCAACCTCATATCACCAGCCAAGCAGTGAGTGCTATTAAGGAAATCACTTCCTGAACCATGTTTCTTTACCAATTTTTCCCATTATTTTCAGCAATTTCTACCATTTCCCCCCATTATTTCCAACAAGTTCCATTATTGCTCCCTTACAAGGCTTAAGGCATTTTTTCCTTAATTGCTTTCTGAAAGCCTTATTTCTGCATTCTCCCTCCATCTCCCCACAACCTCCATCCCTTCACTGGACTTATTTCTGCATTCTGCCTCCATCTCCCCACAACCTCCATCCCTTCACTGGACAATATCACAGATGAACTCCATGAACCCACATATACATCCTCTTTCACCCAGAAGCCCATGGAAAAGAACATTTAGCAGTACTGGCCTAGCAGATAACAAAACCCAATGCTATTTTTCACTACAACTGTTTCTAGCCTGCTGAAAATTTTAACTGTCCATGAATTTGGAGCAACACTAGTATGCCAGACCCTCCGTGGGCTACAACTAAAGAACATCAGTTGTTTCCACCAACTGTGTACAGACCTGTGGACTCACTCCAACCTCTCCAAGGGGATAAGCTTTCAATTTTTAATTAGTATATACACACCGAACCCCTATCTAGCAGTTAAAATCACTGACTTACCTTCCTCTGTGCATAACTCAAAGGCTTGTCTGGTATTATATTCCTCTACCTGATGAGTAAGGACACTCAATTTGCTGTTTGTTTTCATTTCTTAAGTTTGTTTCTGGTTGTCCCTTATCGTTTTTGCCTTTTACCTGGACTGGAACCCACAGAAATAAAACCACCAAGTGCATAAGGATATAAGTGCAAACATGCCCTTGGTTGATGCATCCTAAGTTCAAAACCTGAGAATAACTGAATGAATGTTGAATGGAGGATCTGTGCTGTGCAGCACCTGGCAGATGTTTAAAAGAATAAATCAGGGCCTCCCTGGTGGCGCAGCGGTTGAGCGCTGGGTTGCGAAGCTACCCGCAGCCTCTGCGGCGCCGGTTCGATCCCCGGCTGCTCCCCGGCCACCGGAGGAGGGTCCCACATGGCGCGCAGACCTCTCCTGCCGCCCGCTGCTCCCCTCAGCAGTGTACTTCGGTCCTTCTGCCTGCTCTGCTCCCCGCTCTGGCTCTGGTGAATTCTCTCACCCTCCCGTGCTTCTGACTATACCCAGTGCATGTACAAACTAAAACAAACAAACAAACAAACAAATAAATAAATAAAACATGCCTCCATAAAAAGAAAATAAATAAATAAAAGAATAAATCAGGGGCCTCCCTGGTGCCACAGCGGGTTGAACGCAGCACTGTGAAGCTGTCCGCAACCTCTGCAGTGCTGGTGCGATTCCCAGCCAGCCAGGGAGATTCCCACATGGCGCGGCAGACCTCTCCTGTCGCGCTCACTGCTCCCCTCAGCAGTGTATTTCAGTCTTTCTTCCTGTTCTGCTTCCTGCTCTGTCTCTGGTGAATTCTCTCACCCCGTGTCTCTGGCTTGTACCCCAGTGCTTGTATAAATAAACAAAATTTTAAAGTGTTTAAAAAAAAAGAATAAATCAGGGCCTCCCTGGTGGCGCAAGGGGTTAAGCGTCAGCACTATGAAGCAATCTGCGACCACTGCGGCACAAGTTCGATCCCCCACTGATCCGGGAGCTATCCACATGACATAGCAGACCTCTCCTATCTTGCCCGCTGCTCCCCTCAGCAGCATATTTCAGTACGTCTGCCTGTTCTGCTCCCCACTCTGACTCTGGTGAATCCTCTCACCCCCTGTACCTCTGGCCTGTACCCTAGCACCTGGTATGCATAAATAAATAAATCTTTAAAAATAAATAAATAAGGCCTCTCTGGTGGCGCAAGGGATTAAGCACCACACTATGAAGCAATCTGCAGCCTCTGCAACATGAGTTTGATCCCCAGCCAGCCAGGGATCAACCCACATGGTGCAGCACACCTCTCCTGTCTCACCCGCTGCTCCCCTCAGCAGTGTATTTCAGTCAGTCTGCCTGTTCTGTTCTCCTGTCTGTCTCTGGTGAATCCCCTCACCCCCCACATCTCTGGCCGGTACCCCAGCTCTTGTATGCATAAATAAATAAATCTTTAAAATAAATAAATAAATAAATTGGGAAAAAATGAAAGAATGAACCAGGTGTATAGCCACTGAGCTGCTGTGTCCCATGAACTCTCCGAGTATGTGAGCAGAGCAAGCTGCAGGGAAATGGGTAGAGTGTGGCACTTGTGTTTTTCAGCCAAAACGAACAGCTCCTACAAACGTATTCATGATTGAAGATGAATCTATGCACCCACAGAAGCTCGAGCAGACTCTTTGGGCTTGGTTTGGGCATACCTGGTAGGATGGGGGCAGGAGGTGGGGGGTAGGGAGAGGTAACAAAGAGGTAAGAATCTGTAGCTATTTTCCTGTCTCAGTGGACATAGTTACCTGGAAACAAACCTCTGAACCTTGAGTGTCCCCTCTCTGCCACCTTTTGGAGGCTCCACAAAGGCTCTCGTGTCCCTGTCACATCCTCCTCATGCCTCAGTCTCACCCCAGTACTCCCTGGGTACACAGATGGTGGATAAGGAGGGAGTAAATTTGCCTAAAGTGCCCAAGACACTGAAGGAAAAAGAGAGTGAGACTCTAATTCTTTTTGACATTGTTCAATGTTAATTAAATTCTCTCTGGGGCCTCCCCTGGTGGCGCAGGTGGTTGAGCGCAGCGCTGTGAAGTTGTACGAAGCCTCTGCAGTGTGGGTTCGATCCCGGCCGGCCAGTGAGGGTCCCACATGGTGCGGCAGACCTCTCCTGTCACGCCCACTGCTTCCCTCAGCAGTGTATTTCGTCAGTCTGCCTGTTCTGTTCCCCGCTCTGTCTCTGGTGAATCCTCTCACCCTCCCACACATCTGGCCTGTACCCCGGTTCTTATATAAACAAACAAACAAACAAACAAACAAATAAATAAACAAATCCTCTCTGAAAAACTGAAGCTTAAAAGCCTGAGGCTGGGCCTGGCCCTGGCACCACGTCACACCTGAGCCTCTGTGAATGAGGAGTTTGCAAGCCCAAGAGCTGGTCACTGTCGTGACTCAGGAAGGGGTGCCTGCACCACATGGATCATGTCCCCCAATTACATCACAGAACAAGGACAGAAGGAAGTGGCAGGTTCGGAGGCAAGTGCTGGACTTCCTACAGACAGGCGTGGGTGGGCACTCAGCCTCTGGAAAAAACAGATAATACAGTTTCCACCGTGGAGTCAGATCCTCTGTGTACAGAGTTTAAAGTTACAGTCTATCATGCCATGTCTACTTGTCCCGTTTGTCCAAGGCACAAATATAAATGGATGAAGCCCATGCCAAACATGAGTCACTAACACTTGTGTAGCAGGGACTGGAGTTATCCTCTACCCTGACTGCAGTTTGAGCCACAGTGGAAGAGGTGAAAGGAAGGGAATGGAATCATTCTTGTGTTTCAGGAAATACTTGCACAAGCCTGTGGCAGGTTAAACCCACCCCCACACTGCCTTGTGGGGTGTGAGGGGCATTACCCAGGGAGAGTGGCTGTGAAGGGAAAGTAAAGTTGTTCTGCAAAAAGAAGAAATGGGAATGTGGGAGACTGCGACTGGTGCAGGAAACAGCGTGCTGGGAACCTGCGAGGAGAGTCTAGCTTTGAAGCATGTGCGTGGGCTTCCCCGGTGCCCTTCCTGGAGCAAACATAAGAACAAAATGGTGGTTGTAATAACAAATAAAAATGTTAAAATAGGAGGCTTCATTCTCCCCATTGAAGATAAGGGACTACTCCTTCCCTCCCTTTTAGTAGAAAGGGGAGCTGTCTTCAGAAAACGTGTTCTTTTTTCTGTGTCTCTAAAAAAACATGTACATCTTTTTAGTCGCTAACCAAGCCTCTGACCAGCTTTATGACCCAGGAATGTCTTTCCCAGGGACCTGGGAGTCTTTGAAATACAAACATCAAGGGAGATAGCACTCCCACTTGCCAGTTTCTGTGGGAGGGCGGGAGCCTAACTAAGGTGGGCACCTTGCTCTAAGTTGCAAAACTACCTCTTGCCATAAAGATCAGGAGCTTTGTTTCCCCCCTGTTTAACTCTGTTAGTAACACAGAGGGCCACCCATGAGCTCAGCAGCTGGGATGAAGCAGGTGAGGCAGATGGAGCTGCCAGTCTCTCTCTTGAGGACTAGCTATTGGCTGTGTTCAGAACGTGTGTTAGGGCTTGTATCTGTGTTTGACTACAGAAAAGGGCAAAATTTCTTGGGCTTCGAAATCTCTTCATGATTGCTTGTGACATGCATCACATTCTAGTTTAATGCTTATTGGACAATCAAACTGTTTCTTCCTCTACTATTTTTTGTGGAGAGGTTTTCTAGGTTGTGAAAATTTCTTTTTAATTATATATCCCCAATATAGTGCATGTGCTTTAAAAGGAAAAAGAAAAAAAAATGTGGGAAGGAGGATCATAAGGAATAAGACCCCTCGTGGGAGGCTGGTGCCTTTGGAAGGATGTACAAAAACAATGTGTGGAGGAGAAAGGCAGAAAATTTTCCAGGAGTGAGGCTGACATTTCAGTTGGAAATTGTTTTCAGTCTGTAAAGAATAGAATAATAGCAACTAATATACAGAGGGATCAGGAACCTGGCATTTTCTAGCTGTTTTAAATGTATTAGCTTATTTAGCATATGTAATAGCTTGGATTATTGTTCTTAATTATTCATCCCACACACCTCAACCTTCCATGCACCCCACTCCTACACTGCCCAGTGACCGCTACACTACAGGGGGCAGAAAAAGTATCACAACACAACAGAGAAGGAGGCTGAAGTATGGGCTGATTTTGGAAACAGGTACAAAACAAATTCTCTTTTCTAGGCAAAAAATAACAGCATTGAAAGGCCACATCCAGCTACCACACAAAATGGAATGTGAGTCACTTTATTCGGATATTACTAAACAGAATCATACCCAAACTGAGGAACTTTGGACAGGCAAATGGGAGACACCCAGTCCTGAGCAAGAACATAGTGGGGTGGGGGTGGGGGGTTCTCAAAGACAAGAAAGGGGAATGGCACCTAATAGGGATCAGACACTTAGTGAGGTTTGGAGGCTGGAAGGCAGGACTAGAATCCCTCTTATTCCCAACCTTATTCCCTCTTATAACCAATATACCAAGTCATTTGTGAGGGTCTGGCTCAAGAAAGCAGATTTACCTTGCCCTGACCCACCCCCTACCCAGGACAACAGACACATTCACTGTGAGCCAAATGCTTATAACCCACACCAAGATCTAGCTAGAGACCTGTAAGAGGCTTCATCTGATTCCTGGGTCAGTGACAAAGACTGAACCCTGAATCACCCTTTTAATGTTTACAAAGCCCCCAACCAGCACTGGTCCCACAGCTGTTCCTGGGTTTCCTGCCCAGGAAATAGCTGGGGGTGAGGATGGGAATGGGCCAGAGGATGTTTAAGGACAAGGGGGAAGAAGTGGCACTTCATGCCTAATAACTGTTTCCACATAATTTTTGGGAGAAAATTGAATCCTGCCAGAAAGAGCTGGCATCAGGGACGGTAGGATGAGGCCAAATAAAAACGACCCTGGAATATACTGGTGGGGAAGTGGCTGCTTTCACCTGGAAAAAACAAAGTTCATGGGACAAGCCCATGTACACTGGTGACTCTATACTGCCCCCTAACGCCGGGGTCCCAAACAATTTCTGCTTCACTGTGAAGGTTGGACAAAAGTAGGCTTTCACTACCCTGCCGCGGTGAGGTCTCTCTGCGTATCTGGTGCACCCGGGTCTTAAGGCCAGGATGTCTGAATCAGGCCGAGGCAGAGGTGGGGGCGAGTCTTTGAACTGCTGCTTTTCCAGGTTCAAGGCAGCCTGGGCGCTTTGTCTGTGTTTCTAAGAACTGGGCTCAAATGCGGTCGCAATCAGCAGCTGAGTTACCGAGGCTAGAAATCCCGCGGAGCCCTGCGCAGCCTCCCAGTCGGCCTTCCAGAAGTCGCCCTACTGCCTTTCCCCGTTTCCACCCAGAAAACTGGGAACTTTCTCCTCCATTTGGAAAAGACCCTCCCATTCTTCCTCCCAGCTCTCCAAAATGCCAGGAGTGTCCACATCTTTGGTCCCTCCAACCCCAAGTTGTGTGACCCCTAGGCCTCCCCCGGGAGGTCCAGAGAAGACCAGGAACGTCATCCTCTGGGTCTCCCCCAGACCAGGGTCCCTTTACCTCCCGGCAGCCCAACTCCGACATAGAGACGCGCTCCTTCCCCACAGCCGGCTCTACTGCCGGCAGGTTCAGGCTAGTCCGGGGCGGGGACTTGGGAGCGCCTAAAAGTGGAGAGGAGGGCGGGGCCGCAGACCCATCTTTAAAGGTCCAGAACTGGCCCTCGGGCGCCTAGACACTCGCCGGCGGCCCTGGGCGGTTCGGAGGATCGCACAGAACCCGGCTCCCCCTAGCCTGAGCAGCCTGGGGCCACTATGGGCCGCTACCGCATCCGCGTGGCCACCGGGGCCTCGCTCTACTCGGGGTCCCACAACCGCGTGCAGCTGTGGCTCGTCGGGGCGCGCGGGGAGGCGGAGCTGGAGCTGCAGCTGCGGCCGGCGCGGGGCCAGGTCAGCGGGCGGGAGCCGGGAGCCCCAGCCCGGTCGGGAGGGGCTCGCGACGGGGGGCTTCCGCCCTGGGGGCCGGCGAGGGCTGGGGGCCAGGCAAGAAACGGCGCCGCCTGGCCGCCCCGGCGGTCCCCGCCGGCGACTTGGGCTCCCGGGGCAGAGGCCGGGCGGGACCCAACCCTCCCCCGCCGCCCCTGCCCCGACCCTGGTCCTCTCAGCCTCCCCCTCCCAAGGGCGCCCGAGGCCGTGACAGCGCAGGGTCCGGGGTAAACGGGACGCGCCTCGGGGAGCGCGGACGCGGCGACAGCTGTCGGCGGAGGATGGACGGTCGTGGCGATGCGCGCCCGGCCCTTCGGCACCTGCGGTCCGCGCCCCGCTCGCTCGGCCTCGCCGCGCGGGGTCCCGAGGAGCGGACGCGGGGAGCCGTCTCGGGGCACCTGGCCAAGCGAGACGCCCCAGAGCGGCCCGCCGCGCCCCGGCGCCACGCCACCCCTCAGCCCAGCCCCCAGCCCCGGCCGGACGCCCCTCCTGCCCCGGAGGCTCACCGCCGGCTTCCGCGCCCCCAGGTGGAGGAGTTCGAGCGCCACGTCGCCGAGGACCTGGGGCCGCTGCAGTTCGTGAAGCTGCGCAAACACCACTCCCTGGTGGACGACGCGTGGTTCTGCGACCGCATCACCGTGCGGGGCCCGGGAGACAGCGCCGAGGCCGCCTTCCCGTGCTACCGCTGGGTGCAGGGCGAGGACGTGCTGAGCCTGCCCGAGGGCACCGGTGAGGGGCGGGGCGGGAACGGGGGTGCCAGGCCTCGCGGGAATAGGACTGAGGAAGGTCGGGAGGGACAAGACGAAAGTGGGGGTCAGCAGGTTTAGTGTGGGGATAGGATGGGGTGAGGGGGATAGTGATAAAATCCAAAGTTATATGTAAAATTTAAAAGGCTGCGAGCCAGGGAAGTAGAGACTGTCTTTGAAGGTGAGAAGTGGGAGGGGGCGTTGCTCCAATGAGGGAAAACTGAAAATCAGGGTAAAAGCAGAAAGATGTCTACACGACAGGATACAAATTAGGGCGAAAACAGGTGAACAGGCGGTGCTGGGCGTCCCTGAGAGGAGATAGCCACATTAGCAATAAATGACAACTCTGGAGAGGTCTGGGTGGAAGAACATGGAAGAAAACTTTGAGGAGGGGGTGAGGGAGGACAGCAAATACTGCATTTGCTCCCATGGGAAACAAGAAAAAAACCTGAGAGCAAGGACAGCTAAAGATGGAAACATGAAATGTGACCCCTAGACAATTGACAAAAAGGACCAGTGCAGGAACAAGTAATAAACACCAACTCTGGTGGTAGGTCATAAGGAAAAAGGGAAGCCCATAAGGAAAAAGGGAAGCCAAGTGGAGAAAGCAAACACAGCTGTTTTTCAACAGCTGGGAGAAGGTTAAAGGTGTGGCATCTGAGGTTCAAGGCATGTGAAATGAACCAAAGCAATATACAGTAGACAAGGTGTGGGCATAATGGTGATTAAGCTTTTATCATCTTAATTAAGGTGATTGATGCACCCATAACTCTTGATATAGGATCAGGTAGGGGAAGATGAGTTAAGGGACAGGAAAGGGTAGCAAATAACAGATTTTTGTGTCAAGGCAGTAAATGAGGGCTGAGATAAATGAAACCAAAAGGGTAAAGTTGGCAAAAGTGGGGTAAATGTGTCTGGGGAATCCATCAATGCAGTCTGTGACAAAAGTCACAGATCATGACTGATCACATGGACTATGACTATGAAAGGAAGATGAGGACAAGCAGGGAGGGCACAGGACCACACAAAACTGCGTGGCAAATCTTCTTGTCTCCCCAGCACGTCTGGCAGGGGACAATGCATTGGATATATTCCAGAAGCATCGAGAAAAGGAACTGAAGGAAAGACAACAAACATATTGGTGACCACCCATTCAGAGGCTCTCCCCTGTAGCCCTCCCCTTCCCTGCCCGTCCCCACCACTGACCCAGACAGCCCACTGAAGCCCTGTCCCCATCTCCTAGCTGGGCCACCTGGAAGGAAGGGTTACCCCTGACAATAGCTGCTGGCTCTACGGAGGATCTACCTCCAAATATGAGATTCCATGAGGAGAAGAGGCTGGACTTTGAATGGACACAGAAGGCAGGGTAAGAAAAATCCTGGAGCTCAGGGTGAAATAAGGGCTTGGAGATCCAAGAATGATAGTACACGGTGAGGGGCTGAGGAATTGACCCAGGTGTTCATGCCTCAACACCTATCCTAGGACTCTGGAGACTATCCTCAAGCGTCTTTGTACCCTTCTGAGCCCCTGGAACCGTCTGGAGGATTTTGATCAGATCTTCTGGGGCCCGAAGAGTGCCCTAGCTGGTCAGTGGTTTCCCCAGGTCTTGATAAACCTCTTCATGCCCGTAGATGACCAAACATTACACTCCATAGAGCCCAATAATTCCTATCCAGATGAGACCTTATGGTGTCTCATCATCTCACAGAGGCCTTGAGATGAAAAGGCAAGGGCTGAATATGGGGTGGTCATGACAGAATCTCAGTGGTGGGGGAGGGACTAGAGGAGAGGGACATGCGGGCTGAGGTAAATATTCTCCTTCTACACTCCACCCTCAACCCCACAGAGACGGTCCATCAGCGCTGGCAGGATGATGAGATTTTCGGCTACCAGTTCCTCAACGGTGCCAACCCCATGATATTGAGACGCTCCACCTCTCTGCCCTCCAGGCTGGTGCTGCCCCCTGGGATGGAGGAACTTCGGACTCAGTTAGAGAAAGAACTCCAGGTACCCCCTCCCTCCCTGCCTTGCTCTCTCCTGGTATGTGGGGAGAAGAAACAATAAGGGGAGGGACCAAAGATGAATAAGTAAAGTGAGAGTGTGGTAGCCACTGTGCCCGGGGGCAGTGTCCTGTCCTGGAACACCCAAAGATAAGGCATGTAGGAACATCTATAAGGAGCTCTCATATAGAAGGAGAAAAAGGATGGATTCCTAGAGCACAGAACGGGTCAGGGATGTTAGCAGGGATAATGACATTTCCTGGCTAATATCAGTGCTGTGGACACCAGTGTGCTGGGCCCGGAAAATGAAGAAAGCTCCATCCAGCTGGGGGATTGGAAGGTTCCCTGAAGGAGCCTGGGTTTAGAAGAGAGGAGCTGTGAGAAGGATGAGGCAGGAAAGGTGTGAGTATGTTCATGCCTTTGCTGGATTCAGTGATAGTGGTGGCTAAGGGAACAAACATATTGTTTGTTTCAGTGGAATATTTGGTAGAGGAGGTGATAGGATCAGGAAGTGAAAGCATTTGCTGAGTTGGTGGAAGCCAAACACAGAGAGTAGAGATCAGGGGAATCATGAGAATCATAGGAAAGGAGACTCGCTGTCTTGACAAAGCAATAGTTTCCAATGCTGGTAATGCAAACTGGAGCAGATCTGGTTCTAAACTAAGAATGGCTACCACATATCCCTGAGGAAGAGGTCCACCTCCCCAGGCTATCTCTTTATTTAGAGTGAGATAAAATGCACCAGATGCTCTAGTTCTGCCAAGACTCTGGTATTGATACAGATAAACATCTTTAAACACCCCCACCCCTGCCCTGACCCTCTGGTGGTCGACTCTGATCTCGAGCTATACGTGAACTCCTTCCCCAGCAAGGCTCCCTGTTTGAGGCTGACTTCATCCTGCTCGATGGAATTCCAGCCAACGTGATCCGAGGAGAGAAGCAGTACCTGGCAGCTCCTCTCGTGATGCTGAAGATGGAATCTGATGGGAAACTGCTACCCATGGTCATCCAGGTGTGGTGCCGTGGGCGTCCTCCTGCCAATACTGTCCTCTGTCCACTCCAGCTTCCCCTGCCAAGGACCCAGCCCCCTGACTCGTGGCTCCCAAACTCCTTCCTCACACAATGGGACCTGTCCTTATGCCACAGTTTGCTCACAGCCTCGTTTCCCCTGACTCATCCAACTGGAAGGACTTGTTCAAGAGTCATAGGGCCTTTAGGAGTCTCATCCTATACCCAGTGGAACTAACTTCAGCCTGCATTAGAATCACCAGAAGGGCTTGTTAAAACAAAGGTTGCCTGGTCCCACCACCAGATTTTCTGATTCAGTAGGCCTGGGGCAGGGGCCAAGAATTTGCTAACAAGTTCCAAAGTGATGCTGATGCTGCTGTTTGGGAACACACCTTAAGAATCACTGCTTAGGGCCTCCCTGGTGGTACAGGGGTTAAGTCTCAGCGCTATCATCTCAATGGTCTGAGTTCAATCCCCAGCCAGGGAGGTGACCCACATGGAGCAGCAGAACTCTTCTGTCTCACCTGCAGCTCCCTGTAGTAGTGTATTTCAGTAGATCTGCCAGTTCTGCTCCCCACTGTCTCTGGTGAATCCTCTCATCCCCTGAACTTCTGGCCAACACCCCAGTTCTTCTATGCAAAAGTAAATAAATCTTTAAAAAAAAAATCACTACTTAATTTCTCAATGGCCTCTAACTATCCATCTTTTCTAGAATATCTTTTTCCCTATAGTTCTCAACAGTCAGTTCATGTGAACAGTCAATTAGCACACATATCCAGTTTCCCTTTTCCATTCTCCCATCCTTACACAGACACCATCATGTTTCTTCCAAAGCACTGTTAGGGCTTCCTTTCTGGACCCCTGCTTCTGACTCCTGCATTGAGGGCAACCATCAGGGCACTGGCAGGTGCCAAGTCTACCGAGGTCCTCGATCCTCCAACTAAGTTACAGCCTCCTGGAAGGAAAGTGTCTAATTTGGTTGGCTTCCTCCAGAATGGGAAGCATAATGTCATCTGTAAAGTAGGAGCTCAATACATGCTTAATTTTTTTTCCCCCAGATCCAGCCTCCCAGCCCTAGTCTCCCCATCCCAGCACTGTTCCTGCCCTCAGACCCCCCACTTGCTTGGCTCCTGGCAAAGTGCTGGGTCCGAAATTCAGATTTTCAACTGCACCAGCTGCATCATCATCTGCTGAACACTCATCTGCTGGCTGAGGTCATTGCTGTTGCCACCATGAGGTGCCTCCCAGAGCTGCACCCCATCTTCAAGGTACATCCTCTACCCTCCAGGTCCCACATCTCAGGGACAGGAAACCACCTGATATCATATGATATTGCAGTAGCAAAAAAATCTCTATAGCAATTTGTAAAAGGGGAGAAGAAAGGTTGATCCAATACCTCAAGACATGAATTTTAATTAAGTCACTTAACATTTCTTCAGGACATATTATAAAGGGACCCTCTAAAATTGTCAGATACCTGACAGCAATGGACCTGAATTACAGGCTATTGTTAGAAAAACAACTCTTGTTCTTGCCTTGGAAGATTTATTCTTTAGCCAGAAAGACCAAGTGATGCCTAAAAGAACCAACCAGAGAACATCTGGAACTGGAATTTGAAATCCCAAGAGACCACCTAAAGCATTATAGGACTGATAGAGAACCTTCCACCGCACGGGGGAGTCTAAGCAGGAACAGATCAAAAGACAAGAATAGCCAAGCAGGCTACTATACCCGCCCAGAAAAGAGGAAGGTAACCACACGCCTTAGCAAGGTGGCTGACAGAAATGAAAAAGGAAAAAATCAGAGTCTCAGTGAAGGGAAACAACAGTAGCCATGGCATGCTTGGGTGTGAAACTGGAGAGGGAACAGGCAGAGGTCCATGCTTTCCCAGCACCTGGGACCAGCACGGTGGGAGTGCCACACTAGAAACACTTTCATTTTACAATTAGTTCAGTATCTATTGCTAGGCAGAAGGCAACAAAGTAAGACTTGTCCTTGCTTTAAAAAGTTCTCAAAATCTTAACACTTTAGATACAGGGAAGATGGCAGAGAAAGAACAAGTTTATGAACCCAAGCAACTGTCAGAAACATTTAGGACGGGAGAAGTCAGTTTAGAGACAAAGATGAGCTGTTTGGTTTTAAGCATGAAGTATTGGCAAGATATACGAGCGAACCCTGGTTGGGAGGACAAATGAATTGTTTACTTTGGGGGCCTCCTCTGGGGACTCCCCAAGGCAATATATTGTAACTTTGGCCTCTCTGAGTCTGGGGCAACAAACAAGATGGAGATCAGTGTGGTTAAAAAAATCTTGGGTTTTATTGATTTCACAGTGTCCGACATCACCATATTGAATAGGATAAGCAGAGATTTACTTTACTGTCCCTGATAGCTCAGCCCTCTTCCTACCTGTCCTCACTCAGCACAACAGCTTCATCCCTTGGTCAATACCGGAGTTGTCATCAGGATAGCCAGGAGAGCTGTGCCTGTAAATGTCTCAAAGGTCAGCTGTGCAGGCTCTGGATTCAGACTGTGGGGGTCTGAATCCTGACCTCAGCACTTACCAGGTGCGCGCTCCATTATGGAGCTGTTAGTGGACAGAGTGACACAGCACAGCGGCATGATACAGGCTAAAAGGTACCAGTTAAAAAGTGACTAGTTCTTGCAAAGATCATTACTGTTATTAGGAGTCCTTGGGCCTCAGGTATCGTTTCTCTTCATGTGGACGTTCTAGTCACTCAGCATCTTTCATGAACTTTTGGAAAAGTTTCAGACCAATGTGAGCTGCTCTGATACCTTGAACATCAGCGTAGTTAGTTGGGTGCTGCCCTGCGTCCAGCATCAGCTCAGATCAATACCAACACCACAGGACACCTGAATATAAACTGGGTGGAAATGAAGACAAAATAGACTGAGATACAAAACCCAGCAATGAAAGGAACAGAGAATGGAGGGGTGGCTTTAGCAATGTGTGGAGAGGTTTATTTAGGAGACTGAATAGAAGTATCAAAGAAATGAAAAGGGGCTGATTCCTAAAGGATATCCACACTCAGCAAAAATAACTGAGAACAGCTGCTGTTCCTGTGTACTCTAAACACTCGACACACTCATGTAAGCACCAGCACAGTGCCCTGAGATAAGAAACCCTGTTATCACCCTTGTTGACAAATGAGGTTAACACTTACAGGGGTTATTACTTTGGTCAGGTTTCAAAGCTCATGTCAAAGGGTGAACTAAAATCCTGGTCAGTCTGGCCACAGAGTGTGAATCAGAGGGGCAGTGAGGAAAGCATGGTAGTGAATGATCAGAGGCAGGGAAAGTAACAAAGGGAGAGAAGGCACACCCCCAAACACACACAAGGAAGGGCCCAAGCATGGCCTCCATAAACCCCTCTCCATTCCCTCCATCCAGCTCCTGATCCCGCACATCCGCTACACCATGGAAATCAACACCAGGGCTCGGACACAACTCATTTCAGATGGAGGTATATTTGATAAGGTAAGGAGGGAATGGGGTGTGGGGCTGCTTAATCACCCAGTTATGTATGACCTCCTGCTACTTTCAAGATCCCAGACCAGCCTGTGTGATTGTTCTTAAAACCCATGACCCCCAACCTCCGCCTTTATACCCATGTCTTTAAATGTGAAAAGCCTACACCTGAACTCCTTATATACTATGCCCATGTTCTCCCCTCAAGACTGCTCATTTATCTTGACCCAGGCAATAAGCACAGGTGGAGGAGGCCATGTGCAGCTGCTCCGTCGGGCCTTGGCTCAGCAAACCTACCGCTCCCTCTGTCCTCCTGATAACCTGGCTGACCGGGGCCTGCTGGGAGTCCCAAGTGCTCACTATGCCCACGATGCTTTACACCTCTGGGAGATCATTGCCCGGTGGGTGAGAGTGGGGCTGAGCAATGGAGAAGCCTGGGGGGAGGGCGAGCGGAGCTCTGGGCTGAGGTCAGTACAGGGCAAAATGAACATGAAAACTGCAGGGTCCAGACAGAAGAGCTGAGATTCGGTCCTGGGGATGGGAACGAGCAAGGAGTCAGTGAGTAGGGCATTAAAAGGAGAAGACTGGGGTAGGGGCAGAGAGCCTAGGTCTAGTCTTTGCGGTGAGGAGCGTGAGGGATCTCGTCTACCAATCAAGAAATATGACCCATTCTTTGTTAGAAAAATTGACTATCAACCTTGTATAGGGAATTCCTAGAACCAATGACCTACATTCCCTTCCATTCTACACTAGCGTTTAAAAAGAGATGAGGAATGTCCCAAAAGACAAGTCTTAAAGGATCTGTATTCAGACAGTGAGAGCAAGCTGGGCAAAGGCCACAGGAAAGAGAAGTCTAGTCTCCGAGGCTCACGCCCTCCTCTGGACAGGTACGTCGAGGGGATCTGCCGTCTCTTCTACCCCGGGGATGATGTCGTGAGAGGGGACCCTGAGCTGCAGGCCTGGTGTCGGGAGATCACTGAAGTGGGGCTATGCCAGGCCCAGGACCGAGGTAGGACCCCTCCCCAGAGCTGGGAGTGCCTCAAAGACTCTGCCCAGAGCCCCATTTCAGCCCTGCTCTTCTGGGGACATGACCCCAACTCTTCACAAAACCCTCCTCTCCACAGATGAAGCATCTGAATGCCAGTCCTGCCTCCTTAGACAATTCTTGATATCCAAAGATTGTCCTCCTCCCAGACCTTGGCACTCAACCTTTCCTTCTGTCCCCCATCCCCATTGCATGGGGCCCAATAAGGCCAGAGCCATGGCCAGTGAGGGATCTGCCCAGTCCTTGCATGATATCAAGTTCTCTCCTCATGGTTGCCTAATTTCCTACCTAAATGGGAAAAAATTTCCACCAAAGCCTATAGTGTCCCACCCTGGCTTTCCCTCTCTTCTCCTCTTGCTTGGTACACAGAGTCCTGGGCACACTGCACACTTGCCACAATGCAAGGGCATGGCTAAGTGCAAACTCAATACTGTATATGCTTTGCTTCAAACCCAGGCTCAGAGTCCTGCCCTTGGGGCTCACATTTCTTTGGCCAATCCAGTCTTCCCCACCCCTACCCCTGTCCATTAGGATCTAGCCACCACCTTTAATGCCCTGTCTACCCACCACCTATATCCTTTTTTCCTCCAGCAACATTTTATACTTGATCTTGGCCAAGAGGCCAAGAAGCAACCCCCACCAACATTTAAACTCTGGGAAAGAAATATCCTTTCCTGAGCTTTTCTAGGTTGTTCCTTTTCTTGCTGACACATGTGGGCCAGCCTAGACTGCTTCAAATCATCTTTCAGTCCGTTCCTTCCACTTTTCACCAACATCTCTGCCTGTGTGGGGTAACATTTACTGGGAAACCATTATGGCCAGGCCCTAGGGATAGGGGAGCAATAAACCCACACGCAGGAGGAAGCCTACCCCTGGGGACTGTGGCTGCACTACCCTGCCCTTCCAGGACCAAATAGTAGCTCTCAATACTGCACAGGCTGCACTTGTCTCAGGCTGCACATGCTACCCCCCCTCACCAAAAGACATTTCTTCCTCCCCCTGCTCATCTTTCCCCCAAATAGTATTTACATTCAGAAAAAAATTTTTTTTTAAATTCACAGTAGCTTTCGCCTCTGCTATTACTCTCCCTTCCTAAGATCTCACAGCTCACCTTTGCCTAATTTTCCCAACAGATTTTGTGTTACAGTCAAAAAAAAAAAAAACAAAAAACAAAATGGGATGAACCTCCCTAGTCGCCTAGGGGTTGAGTCTCAGCGCTATCACCTCAAGGGTCTGAATTTGATCCCCAGCCAAGGAGATGACACAGCAGCCCTCTCCTGTCTCGCCTACTGCTCCCCTCAGCAGTGTATTTCAGTAGATCTGCCTGTTCTGTTCCCCACTCTGTCTCTGGTGAATCCTCTCATTCCCCTGCACCTCTGGCCTATACCCCAGCTCTTCTACACATAAAAAGATAGATAGAGGGCCTCCCTGGTGGCGCAGCGGTTGAGCGCTGGGTTTCGAAGCTGCCTGCAGCCTCTGCAGCCGGTTCGATCCCCGGCTGCTCCCAGGCCACCAGAGGAGGGTCCCACATGGCGCGCAGACCTCTCCTGCCGCCCACTGCTCCCCTCAGCAGTGTACTTCGGTCCTTCTGCCTGCTCTGCTCCCTGCTCTGGCTCTGGTGAATTCTCTCACCCTCCCGCGCTTCTGACTGTACCCAGTGCATGTATAAACCAAACAAACAAACAAATAATAAATAAATAAATAAGACATGCCTCTAGAAAATTAAAAAAAAAAAAAAGAAAAGAAAAGATAGATAGCTAGGGCCTCCCCGGTGGCGCAGCGGTTGAGTGCTGGGTTGCGAAGCTGCCCGCGGCCTCTGCGGCGCCGGTTCGATCCCCGGCTGCTCCCCGGCCACTGGAGGAGGGTCCCACATGGCGCGCAGACCTCTCCTGCCGCCCGCTGCTCCCCTCAGCAGTGTACTTCAGTCCTTCTGCCTGCTCTGCTCCCCGCTCTGGCTCTGGTGAACTCTCTCGCCCTCCCGCGCTTCTGACTGTACCCAGTGCATGTATAAACCAAACAAACAAATATAATAAATAAATAAATAAATAAATAAATAAATAAATAAAAACATGCCTCTATAAAAAAAAAATTTATAAAAAAAAAAAGATAGATAGACAGATAGATAGATAGATAGATCTTTAAAACAACTATATCAGAGTTGGGATTAACGGCCAGAAACCCAAGTTTAAGGTCAACCTCTGCCTTTTCCCAACTCTGAGATCCTGACAAGCAATTTAATCTCTGGTCTTACCTTTTTTTAAATCTATAAAATAAGAGTAATTATATTTGTTCTACTTAATTAGTAACATTAATGGGGTCTGAGCCCCCACCTCCACTGTAAAATGAGTGGCCTGAGGTAACCCTTGTGGGAAGCCTCACTTGGTTGTGACACTAGAAATCTATGACTTTCTGTCATTCCTCACCTTACAACTCAGACACTTGTCATTTCCAGTCCTGGAATAAAAGGAAGCATCCCTAAATTCTTAACCACTTTTTGAGGTAGAGAATCTTTGATGATGCAATCTTTTTAGCTCCTGGCCCCTCCATAACAATAACATTTATCGAATTTTTGTCACATACCAGATGACTTCTATACATTATCTTATTGAAAAGATAGGTTAATTCACATTCACAGAAACTGAGATTCAGAGAGGTTAAATGCTTGGTCTAATGTAAACAAACTATATTGTTTGAGCTTTTATTGAAACTCATGTCTGATGCATACTTGAATAAAAGAACAAATGAACAAATACTCATCAACTTTAAAATATAGACACCACTGTTAGTCTTTATTTCTCTCCTCTTATGTCATAACTTCTAAATCCTATTTCTTTTCTGCATAGGTTTTCCCATCTCCTTCCAGTCCCAGAAGCAACTCTGCCATTTCCTTACCATGTGTGTCTTCACGTGCACTGGCCAGCACTCGGCCATCAACCAGGGTCAGGTATGGACAACTGAAAGCTTAAGTCCTTGAAGGCAAGGGTCTGGACCATGGACTGCCCCAGGGAAAAGGGGATCCAAACCCCGTGTATCAGGATCCTAGGGTCGCAGTTTCTTCCCACAGCTGGACTGGTATCCCTGGGTTCCTAATGCCCCGTGCACAATGCGGATGCCCCCACCTACCACCAAAGATGTGACCATGGCCACAGTGATGGGGTCACTACCTGATGTCCATGAGTCCTGTCTTCAAATGACCATCACGTGGCATCTGGGTCGACGCCAGCCAGACATGGTGAGAGGCCTCTGGAAAAAAGGGAAATGACAGCTAGGAAAAAAATGACAGAATGGCTGGGTTCCAGGTGTTTCTGCCTGTAGAAAAGAAACTAAGTGATGCTTTTGTTCTTTCTCAGGTGCCTCTGGGGCATCACAAAGAAAAGTATTTCTCAGGCCCCAAGGTCAAGGCTATACTAAAGCAATTGCAAATGGATTTGGAAAACCTCGAAAGGGAGATCACAGCCCGGAATGAGCAACTTGACATACCCTATGAATACATGAAGCCCAGCCGCATAGAGAACAGTATCACTATCTGAACCCTAAAGTGCTCCGACCTGGAAGACCTCAGATCAGCTCTAGAATTGACACTTTCATCTTGAATTTTTTGGTTTCCTAATCTCTGCTGCTGTCGCTCTCTTTCCTCCCCCCCCCCCCCCCCCCACTAAACCACCTTTATCAGCATCCCGCTAGCCCAGGAGGCAGAAATCCCTTTTGGCAAAGAGCCAGATAATAAATACTTTAGGCTCTGTAGGCCACACAGTCTCTCATAACTGCTCAACTCTCCTGCTATAACGCAAAAGCAGCTACAGAAAATATGTAAATTAATATAACTGTTTCAATAAAAATTTATTTATGATTGTGAACTATGAACCTGTCGCAAAATATTCTTTCAATTTAGTCAGTCATATAAAAATGCCAAAAAAAAAAAACCTTTGCTTTAAGGACATGAGCAGCGTGTGGGCTGGATTTGGCCCTCAGTGGCAGTACCTGCAAGAGGGTATCCTGTATTGGCCTGAGGGACTGACTCTATTCCCAAAACCTCCAGAGAATGCTGAGCAGGGGGCCCTCCCCTGTGGCGCAGCTGCTAAAATACTGTGCTGGTTCGATTCCCGGCCGGCCAGGGAGAGTCCCACATGGCGCAGCAGACCTCTCCTGTCTTGACTGCTGGTCCCCTCAGCAGTGCCTTTGGCCCATCTGCCTGTTCTGCTCTGGGGTCTGTCTCTGGTGAATCCTCTCACCCTCCCACGCCTCTGGCCTGTACCCCAGCTCCTGTATAAATAAATAAACCTTAAAAAAAAAATGCTGAGCAGGGGAAGAGATTAGATTACGTGGAGATTATAATTACTGCAACTGATTTTCCTTGCCCAGGAGCTAGACCTCATGCTTGATGGCCAACTTAAAAATTCACAATTCTGTTCTTTGGCAACTTTCCCTACCACATACCTATTTTTCCTGTTCACACACATACCCCAAAAGTCCCTGAGTAAGAATGGTGTTTTTAAAACAATAAAAGCCTTCAAAATAGCTTCCTTTCCTAGTCTCAAACTATGTAAAGTTCATGTTTCAAGGTCACTTTTCCAGCCCCTTTACTACTTTGGGGTGTCTCCATGTTTTCCAAGTTCTTATACACAACCCTTCTAGGAAAAATACACACAAAATGAATAGAAAATTACGCAGTTATTCTAGCCACTGACAGTGTTTCTCTCTGGCTGGGGTGTTGGAATTAAATGACCCCTCTCAATTGCGATATGATCAATGTCCTTACTAGAATGGGCACAACAAGCTCACTGCAAAATTGTATTCTTCAAACAACCCCAGTTCCCAGAATAACTATTACACATCAGTCTCTCACCAATGAAGTACCCAATTTTTTTTTTTGAGAAGATAAGCTTTCATATTTTTTGAAGCATATACCCTACTTTATTCAAAGGACTATAATCTGTTTCCTTAATTTACAGTAGGGAAGCAGTGGCTTTTTTTTTATACTGATTCCTTTCTCCAGTACATTTATAAGGACCACTCACCTTCACACCTTGTTCAGTGAGTCTGCTTCTCCAGGACTTTAACTGTGCATATTTTTCCTAGATTTGACAGCCAAACTTATTCAGTATTGTAAGTTTAATAGCAAAATGTTCCTCAAGTATTTCCAAAGCCAAAAACCCATAGCAATTTTAAAATATTCTGGCTACAACAGCATACTGGGCCTTGGGAAGAGAATCCTGTCTCCTTTTACCGTGTCAGAGTATTTTCTTTAAAGAAATGAGTGGAGAGGAGACAGAGATATTCTCTCCTGGGGTAATTCTCTAAGTTTCACTTACCATTTCCCCATCGCTGGACACTACCCGAAAGTAAGGTATTTGCGAGAGGGGGAGTGAGATGGTTCCTATCCTCTGCTCCCAAAAAGCACAGCGCCAAAAAACACCAGCAGATCCTCCAGGTCGGGCTAGTGCCTGTTCCCCGTCACGTGACTTGCCGGTTGGTCACGTGACACGATGGCTTCCTCCATTCCAACCTGGAAAGGCGGAGACAAGGAAATGGAGGCCCTCGCTACCGCAGTACTCACGCCCAAATACAAAGATCAGTGAGAGAGTTCCAGAGGAACTGCTTCGGTTTCAGATACCTCCTTCTCCCACCCAAGTCCCAACAGGACCCGGAGGCGTCCAGCGTTCTCTACCTGGGGCCTCCCCTCTACCCCCGACACAATGGTTGGGTCCAGAGGCCACGCCCCCTCCGCAGCCCTTGGCGCTCTCAGTCCTCAGCCCTGCGAGCCCGTAAATCCAATTCGCTCATCCCGGGAGGACCCGGGCCTTCCTGTCGCCGTTTTTCCATTCTACCCACATCTGGGCGATCCCCGACTTTCTTCTCCATGGCGTCGCTTCTGTGCTGTGGGCCCAAACTGGCCGCCTGCGGTATCGTCCTCAGCGCCTGGGGAGTGATCATGTTGGTGAGGGGACTGCCCGGCGAGAACCGGAGAGGGCCGGAGGGGCTTGGGCGTTGGAGGGCTGGAAGGCTAGCAGACTCCAGGCCTTAGAAAGCAGTAGGCAGGTTGGAGGGGCTGGTGATTGCCGCTGGAGAACGAGACAGATCTGATATTAAGAAATGGGGAACTAGAACGGGGCGGAAGGGACGAAGGTGGTGCTGGGGCCTGAAACTGGATTCTGGGCTTGTAAATATGAAGGTCCCACCTCCATGCCCAACGTACGAGGAAGAGGAGCTGGGTTCTTGAGAGATGCTTGAGCTGCATGGAAGGCAGGGGGGAAGTGAGGGACGTGTTCCCGAAATGGGTAGCTGGGGCCTCGTTTCCCCGGGACTCTACCGGCTCCCACTCCAGCAAGAATTAATATTAAGTGCCGACCTCTCTGACTCCTTCCGCCATGTCCCGTGATAACCACGCTTCTGGAGCGGAGGCTTATCTGGATTCCTCAATTTCTCAGTATTCCTGTCCTTGCCCTGTCGTTTCTTTGTCATCACCTCACGCCTTATTCCAGGTGACTGAGTCCGAATCCAGCAACAACCACCCCAATCCCAGTTCATTCTGGTACTTCTTAAGTCCAGTTGTTGTGGCAACAGTATAAGAGGGAGTTGTTTAGTGACCTAAATTCACCTAGGTGACTAAGTTCAACAACCTACCAATCCCCCTTTTCAGATAATGCTTGGGATCTTTTTCAATGTCCATTCCGCTGTACTAATTGAGGACGTCCCCTTCACGGAGAAAGATTTTGAGTGAGTATGCAGGTGGGGAGGCATATGCTGAGGACAAGTGGCAAGTCACCGCATCTTGGTGGGAATTTTGAGCACGAAGTTACAGAAGGCTGAAAGCCTGGGGCCCGCCGTGGCTAAGGAACTGGGTACAGAGAGCTGCTCTATTTACCATAATTAGGCGCGGTCTTGGGAGTCAGACCTCAGCAATCCTCCTAAATCCACCGCTTTAGGTGCGTCCTCTAAGGTATTTGACTTCTCAGTGCCACAATCCACCTCTGCAAAGTGGATTCTATAACAGAACTCAGAGCCCCTCAGGGGTGTGAATATTAGTAAACGTGCTTAGTAAATGATGGCTCAGTAAACGATGGCTGCTGTTTAATGTTTCTGACACTTCTCTGCCTAATTCCCGCCCCTTAGGAATGGCCCCAAGAGCATATACGACCTTTACGAGCAAGTCAGCTACAACTGTTTCATCGCCGCGGGCCTTTACCTCCTCCTCGGAGGCTTCTCTTTTTGCCAAGTTCGACTCAATAAGCGCAAGGAATACATGGTGCGCTAGAGCATGGTCGCGTTTTCCCTCTTCAGTCCCTTCCTCTATTTAAAGACTCCCCACCCTCACTGTCCCTAACCCCAACTCCGCGGGACTGGATTTCCCTGGCGAGAGACTGAATCCCTATTCTCCACTCTGACACCGACCCCGGGAAGGAGGCTGGGGCCTTGTCCGGTACCACAATAAAGAGATACTGCTCTCTTAAGTCTTGTGTCAGTGCTTGAAGGGGAAGGGGGTCGGGTCGAGGCTTGGAAATCCGCCCCGTAACCGGGAGACTCGACCCCTGGACGGAAGTGGAGTGAAGCCGGGCCGGAAGTGAGGCGGTTTCTTCCACTCATTCCCAGTGTGCGCGGAGGCGGCATCGGTGACTGCGACTGGCGAGGCTGTGCGCGGCCGAGCTTGAGCCAATCAGCTGCGAGGAGGGGCGGGACTTCCTGCGCGGGAGTCGGAGCGGTTCTGTCGCCTGGCTCTCCGTGGTCCCGGCTCGCGTGGTGGCGGCGGCGGCAGCGTCTCCGTGAGGAGGCGCGCGGGGACATGACGTCAGCGTCCACAAAGGTTCGACCTCCCTCGCGGACAGCGCTCCCTGGCGGCCACGGGAGAGCGGGCCCCCCCGGTTGGCTCCCGGCTCTTCCGCCCCGGGCGGGGGGCGGGCGGGAGCGGAGCCTGGGGTGGGGCTAGGGGTTCCGGGCGGGACGGCGTGGGGGGTGTGCGCCGGCCCTCCCTTAATGCTGCTCCGCCCCCAGGTCGGAGAGATATTCTCCGCGGCTGGCGCCGCCTTCACGAAGCTCGGGGAGCTGACGATGCAGCTGCATCCCGTGGCCGACTCTTCCCCCGCGGGGTACGTGATCCCGGGCTGGGACGTGGAGGCTGAGAGCGGACGCTTGGACTCGATCACAGACATGGACACTTTCTAGGGCAGGGACAGATGTTAGTTTCCCCTTTTACCTGGTGCAGCAGAGTAGGTGTTAATAAATGATTGTTGAATGAATGAATGACATTGAGAACACTGGCTCACTGCACGGAATCATTAAATCGCTCTATCCTGCTGCGAACCAGCAGACCACAATCACCACTGCCCAACCACCCCAAATCATATATGGAATTCCCTCAACTGCTGCAGCTATGTTCAGGGGTTCTGTTCATAAGACGCCCACTTGTTGAATTGGCTTCAGTGGACTGTTTACAGCAGCTGTTCCACGTTGATGGGGGAGGACTCGAAGGAAGGTGGTGGTAGTTGCAATATGATGTGGTTGAGTGTCCTCAGGGTTCCCACGGGGCCCTAAGAGTTTCTTTTTTCCTAAGGAAGACCTCTATGGATTCGTGGAAGGGACCCCAGAGATTGGGGGGAGGAGGCTGGTTGCTGTGGCATGCTTAGCCTTTGGGCTGGCTCCACACCTCTCCTTCCACTTTGCTATCCCCCTTTCCCCTCCTGACAGTGCCAAGTGGACGGAGACGGAGATAGAGATGCTGAGGGCTGCTGTGAAGCGATTTGGGGACGATCTTAATCACATCAGCTGTGTCATCAAGGAACGGACAGTGTGAGGGAGGGTTGGCTGGCAGAGAAAGGGGAGGGGGGTAGCTTTTTCCCTCCAAACCCATTGTTGCATCTTCCTCAGAAGTCCCCACTCAACATCTCTCTGTTGCTAGTTTTGTTAGCATCTCCTTGAGTGCTGAAAAACTATAATGGCCATAATTGGTAAGACGTAACCAAAATGCTATGGTAACAGAACCTTCCACTATCCTGGGTTGCCTGAGATAATCCTTTACTGTGATATGGGAGTTCCCTAGTTATTTATATAGATCTTTGGAGACCATAGCAGTGAGTCCAGGGATGCTGTGATTTTTTAATTAGCTGATCAGGATATACTAAGTTTCAGTCTGCCGGTAGAACACCAGTGTTTACCTGGTCACCTTCCTTATCCATATATCTCTCCCCAAAGAGAATAAGGATGTGGGCTTTTCCTGCCACTCAGTTCAGGGACTCTACTCTTCACACTCCAACTGCTCTAAGTGAGTACAGAGCTTCAGGAAAAACAGTCCTATCAAAGGGGTAGGGCCCAAAGCTGGACTCTTATTAGAGGCTCCCTGGTATTCCTTCTGAGTGGTCCATTACTCCTGCCCCTCCCCTCCCTTCTTCCCTCAGCCTTTCCGAGGACTCGTTTCCTAACCTGGTCTCCTCTCTTCAGGGCTCAGATAAAGGCCACCGTGAAGCGCAAGGTATATGAAGACTCTGGCATACCCCTTCCAGCTGAGTCACCCAAGAAAGGGCCCAAGAAGGTGGCATCTGGTGTCTTGTCACCGCCTCCAACGGCCCCTCCACCCAGCAGCTCCAGTGTCCCTGAGGCTGGGGCCCCCCCCATAAAGAAACAGAAGGCTGGTGAGGCCTGTGGAGTTGCTGCCTAGGGGTCAGAGTCCTGTCTGAGGTTCAGTGAGACCATTGGATGTGGGTCAAAGGGCAGATCTCTTCTTCTATTAGTGAAGGTTCCCGAGGGGCTGGGGTGCAGGAGGGAGAGCTCAAAGCCTTGGGAGACTGGGGGGCAGTCAGGGAACCTAGAACCTAGCTTATGCCCCCTGCCCTCAGATGTGACACTCAGTGCTCTGAATGACTCGGACGGCAACAGTGACCTGGTGGATATTGAAGGACTAGGAGAAACTCCTCCAGCCAAGAAACTCAACTTCGACCAGGGTAGGAGTCCTCCTCCCCCTACACCAGCTAAAGGGGCAGGAGAAGAAGCGCTCACTTGGATGGAAGGGGAGGGTCTCGGCAGGACACACCACCCTGTACAGGGACTTTGGAAGAGAAGCTTCTCACACACAGTGCAGGCGGTCAGGTCAGGAGGGCGCGAGTGCTTTGGGAAACGTACTTTGGGCTTGCTCCATCTCTGTGCCTTTTACTTCCTGTTCCAGACAGCCTGACCCTGGATTCTGGCCTTCTCGTGACCTCCACTGACCCTCCGCTACTCTCTCGATGAACCTTCCATCTCTGACCCCTCTCACAGTTCACCCTGGACCTGTGGATCGCCTGGGACTCTGAGCAAGGCCTGTGTGAGAGGGTCGAAAGGTTGCTGGGGCTGTCGTCCTCGCTGTTCCCTGTACGAGTGTCTACCGTCAAACCCGTTGACTTCCATCTGATGGACATTTTTATACAGAAAACAATAAAGATTTCCCTCTCAGCTTGGTGCCTGCAGCCTAACATTACTGGAGTGCCTATGTGGTTCCCTCTCTCCCTCGCTTTCAGGGGCTCAGCCCCTTGTGGGCAGATCTCACCATCCTGCCTGGAGCAGCACAGCCAGTATTGGCAGACTCTCTTCCCAGTGCCAATATTTCTGTGCTGCTAGAGCCAGGGAAGCTGGGTATGGGCAGCAAAGAACCGACTTTGCTCTCTGGAGGCAGAACTTATTCCCAGGGACTCTGGCAATTCCTGAGATTACCCTGGGGGTTTTAGGGAGACCCAGTGTACTCACACCTCCCTCTGCCGCCACTCTGCAACCTTGCAAGAAGTTTGCCACAAGGCCCCAGATGTTTTTGTGCTGCTTCTGCAGGGTGGCCTGTCGGGGCCAAGGTTCATCGGTGCCTCCCCCACCCTCGCTCTAACACCACAGTGTGGTTTGGACGTGGCCACAGTGCCGTACAAACCACAGTGTGCTGCTGGGGCGGGAGCAGGACTTGGGTGGGTGGAGAGGAAGGGAGCACAAGACTGTTGTGGAGACCCCATCACCAAGGCAGACCCGGCTTAAAAGGCAAACATGACCCTGAGAAGGGTTGGGGGAAGTAAGAAACCAGGGCTAGAAGCTGAGCAGGAGGGAGACGGGCCTATGAGGTGAGCCCTCAGTGTAAGACCTGAACCATCTTCCTCTGTAGGAACTCCACTCAGGGAATCCCTAGGGTGGGGTGAGAGGCGGAGGAAATAGGGAATGACTGGGGGGGACCAACACTGCCTCCCGACTCAGCAAGGGCAGGGACCCACGACTTCCTGCTTTTGTTCCTCCCTCCCTGGGTCAGAACCCAAGAGAAAGCTAGGAGAGACAGAAGGCCAAGGACAGCAGAGTTGGGAGTTGGCAGTCCAGAGGTGGTGGGGCCGGAACATGGTTGGGAGAGGGGGGCCGGAAGTTGCCCTGGGCCCTGGGCCTGCCACAAGATGGAGGCCAAAGGCAGGAAATGGAGGCCAGGGGGAAAGGGGAGCAGCAGGACCCAAAGAGAGGGCCATCTGGACCTGGGGTCCAGGTAGTCAACTTCCAATACTGTTCCCACTGTCCTTGCCCCCAGGACCCAAGACCCACCCCGCTTGCAACAAGCCCCACCAGCCCATCCACCAGGCTGAGGAAGGCGGGCCCACCCCCAGAGAGCCACGTTGAAACTGAGACAAACATGCCTCTCCCCACCCCCACCCTAGGCCTTCCCTCAGCCTTTTTCTCCTGTCCAGGACTTAATTTTTTAAAAAATGCCCCCCCCCCAGAAAGCAAAATCCAAGGGCCAAAATCCTTTCTGCAAATCAAGATAATATCCTCTAAAACCCAAGAGTTATCCTCCCACGTCTACCACCACCCCCCTTCCGACACACCCCCAAAACTCTTAGCAATCAAATAGATGGTGGGTATAAGCAGTCTTTTTAGGCCCGGAGGAATGCCAGACCCCCTCCCTCCAGACCCCTATTTACCCTGCCAAGTCCTCTGCTCCTCATTCCACCCACCGTAGCCCCCAAATTGAACAGCTGCCCCCAGCAACCATCCTCGGCAGAGCCTTTGTGGGGGTGAAACAAATCAAACACGATACTAACGACTGGTGATGTTGGGGGGCCCTCTGGACTCAGTCTTTGGTTTCCATCTGGGGGACTGCAGTTTAGGGGCATAAGATAAAGCCTTGCCAATCATCCCCCCACTTCCAAGGCTGACAAAGCCCAACCCCACCCCAACACGCACCTCCAAACCTCCCCCCCAACCGCCACGTCTCTCCTGAAAACAGGGGACACTTTCCTCCCGACTTACCTCAGCTACTCTCCCCTGAGATCCTGGTTCCCTATTTTGAAGGGAGCAAAATTTGGGGTTCAGCCCTCACATTTGGGGTGCAGGAGAAAGGAGCCACCCCAGTCGCACCGCTGGCCTCCTTCCTCTCGGCTGGCTCAGGGAGTGAGGAGTGCCCTAAGGATAGGGGACCCCCATAAGAGAACTCAGGAGGGGGTTCCTCCACTCCCAGTCAGAATTGGGGACACCCCCCAAAACTCGTCCCAGCCCATCCGTCTCCAACTCGGCGGGAGAGGCAGCTGCAATGCCCCAGTCAGATTCCCCCAACACTACATTCCTCACCCCATCTAGAGGGGTCCTGGGGCCCCCAAAAAATCCCCAAAAAATCTAGGATGTTGGCAGAACAGTCCTGGACTAGCTCCCCAAATTTGGGGTCCTCAGATACCCCCGTTTTTTCAGGAAAATTCCGTCTTTCGCCTGCCTCCCGCCAGCCCTGCTCTGTCCCGATGCCAATTTTGGAAGTCACTCCCTCCTTCCTCCTCCCCGTCTCTCCAGGCCCCCCCGCTCGGGGGCTAGGGTCCAGGACACCTGGCTTCCAGACCCGGGGGACACTCCTCGAGGGTCTAGGGGCCAGGAGGTCAAACTCATAGCCCCAGTCTTGGGGAAGCAGGAAAGCCCGATCCTCCCTTCCCCTCCCCCCTGGCTGGTCTCCGTGGTGGTTTAGGAAAGCCTGGAGGATTGGAATCTGCCATTGCTGTTGCACAGGCAGGTTTTTTTTCCTTGGGTTGGGGGGGTGGGCGGTGGGAGGGAGAGAGGGGAGGAGAGCCGAAGAGAACCGGGACCCAGGAGAGCAGAGCCGGCCTGGCTTACCCCCTAGCCCCTGCTGCCGTGGGGAACCCCTCCCCCCCACAGTCTTACTCTCACTCCCAGTCCTGTCTTGCTTTCTGTTTGGGGATCTTATCCTAGAGAATTAGGGTACAACAATCACCTCCTTGCACCCCACCACCACCTCTGCAGCATAGCCCTGGTCTGCGTGTTTACCACAAGACATTCCATTTTCTCCCACCTTCCCCAAAACTGAGGTGGGCTCCCTTAAGAAATTGGGGTTTAGAGTCTAAAACCATCTTTTCTTCCTCAGATATATGCAGATCACATAGAAATAAGAAGCGATAATATCCCTTTTCAAATTTCTTCCTACAAGCCCTGGACTCCTTTGGGGTTCACTGAAAAAGATTTCTAGAATCTGAAGTCAGAGGGTACCATAAGCAAAAGACACCCCAAACCAGCATTGAGGTGAACCCCCAAATTAGTCCCACCTTATGACCCATCCCTCAGACTCACCAAATGTACCCAGAGTGACAAGACACCCCAAAAGTTTACTCTCCTACCCTGAGAACCCTTACCTTGTTTCTCCCCCTAGAAAAAGCTCCCTGGCTACCTCTGTATACACAGAAATCACCCTTACTTGCCACAACATTCAAAAATTAAACTATGCTTCCCTTCAATGACCCACAATTACAAAAGGACCTCAAACTTGCTCCCAGATTCCTATTATGTTCCATCTCAAGCTAATTTCCAAAAGCTCCAAATTGAATTTCATGTGGTCCAAAATCTAATCCGAGTCTGGACACTTATATGGCACCCAAAACACACAGCACCCCAAAATCAGCATGAACTCTCTATTTGGAATCAAAATGTCCATATGCATCAACGACTATGAATCCCCAAAGCAAAACCGTCATCTACCTTCCAAAGAACAACTAGCAGTTTCTCCCAGTATTCCAGGATGACAAGGACGGGTACTTGTGAGCATCAGAGCCCCCTGAATGAATGTAGCTTCAAAATCAGCTCCATGCCTCAAACTTACCACTGGCCCTCAAGCCTGAAGGCAGCCTCCAGTGTCCAGAACAATCAAACTATCTCAAAACCCCATAATAAACATGCACCGCACAAGTGACCAGATAACAAAACCCACTCCAGCCTGATACCAAAGGGAGTCCCCCCCCTCCTCCAACTCCCACCTCCAAGCTGGGCAGACACCAAAGTAACCCTCACATGCCAAAACCACCTCACCCGCCTGAACCTCTAGTGGTCCCCAGTTCCCAGCAGTTCCTCCACTCAAATAAAGACACCCTCAGATCTGAAGGAGAGGGTCCCAGGCCTGGATGTGCAGCTCCATGGGTCATGGCCAGTCATTCCTGGGCAACGGTAGGTCCTGAGCCCAAATGCGAAGAGTCCCTGCTTTGCAGCTGGGCTCACTCTGGTCTGCCTTCTCTAGATGAACCTTGGACTCCCCCCAAAATCTCCCCCAAACAAAACATGAAGGTATGGCCCATTCCTCCCTCTCTCCAGGATCAGGGACTTAAAATTAGGTGTTTCTCCCTTTTTTTCACCCTGGAAACTCTGCCTGGTATTCCCCCCCCCCTTGCTTTGTTTACCCCACCCAACTTTCATACTAATGTTCATTAGAAATTCACCTCTAAAGACACGTGGATAATAACGTCCAGCTTAATTACAAAACAAAGTCCTGAGCGCACACCCGGCTCCTTGTCCCACCCATTTCCCTTGCTCCCAAAGCCCGGGGATTTCTCACCACAGGTAGAAACCCCAGCCTCAGAGAAATTCCCTTCTGTCCCCCCACGCTCCCTCCCTCTGCCCAGCTCTAGTCCCCTCCTAGAAGACAGAGGGACAAAAGAAAACAGCGCAAAGGGAAGAGGATGAAGGTTCCAGCCGCCCAGACCAAATCAATGTCGCGCCGGGGTGAGCGGACCCCCAGGAGAGTAAAAAAAAAAAACCACTGGGCGAGGCGAGGCTGGTGCTCGTCCGCCCCCTCGTGGAAGAAGCCTGACATTGCCGAGGGTTGCCTACTTGCCGCGCCGGACCCCGGCGTCCCGCCAGCCTCGGAGCGTAGCCGACCGGCGGGTGCCCAAGGCCCTAGTGAGCTGGGATTGGGAAAGGGCGAGCGGGCTTTGGGCGGGAGTCTGTCCCTCTGGATCCCTAAAAGGATTCAGAAGAGAGTCGGGAGCGAGAGTCCGACGCCTAGGTCTCCAGAGCGTCTGTCGGCCCCCCACCCGGGGCTTTCCCCACCTCCTCGGGGGGAAGCAGCTGCCGGAGCCGTCCGGTCGCAGGACAATGGAAGGAAACCAACTAGAAATCATATCCGCCCCCTCCCAACCCCGCCCGGCCAGAGCCCCCCTTTTTGTGGGCATGGCTAGAAGAGGTTGTCATTCACACCACACCCTCCGGCTCGCTGGGACCCCACCGGAGCCCACTAACACCTCTCCAAACCTGGTGCCTCCTTGGGGTCCCCTTCACTTGCCTTAATACAGTGCACTGGAAAGGGGAGTTCTGCTGTATTCACTCTCGGGCTCCTAGCACCCCCTTCCAAAAGCCAACACACCAATTTTCTCTGTCCCGGGCCCTCCGACGACCCAGGTCACCCATTTTTGCAATCTCCATATCCCAACCTCCGCTCCAACTCCAATATGCCATTATCGGTTCCAATTTCAGGGGCCCAAGACCCTGTACATTACGACCACCCAGCGTTTCTGAGGTCCCGCCCTGGAGCCGGAGACCCCGCCCCGGGCTCGCCATCTGGAGAGCGAGGGAGGAAGGAAGGATACAGACCCAGGCGTTCACCCCACCTCCACCCCCGCCCCCGACATCCCGGCCAGATAAAGGAGCCGAGGCCGGGAGGGGAGCGAGACCCCGCCCCCCTTGAGAACAGGAGCCGCAGCCCCTGCAGGACGGGGGTAAGAAGAGAGACCGAGGGTGTCAGACTGCCAGGTCCCGAGAGGGGTTGGGGGTTGGCGATGGGGGCAAGGCAGGCCCGGAGGTCGGGCTAACCCAGGGGTCTGAGCCCAGGCAGGTTCGGGAGCTTTGATCGGGGTGGGCGGGGAGGTGGACCGCTCGTCGTCGGAGTCTCCAGGCCGGCCCGACAGCTGAGCCGCAGGCCGGCGCGCTGCGAAGCAGGGGTGTGGGGACGCCGAAGAGGCGCTGGGAGCGGCCCGACTCCCACGCTAGCAGTCGACGCCAGCGTGTGGGAACCTTCAACTAGCTTTTCGCGCTGCGGAATCTGGTGCAGGAAAGCGAGGGATGGTGCGATCGAGGGCAGGATGACATGATGAATTAAAGGAGACCGGGTGAGACGGGGCCGGGGGGCTTGACTCCAGCTGCAACCTCAGGAGGAAAAGGAAGAGAACTGCGGAGACAGCTTAGGACTGCCTGGACCCCTGAGTCCTCTCCTTGGAACCCGCAGGCCTGCGCCGCTATGGGCTCCACCGCCACCCGGGAGGGCGCGCTGGGCTACGTCCGCGAGTTCACGCGCCACTCCTCCGACGTGCTCGGCAACCTGAACGAGCTGCGCCTGCGCGGGATCCTCACTGACGTCACGCTGCTGGTTGGCGGGCAACCCCTTCGAGCTCACAAGGCTGTCCTTATCGCCTGCAGGTTCGAGGGGTGGCTCCTGGGGTGGGTGGGACCCAAATGGAAAAAGGACGGAGCCAGAAGGTCTTTGGAAGGGAATCCAAAGCCAAGCCTTCCAGAGACTTGAGGTGGAGCCTTCAGGAATTGGCGAGGGAATAGTAGCAGGAGGAGGGGCTTCTATGCAGCGGAGCTGTGTCCAGTGGTGCACTTTCCAGTGGTTCCCCACCCCCACCCCCAGCCCCTAACATGACCTGTCTGCTCTCTCCCCAGTGGATTCTTCTATTCTATTTTCCGAGGCCGTGCAGGAGTGGGTGTCGATGTGCTCTCCCTGCCGGGGGGACCCGAAGCCGGAGGCTTTGCTCCTCTCCTGGACTTCATGTACACTTCACGCCTACGCCTCTCTCCCTCCACTGCACCTGCGGTCCTTGCAGCAGCCACCTACTTGCAGATGGAACATGTGGTCCAGGCATGCCACCGCTTCATCCAGGCCAGGTGAGGGAAAGAGACAGCATTCGGTGTTTTCCATGGGTCAGATGACATCCGGGTGTCCAGGGCAGAGGTCAAGATTAGGATATAGTACTAATGTCCATCGCACTTTTCCCAGCTATGAACCTCTGGGCATCTCGCTGCGGCCCCTGGAGGCAGAACCCCCTAGGCCACCAACGGCCCCTCCACCAGGCAGTCCCAGGCGCTCGGAAGGCAACCCAGACCCACCTACTGAGTCTCGAAGCTGCAGTCAAGGCTCCCCCGGTCCAGGTAGCCCAGACCCCAAGGCCTGCAACTGGAAAAAGTACAAGTTCATCGTGCTAAATTCTCAGGCCTCCCAAGCAGGGGGTCTGGCTGGGGAGAGGAGTTCTGGTCAACTTTGCCCCCAAGCTAGGCTCCCCAGTGGAGATGAGGCCTGCAGCAGCAGCAGCAGCAGCAGCAGCAGCAGCGAAGATGGACCAATTCCCGGTCCCCAGACCAGGTACAGAAACTGGAACCCCAAATATCTTTAGAGGCTAGCCTCAGCTAGGAGGCACAGCTATTGGGCCTGGGTGGTTAGGAGCAGGGAGTGAGGGGGTGGGTTTCCTTGACACTAGCCCATATAGGGAGTTGGCTAAAAGCTAGACTTACATACTGGGGTGGGGCATTGGCAGCCCAGTTGGAAACAGCTCATTGGTCAATATGGCTCACCTCCAAAGAGTAGAATTGGACCCCAGGTTCTCCAGGTGTGTTATTTTCCATATAATCTCTCCTAACCCTTTTATCTGGGCCTTGCTATCTGCCTAGGCTCTCTCCAGCTGCTACCACTGTACAATTCAAATGTGGAGCTTCAGTCAATACCCACCATCTCCTCACAACTCAGGTTCAAGGGGCCAATGGATCACCCTCTGGGCGAACTCACCCACCACCAGGTAAGAGCCCCTTCTACCTCTAACTTGACTTTTCTCCTTTGGCTGATCAATGTCAGTTTGAGCCAAATGTCCCCAGGAAAGGTCTATTCTAATTACTGCAAATTAAAATGACTGAGGGAACTTTAAAAAAAAAAATCGCATTGCTCAGGAAACACTCCATAGATCAGGAATGTCTGGACTGGAAACTAGGCATCCATATTTTTTTAAAGTTTCCAAAGTGCAGCAAAGTTTGGAAGTTTCTGGCCTATTCCCATCCAGGGCTGAGTGGTCAGTCTAGGGCTTGGCAGGGCCTCTGGGGCAAACTGTCATCCAGAATGGTGCATGAGAGGAGAAAGAAACAGAAACTTCCAACCACTAGTAGGGACCTCCACCTCACACCACCACTATGAAGAGATCAGCTAGTACTTTGGAGTCAGATCCTGACTTCACCTCTAGCTCACCACTTAACCTGTAAAATGAGCATCCAGATCTTACCAGTAAATTGGAAAGAAGAAAACCTGCTATTGTGGGCTTTGGGGATTCCCTGGTATTCACTGGTTGTCATTACCCATCCCTGTTCCCAGGCTGTGAATTTTTCAGCTGCCAGAACTGTGAGGCCGTGGCCGGGTGCTCATCCCGGCTGGACCCCATGACTCCTGGAGAGCAGGACAAGCCCTACAAGTGTCAACTCTGCAGGTCTGCCTTCCGCTACAAGGGCAACCTCGCCAGTCACCGCACAGTGCACACAGGTAGGGGAGGAGTTGGGGGGGGCGGGGCAGCCCTGGCCTTCATGCCCATAGGTGTCCTGGAGCAGTGCTTAACCCCTCTTCCTTCTTGCCTCCAGGAGAAAAGCCCTACCACTGTTCCATCTGCGGAGCCCGCTTTAACCGGCCCGCTAACTTGAAAACACACAGCCGCATCCATTCCGGAGAGAAGCCCTATAAGTGTGAGACGTGCGGCTCGCGGTTTGTGCAGGTATGGAGTCAGTCTCAGAGCCCCTTCAAGGGCAAATTTATCTTGGGGCGAGGGTTTCTGTGCCCCCGCCCCGAAGGCGCGGTCTGAAGTCTCCTCCCCTCCTAGGTGGCGCATCTGCGCGCGCACGTGCTCATCCACACCGGGGAGAAGCCTTATCCTTGCCCCACCTGCGGGACTCGCTTCCGCCACCTACAGACGCTCAAGAGCCATGTTCGCATCCACACGGGAGAGAAGCCTTACCACGTAAGTGCCCGACTGCCTGGCCTAAAGCTTAGAATTACCTCCAGTTTATCTAGCAGCTGGCCTGACGGTCTGTAGATCTTTTCGAAATGGGCAGTGATCTGGCAGAGTCCGTGTGAATAAGGGGGGGTGGGGTATAGGGAGGGGCAGGTGTAGGCCTTAGAGTCCTCGACTGGGCACTATGCTGGGGAGGGGCTAACCGATGGAAAAACCTTTGCTGAAGAGGGCTGTACCTGGCTCCTTGGTGTCCCCCTGAGGATTTGAGAGCACGTGAGGACTAAAGGGCTTGTCTTTGGCGGAGAGCTAGGCAATTCGCCTTTGATCCACTCCTGAAAGGTGGTTGTGAATGCGGAGGGAACCTAATCCGGCTGTCCTCCCACAGTGCGACCCCTGTGGCCTGCATTTCCGGCACAAAAGTCAACTGCGGCTGCATCTGCGCCAGAAACACGGAGCTGCCACCAACACCAAAGTGCACTACCACATTCTGGGGGGACCCTAGCTGAGTGCCCGCCCAGACCCACTTGCTTCCTGGAGGGACGAAAGCTGCAGACTCAGACCTGGCTTCCCTGTCAGGCTTGGGCATGGGGGTGTGCAAGAGCCCTGCTCCCATCAGAAACTGCCACCACTTTAATTTCTCACTGGGGAGAGCAGGGGTGGCAGATGCCGGCCTAATCTGCCTCTGTTTTGCTGGTCAAAACCTCTTCCCCACAATCAAAATTATTTCTGAGGAGAGCAAGCTAGAGGTTGGGAGAGGGGACAGGCTGGAGGCTTTGTTTCCTTAAGGAAACAGCCCTCCACTCACTCAGATATCTGTAAATATAATTTATTTAGGTCTTTGGGTGGCACCAGGACCTTCATTCTATTGCATTGCCCTCTTCTTTCATGAGTGTGATAGAAGTGACCTGAACACAGACCGTGTGGTCACAGCTCTGCTGGCAGAGACTAGCACTTGGCTGTCTCCTTAGGCTTGAGTGCTTTTTATTATTATTGTCATAACTTTTCTCTTTAGAATTGTTCTTCTATTTGTTTGCTTGTTGGTTTGTTTAAAGTGGAGAAAGGGGTTCTCTTTCTTGCCCCTCCAATTCTAGGTCTGGAACCTTTATTTGTTTTTAGGGCAGCTCTGGGAACACATGGGTTTGAGACTGGGTCAGGAACCCTCTCTGGTGTTGTGGGTATTGTAAGTTCTCTAGCAGGCTAGAACTGGATGTAGATTTTTCCCCTCTTCTTCAAGTGTCATAGGAACTTTTATGGTGAGCCTGAAATGGAGGTAAAAATGCCTCCTGGAGCGCAGGGGAGTGCCAGTGTGGATGTGCATCACTCTAAGTGGAGGCTGGCAGTCTCTCCTGCAAGGCAGTCCAGTGTAGTCCCATTAGTCTGGTGACCTAGGTTTGGCTCCTCCGTGTCCATCTATCTTGAAAGAGTCCATTCAGGGGCTTGAGATAAACCCATAATCCTCCCATTGGTCTTGGCATTGAAATGATCCCTCCTTGAGTGCAGGGATCTAAGGTATCAGAGATGGTGCAGCCTTTTTTGATTCTACCCAGCCTCTAAGAACGTCATGACCTAAGGGAGACTTATGAAACTCTTTATCTTGACTAAAGAGTAAAGAGACAAGACCTGTCCTTTACTGCAGAGGCGGCTGGGCTTAAATGTTCCTTGGGTTACTATCCTCTATCTACCTGAGACAAACTTCCTTTAGTAGGTTTTTGGACATGTTCTGGCAAGTGTCCAGATTCCAGAAACTTCTTTGCCTGTAGAACTGGTGCTGGGTAACTTGCTTACCTTAGAAAAGATGGGTCTGTGACCTGGTCTTCTCATTACTTCTCTGCTTGGAACCAATGAGTGCACAAGAACATTCCACAGGGGGAGAAAAGGGGCTGAGTTCCATTCTGGGTTTGCTGTAGTTTGGGATTATAGCTTTAGAAGATTTCAAAGGTGATTGGCAGATGACCGAAGGAGCCTTCTAGTTGACCAGGTATCCAGGTAGGATTAAGAGATTGTTTGAGGGGCACAGTCTCTGGTATAGGCCAAGTAGGTAGAAAATTAGGAATGGAGTTGCCTCTTAGCTGGATGGAATGTCTGAAATGTGAGATGATGTTCTAATCCTTGATTTATAATCCTGCCCCAGTTGTCCTGGGGCCTGTTGGATAACAAGCTGGGGGTAGAAGATAAGAAGCACTTTTGATTTTGATTTTGTGGGGTGGAACTTTCTCAAGATGGGTCAGTATTAGTGATGTCACTTGGGGACTGGTATGAAAGCTACTCGTCTCCTTCTTTCCCTCTTACTCCCCACTATAGAATTGAAGAAGAAAGAGAAAACAGAATGAACTATGATTTTTATTTAGCAGATTGGATGGGCAGGTGGAGAGTGCTTAGGGGTGGAGATGTTAGATCTTGCAAGATCGGATTTTTGGAATAAAGAAGCCTCTCTGTATTGTCTGATGTGTCCTGGGTTCTTACCTGGAGAAGATCTAGGGACTGAGGTATGCCAGGGGGTGGGAGAAAGAAGGGTTCTTCCCTCCTGGATACCATGTGGATTCTGGGCCAATTCCACCACCCATCCCAGCAGACATTTTAAATGGCCCTTGTTCTCCCAGTCCCTGCCCTTGCCTTCCGGCTCATTGTGTAGGAACCAGTGACTTCATGAAGTTTCTCCGGAGCCACCTGCATCCTGCTGCTCTGAAGTCACTTCCTGCCTGAGGTGTGGAGGCGGCAGGGAGAAACCAGGAAGCCACTAACATCAGAGGCTGGAAGATGCATCTGTGCTGGGGATCTTAATGCTTGGGACACCCCTGACTACCACCAAGGAAAATCGATAGAACTTGGGTCCAGTGAGGACAACAGATGCTAGAGCTGGCATTGGGAAGGCTGTGCAGTTGGAGCCAATAGGCTTCCACATCCCTTCCCCAGCAGTGGTGTCTTGGAATCTACCTAGTGCACAGTGCTTGTTTCCACCCCACTCTTTTCCCTACCCTGTGTGTCCTGGGTGCATAGCTTAGCCCATGGGCAGGGGGTAGATGGTCACTAATTCTGATGTTACCTCCCTTTTGGATTTCCTCATCTGTGAAATAAATCCATTAACAAGGTCTCTGCAGTTCTTTCCAACGTTTACAGTTTGTAGTTATATTTCTCAGTCTTTTAAAACCCATGATCTCGATTAGATTTTTTTTAAGGCAAAAGGTAAAACAAAGAAACTAAATAAAGCTTTCTTTCACCCCCCCCCCACTACAGTTTATTCTCTCCTGTTAAAAATAAGGCCAGCTAACATTATCTCCTGCTGAAGGTCAGGCCATAAATTAAGCATTTTAGCACATAGATTTTTCAATTCAACTCCCCTGATAACCCTAAAAGCTGGTAGATACTATTATTACCCCCCAGTTTACAGATAGGGACCCAAGATGATCTTGACCAAGTTAGTAAGTAACGATGCTAAGATTGGAACTGTGATTTGATTCTAAAGTCTGGGCTCTTGGGCCTCCCTGGTGGGGCAGGGGTTAAAGTCTCAGCACTCTCAAGCTATCACCAGCTACTGTGGCATGAGTTCGATCCCCGGCCAGGGAGCTGACCCACATGGCGCAGCAGACCTCTCCTCTTTCCCCCTGCTCCCCTCAGCAGTGTATTTCAGTAGATCTGCCTTTTCTGCTCCCCACTCTGTCTTTGGTGAATCCTCTCGCCCCCTCCCACCCCACACACCTCTAGCCTACACCCCACTTCTTGTATGCATAAATAAAAATCTTTAAAAAAATAAAGTCTGAGCTCTTAATCACTGTATTATACAACCAAACCAATTTCTGCATCTTTGGCATATTCTCCACTAGCCGAAGTTTTAACTTCACTTACACATATTTTTTTAAAAAAATATATGCTTATTTTTATTTCCCACATATAAAATTATAAGGTTCGGTGTGCCTTTAAAAAGTACATAAGCTTTCCACCTTTTCTACGATGCCTTTTTCCCACTGATCTGGGTATGAACTCCCAGCCCAAGGTTTCAAGATCAGAGTCCTGAGGACCTTCAATTATTATGAAGAAACAGAAAGCCAAGATGGAGGGAATGGATAGTGGCTGGGGGCTGATGGCTCCAGTGGTCATGGTTTGTTTATTTAGTTCATCCCTTCAAGTGGTTAGAAAGTGGTTGTGCCAGAGGGCAGAGACGATTCCTGCCTCACTGAAGAAAGACAGGTAGGTGGTGCTGTTGGGGTCCTGAGTAAGTTCTCAGCCGCCCTTCTCCTCCCCAGTTATTTTTGGTTTCTGTGACCTGTAGGTTTCCTGTTGGAAGGCACAGAAGCGACAGGAACAAGTTCTCATTACAGAAATGAACGCTAGGAGTTCAACAACCTATTCCCCTAGTCTCTTTCCTTGGCCTCCGAACCCCTCAGGGATCAGGCATCTAGATTCTGGTGTGTTAGCGGCCTCCTGCGCTCGAATCAGGTATTTCGCTTGAGTCTCCTTTGGACGCTCCTCTCGCTCCTCTCGCTCCTGGGCCTCTCGCGGAGCAAGTTAGTGTTTTCCCCTCCTGAAACGGTTTACGCACCCACCCACCCCCGCCCCCCATGCTGCACTCCTTACGCGCGGGACTGGGTGCTGAAATCTGGACGAAAGGACCCGCGAGTCGGACCTGAAACGGGGCCGCTCCCGCTAGGTTCCCGAGTCACGTGGCGCGGGTCTGTCAGCCGCCTAAAGTCTCCTCCTTGCGCATGCGCCCTACTCACCGCAGGTTCCGCGCTGGGCTCTAAGCCCCGCCCTACCCCTCTGGCCCCGCCCCCGAAGGAATCCCGCGTTCTCATTGGCGAGTTACGAACAGGAACGTTGACCAGGGCAGGTGCAGATACTTCCAATGCAAGAGAATCCCCGCGGAGACTGGCATGCCTGGGGGTGGGGTCCAAGCCCAGTACCGCCCCCCACTCCTAGACCGATGGTTGGCTCCAGGCCACGCTCGGTGCGCCCGGGCCGCGACTCCTGACCAGCGGGGCCACGCCCCCGTGCGCTGAAATCCGGGCTTCCAGGCCCGGTCTACCCACCTCCGTCGCCCCCCGAGGGGAGAAGCGCAGGCACCTCAAGCAGCTCTCTGCAGCTTTGAAGCCCTCGTCGGTACCTTCCTCTCCACCAGCCTCTCCTCCCCCGCGGGCCGGAGCGGAGAGGGTGGGCAAAGGTGGAGCGTCCTAAGTCCTGCGCCCGCGGGGACTCTCAGTAGCGGCAGCCCTGTTGCCTCTCGGATGGCGCACAGGGCCGGGCCCCCAGACGGGGGCTGGGGCTGGATGGTGGTACTCTCGGCTTTCTTCCAGTCGGCGCTGGTGTTCGGGGTACTGCGTTCCTTCGGGGTCTTCTTTGTGGAGTTCGTGGCGGCGTTTGAGGAACCAGCAGCACGCGTCTCCTGGATCGCCTCCATAGGAATCGCGGTGCAGCAGTTTGGGAGTGAGTGCCGCGCTGGGTCTGGCATCCTGCGACCCTCGGAAGGGGGCGGGGGTGCCGAGATAATAAATGGGAAGGGAGGTGCTGGAGAAGGACGCCTAAGATCTTTACGCAAAACTTCCTTCCTTCTTCCTATCCAGGCCCAGTGGGCAGTGCCCTGAGCACAAAGTTCGGGCCTAGGCCCGTGGTGATGATCGGAGGCATCTTGGCTGCTCTGGGGATGCTGCTCGCCTCCTTTGCCACTTCCTTAACTCACCTATACCTGAGTATTGGGCTGCTCTCAGGTGAGAAGCCGGGCTACGGCAGGAAAGTCCAATACTTGTCTTTGGCTTCTGGACGTTCACCTTCTTCCTGCTCTTTCCAGAAGACATAGACAAGCTGAGAGAAACTTTGGGCCTTGAAGGGAATTCTCAAGAGGAATGCTTAAACTGATAAACATGGTGGGGAAATTAGAAAATTGCAAGCCTGGGGATAGTGGGACTGGAGTGTAAAAGCAAGAATTACTATAAAATGGAGACAGGTAATTATGCCTGTGAAGTACATAACATTATCCAGTTTATAGGGGAAGGGACTTCAGACGTTTATGCAGCTTGGCCAGAAATGGTAGAGCCCAGGTCTAACCTTAAAGTTCTGTGCTGCTTATTTTGCAAACATTACCTTTAAGCCTGCAAGTCTCATAAGGCATATTACCATGCCCCCTCATTTTGCAGATGAGATTGAGGCTGGAGATTAAGTAAAATATACAAGGTCAAAGCTAGGATTGTAATCCAGATCTGTGCTACATTCTGTTGCAGCGTTGGGGTTACCAAGTTGCCTGAGCACACTGAGTCCCCAACCCCCATTTCTTCCTTTTTGACAGGCTCTGGCTGGGCCTTGACCTTCACTCCGACGATCGCCTGCCTTTCCCGTTACTTCTCTCGCCGGCGATCCCTGGCCACGGGGCTGGCACTGACAGGAGTGGGCCTCTCCTCTTTTGCCTTTGCCCCACTTTTCCAATGGCTGCTCAACCACTATGCCTGGCGGGGGGCCCTATTGTTGGTGTCTGCCCTCTCCCTCCACCTGGTGGCTTGTGGTGCTCTCCTCCGCCCACTCTCCCTGACTGAGGACCCTGCTGTGGGTGGCCCTGGGGCCCAACTCATCTCCCTCCTCCATCATGGCCCCTTTCTCCGTTACACTGTGGCCCTCACCCTGATCAACACTGGCTATTTTATTCCCTATGTGCACCTGGTGGCTCATCTCCGGGACCTGGATTGGAACCCACTGTCTGCTGCCTCTGTACTCTCGGTGGCTGCTATTTCTGACCTCGTGGGGCGTGTGGTCTCCGGGTGGCTAGGGGATGCCATCCCAGGGCCGGTGGCACGTCTCCTGATGCTCTGGACCACCCTGACTGGGGTGTCACTAGCCCTGTTCTCTGTGGCTCAGGCTTCCACAGCTCTGGTGACTCTGGCTGTGGCTTATGGCTTCGCATCAGGGGCCCTGACCCCAGTGGCCTTCTCCGTGCTGCCTGAACTGGTGGGGACTGGAAGGATATACTGTGGCCTGGGACTGGTACAGATGGTAGAGAGCATCGGGGGGCTGCTGGGGGCTCCTCTGTCAGGTAAGGGGAACAGAGTTTCTCTGTGGGTCTGGGCTGCAGGGGAGGGGACTATTCACATTATATGTAAATATTGTCCTGTGGTTCAGTACACTGCAGGGCCAGCACGGCCAATCATAGCAGCCTCAAAACGAGTCCAAGGCAGGAAGAAACTGGGACACACTAGAAAGACTGAGAAGCTTCCTACCCTCAGCAGGGTACCCACAGCTTGGGTTTTTAAGAGGACCCGACCAGACAAGCATGCCAGTGTCTACCTTTTCCCTTGGCCGTCGGGGCCCTTAACCCTGGTGTCTGAGTCATCTGGTCAAAGTTCTCCCAGTTCTGGATGCCAGACTTTCAAATCCTTAACATTTCCCTCTTAACTATTAACTGAAGATGTAGGCAGGAAGGCCACAGTTGCTGAAAAGACACTATCTGGATCTTCAGATCTTCACTGGCTGGTTTGGAGGTCCTTTCTGAAGGCAGGAAGGTGGCTGAGATGACCTTTGGAGGTCTCTTTGGAAACCAGAGTTCTCAAGCTCACCATCCTTGGCACCATCTTACCTTGGCCCTCAATTCTTCCAAGATGATGGGTTATAGATTATTTTGATCCCTCCAACCAAAAATATGTCTGATTTGTAGTGCTGGCAAACATCACCCAGGTATTTTTTTTTTTTTCTTGTACCTAGGCTACCTCCGAGATGTGACAGGCAACTACACCGCTTCTTTTGTAGTGGCTGGGGCCTTTCTTCTTGCAGGGAGTGGAGTTCTCATCACCCTGCCCCACTTCTTCTGCTTCTCAGCTCCTACCTCCAAACCCCAGAATCTTGTAACGGATGCACTGGATACCAAAGTCCCCTTGCCCAAGGAAGGGCCGGGAGAGGACTGAACTCCAAGAAGGGGCAGTCTGACCAAGAAGGCCAGAGTTTAGCAGCTCTACGTCTTCTACTCCTACTGCATCTTAGTGCCCATGAAACCACAGTGCCTTAAGCATCTTGATCTGCCTCCCCAGAGCAGGCTTGGAGCTCCTGCAGTGTATATGCCAACCCTTGGTATTTTGTTGAGGGCTCCTATCTCTTCTTTGTTGCCACAACCTCTTCTGAAGGATTCAGGAGTTTAGTTTGCTCCACTGAGCTGTGAATCAATCATGAAAATCAAAGGCCAAGAGACTTCTCATGTTTTACATATGATCTTCAGCGTTGTCTGCTGAGTTTCTTCTCTGAAGACAGATGTTTGGGAAAGAGGGATGCCCCTTTGAGATAAAGCTGAATAAGAAAACTGGACAGTACTCAGAACCTCAAAAAGAGCCGGGGCCCATATGCTTGGGTTGACAAAATGGGGTCATTTGAAGCCTGAGTCTATTCTCTGGACCACATTTCCTCCCACTTGTCCACTAACCTCTCTCTTTCCTACTATGCCCTGTGACTTAGAAAAGAAATCACAAGAATGGTGCCTAGTTTGGGCAAGGGGAGCTAAAGTTGACATAGCTGAAGTCTGGGTCTAGGATATTTGTATTCCCCTCCAGCCAGCTGAATGAGCGAAATGCTGGAAAGAGTTATTTGGGTGATCTGGATGCTCAGGTGAGGGAAATGAGAGTGAGGAGGAACAGGCACCCACAGTGCCCCACCCCAACTCCAGCAACAAATTTCAACTGACAGGCAGACAACTTCTCAAAGATTCCTGGTTATGATGACAAGTCAGGCAAAGAGTAATGGATTGGTTGGACAGACACCCCACCTCCCCCCAAAGCCTAGTGGGATCCTGTTCCTTTCAAGCAGCCTTTTGGCTCTCTTAAGTAGAATGTTTTTAGCATACTAGGTTGACTAACAGTTGGAACTTGCAGGAAAACCAGATAGAAATTCTTTATTGGAGGAGGGACTCCAACAAGAAAATGGTCAACAGGTGGTGTCTGGAGTAGGCTGAGGGCCTCCTGGGGTGAGAAGGGCAACCTGAGGTACAGGGAGCAGCTCCCCTCTCTCGGGGGGAGGGGTGCCTGGGCGGGAGGCTGGACGGCAGGAGGGCAGCGCCGTGGGCAGCCCCATATAGACGAAGCTGCCAGTAAGGACGAAAGAGCTGCACACGAGGAAGGAGGCCGTGAAGTCTCCTGTCTCATCCCGCAGGAAGCCTGAGAGGAAGGGTAAAGGAATTTAGAGGGCTTGGACACTAGGGGCAGAGGGCAGTTGCCAGTAGATCTGTTGGCTCTAACCCTTACCTGACAGGGGAGGTCCTAGAAGCCCCCCGAGGCTCATCAGCATCATCACCAGCCCGGTGGCTTGTACGACACCTCCGATGCCCACTAGCCCCGGGAGCACGCCGAAAACCAGCGGGGCATAACTTCCAGCGCTCAGTCCGTAGGCCCCAGCCGCGGCCAACAGGGGGCCCCCCCAGCCCTCGGGGCTCCCCACAGCGGGCACCAGTCCCACCGCCAGCAGCCCCAGCCCTGTCAGAGCCCCGAAGACCGCCAGCAGCCGCGGGAGGGGCACCCAGCCTTGGTCCGCCAGCCACCCGCAGACCAGCCGAGCTCCCGCATCCCCCACCGCAGCCACTGCCACCACCAACGCTGCTCCGTACCCCGCCAAGCCCCGGTCTAAAGCGTGAGGAGCCAAGTGCACGTAAGGGATGAAGTACCCGCCCCCCACCAGGGCCGTGCCCAGAGCAAAAACTAAGAAGGCCCGGCGTGTGAAGAGGCCCAGGCCAAGGGCAGCGAGGGGTCCGCGGGGCGGGGCCGGGGGGTCGCCAAGGAGCGCCAAGGGACGCAACAGGGCGCCACAGGGGGTGAGGTGGAGGGTGATGGCGCCAAGGAGGAGCAGGGCGCCCCGCCAGCCGAAAGTATCAAGGAGGAGCTGCAAAGTGGGCGCTAGGAGCAGCGAGGAAGCCCCGTTGCCAGTGAGTGCCAGCCCCACGGCCAAGACTCGACGGCGGGAGAAGTAACGGGAGAGGGTACCAAGGGCAGGGGCGAACACGAGGGCCCAGCCGCAGCCTGCGAAAGGAGAGGACTGGGTGAGGCCAGGGACGGGAGCGCCGGCCCCAGCAACCCCAGCCCCGCTCCTCGCACGCGCCTCCGCACCCTTTGGCCTCCAGCCCCGACAAGCTGCTCTCTCCACCATCATCCCCTCCAGGGCCCGGCGTCCCTGTCCCCTCACCAGCAAGGAGGCCCAGGCCCAGGTAGAGGTGCAGGAGACTGCCGGCGAAAGCCGAGAAGACGAAGCCGACGGACGTGAGGACGCCCCCAGCCATCACCACCGGGCGCGCCCCCCAGCGGGTGCTCAGGGCGCTGCCCACTGGGCCTAGAAGGGGCCGGAGTCAACGCAAGACACGCCCCTGGACCCCCGAACTCGCGCCGACACTTCTCATTGGCTGTTTTCCTGGCCTGACATTCCTCCTCCAGCCTAAAAGCGCCTCCCCTTGACATCCACGACCACTGTTTTCCCGACGGCCGTGCTCAGGTTGTCCGATCCTCGGGCGGGGACCCGACCTCTACACTCGCGGCCCCTCCACCCCCGCTCCTGCCTCCCGCCGCGGGCGCCCCCTCACTGGCTGCCTGCTGCACGGCCAGGGCCAGGGCGCTGACCCACGCAGTGTCCTGAGCGTTTCGGTCAAAATGCTCCGCGAGGTCAGGCAGGACAAGGCCCAGGGAGCGTAACAGCCCGTAGGAGAGCCCGTTCACCGCGAAGGCTGCGGCCGCCACCACCCAGCCCCAGCCCCCGTCCGGGGGTCCGGCCGGCTTGGGGGTCATCGCCATCTGGGGAGGGGAACACCTGTGAGTGAAGTCTCCACGTCTGTGCCTCCTCTAGGGACCTGGCATCCCTGAGATCCAGCTCTGGCTGCCTGGTCAAGGTGGGCACGTCACCTTGAGCAAGAGAGGGCGTGGGGGGGGGGCGGGAGCCGGCGCCGGGCCTCGGATCCGCGCGAAGTACGGGGGTTCCCCCTCCCAAACGCCCCTGCCCCCTTACCCGACCTCTCCGGGCGGTGGGGGGAGGGGAAGGGCGAGGAAAGTCTCGGCCGGGTGTTCGCCCCGCTTCCCCGGCGGGCGGGGCCCCAGTGGGGAGCGAGTGCGGAGATGGAGCCCAACTTGGGCCGGCTCTCTCGGTAAACAGAGATCACCACAGGGGGCCTGAGCCACCTGGGAGGCTGGGGGTACGGAGGGCGGGGGCGGAATGCGACAGCCAATCCGTCGAGCGGCGGGTGAGGCCAGAAGCTTAGTCCCACGGGGATTGAATTAAACACCCCCAGCCCCCAGGAAGGGAGCGGCGAGGAATGAATGCAGCCCCACCCCGCTAGGCTCACGCCCACGCACCTGCCGCCCGGGCTCGAGGAGGAGGCGAGCAATGGCAACCCCCGCCAAGCCCGAGGTCTGGAGGCGAGGTACGAAAATAGGGGTGGTCCCCCAAAACCTGAGGGCAAGAGTAGTTTGTGCCCCGGAAGACCCGGAAAATATCGGATCTCAAATCACAGACCTCCACTGAGTAGTCGCTCCCTGCTCATCAATAATATGCCCTCAAGGACGTATTATTACAGCAAGGAAGAGGACTCCCTTATTATGGGGAAGGAATTACTATTACAGCCAGGAAGAGGGCTCCCTTGTGATGGAACTGGATATGCCAGGCACTCCTTACTCCCGTCCTCTTTTCACCGTCACAATAACCCTAAGAAGGTGTCATCTCCATTTTGTAGATGAAATAACTACGTTTTAAGCGAGTTGCCTAAAATCGAACTGCTTTTAAAAATGGTGGAAACACTTGATTTGGGGTCTATCCAACTGCAGGACCATACCAGAAAAAAGGACCTAGGATTGAAGTTGTTGCCACAGGTCCCTTTGCCACAGTTAAGGGGAATGGACTGAAGCGATTGATGCCAAACTTTCCTGAAAATAGCAGAACTTTTGCAGGGTCAGAGAGTTTATGATTCTAAGACCTGAGAATAGAAAGGATCCTTGTGATCAGAATCCCTGAAGATTTAAGGTAGACTTTTAAAAACAAAGCAAGAAGTCAGAGAATTGAGCCCAGGTATTGATTTCTTGAAGAATTTTATAAATATGTTTTTTTAACATTAGGATTAAGGTTACCGTTGCTTTACTTCAGCTACTTGAATCAAGAGATGTTATCTTTGAATTAATTATTGAACAATATAGAAAATTCTGTAACTTACAGCTTGGAGAATGCATCAGCCCACAGCCACTTGATGGCAGTATTTCCTAAATGTTGACAAAGTATCTGCAAATAAAAGAAAAACAGCTTCTTTATTGAAACTGTAAACCTTACAAACACAGCATGACCTTCAACTGCTCCCCAATGACTATAAGAGGAAAAAAAAAATCAAACTACTTTGTGTATGAGACCTTTCGCAATCAAGAGCCGACCCAGGATGTCTTTTCATTCTGTCTTCCGTCTCACCTACACCCTTCTATCAACTGTTAGCTTCTTACCTGCTCCATGGCCATGCCTAGCATTTTCTCACTCCTGGATTTTTGCATAACTTTTAGTTTGAAATGCCCTAGATGGGGTTCAGAAGTCCATAAAAGTTTGTGCTCCTGACACGTACACCCTAGGAAAGTGACCTCACCGGTTTCCCTACTCTGGGGTGCTATTGTGAAAGGCACCTAGGAGGTGGAGCCAGCCTGTTCTCAGCCACGCAGGAAAGCAGGAAAGCAGGAAGATGGCTGGTGAGGACTCTGCTCCAAGATAAATGAAGCCAGCTGTAACAATTCCCTCCTCCGTGGTTAAGTAAAAATGCATAGCAAAGAGGGGACTGGCCCCTCCGGATCTAGGAATTGTTCAAAGTGATGCTGAGCATCTCTATAAGATATTTATTAACCCAGGAGGCAGGGATGATTGACTGTGAAAGAGCACAGTCATCTTCATCCTGATGTTCCCTATATCCTTCACCAAAATTCCTGTTGCCAGGAAATTTCGTCGTCTTTGTCTGCTACATGCCAACAAAGCCAAAAATGGCAAAGGACAGGGGTTGAATCCTTAATATGCGCTTTTATTAGATTTGCCAGCCAATCTGAGAAGGGCCAAGCATCATGCTCCAAAAACTGATGAAAGTTAAGAGTAGATAAATTGGAAAGGAGGCAGCATAAGACCAGGGTCTGGCTCACACAAAGGAGGTGAGAATGAAAGGGATTAACATAGCCATTAATCCAGCTACAGAAATTAAAAATCCTTAGGTGCCAACTTCTAGATCAAGTATCAGACTGCTGTGGAGAGTATCACCAAGGTCCCTTGCAGCAGAGAGGTGGGGATATGAAGATGGAGGCCATTGTAGAGAATCACTGATACCTCACAAATCAACCTAGTCACGGGCCTCCCTGGTGAACCAAGGGGTTAAGTCTCAGCGCTATGAAGCTATCAGCAGCCACTGCAGCACGAGTTCGATCCCAAGCCAGGGAGCCGATCCACATGGTGCAGCAGACCTCTCCTGTCACACCCGCTGCTCACCTCAACAGTGTATTTCAGTCAGTCTGCCTGTTCTGCTCCACACTGTCTCTGGTGAATCATTTTACCCCCTGTACCTCTGGCCTATACCCCAGCTCTTATATGCATAAATAAAATAATTCTTTAAAAAAAATCAACCTAATCACATCCTATAAGTAATTATGTTATCTCAAACTGTAACTCCCCCAGAAAAGGGGGGGTTCCAGGTTCCGGGCCCCACCCAAGGAAGGGTGGAGCTGAGCAGGGAGGAGGAGAAGCTGGAAAGGAGACTGGAGAAGAAAGAAGGATGGAGAGCAAGAGGAGACCTGAAAGGAGCGACATGGAGCAGAGAGACACGTGAAGAAGATGCACTTGCTTTTTGGCCTTGGACTGGTTGAAAGACATGTGGGTGAGAGACCTGTGGGGAAGTAAACAATGGTAGTTTTATCTTGATTTTGATTTTGCTCTTTTCCTTCCAGATTTGTCTGGCTGTTTCTGACCTTTTGTGGGTCCTGCTAGAAGGTTCTTTAGACTTGTGGCAGGCATTTGGGCCTCAGTGGCCCTGCTTTGGGCTAACCCTGTTTCGTTGGACATTTATCCATGAGGGGATGTGGTAACTTAGGGTGCTTGGTTTGAACCTGTATTTGTCTTTTTTAAAAAAAGATTTATTTATGTGTACAAGAACTGGGGTACAGGGCCTCCCTGGTGGCGCAAGGGATTAAGCACTGCACCATGATGCAATCCGCAGCCTCTGCAGCACAAGTTCGATCCCTGGCCAGCCAGGGAGAAACCCACATGGCGCAGCAGACCTCTCCTCTCTCACCACTGCTTCCCTCAGCAGTGTGTTTCAGTCAGTCTGCCTGTTCTGTTCCCCACTCTGTCTCTGGTGGATCCTCTCACCCCTTGCATCTCTGGCCTGTACCCCAGCTCTTGTATGCATAAATAAATAAATCTTTAAAAAAAAAAAGAAGTACTGGGGTACAGGCCAAAGGTGTGGGGGGTGAGAGGATTCACCAGAGACAGAGTATGGAGCAGAACAGGCAGATCTACTGAAATACACTGCTGAGGGGAGCAGCCAGCAGAGGTCTGCCAAGCCATGTGGCTAGCCAGGGATCAAACTCATGCCACAGTGGCTGGGGATAGCTTGATAGCACTGTCTTTAACCCCTGTGCCACCAGGAAGGCCCCCTTTGTCTTTTCTTTGTTGTACACTAATTGTATTAAAGTTTCTTTGCATTAAAGGTCTTACACAGTAGAGTACGTTTCATCTTAATGCGGCAGATGGCAGAACCTATTTAGAGTGGGGAGGTCCTGGGGCCCCTCTCCCTGCCCTGTAACAAAACAATGTGTGTACATGCAGATTCCTAAACTATCCATGGTTCCCTTTTTATCCTCCTCCCTAGCCATCCTTCCCATCATTACCATCCCTCTCCATCTTTTGCTCATGGAGCTAATATAGAACAGATCCCCAAGCTAGACTTCCTGGGTTTGACTCTCAGCCTTGCCATTTATTAGCCACTTGATTGTGAGCAAGCTAGTTGACCTCTCTGTGCCTCCATTTCTTCTTATCTAAAATGGGGAAGGGGAGAGTAGCAGGTTGTTATGAGGATGAAATGAGTCCCGTGTGTATACATGTCAGAACAAGGCCAGGAACATTTATGTGCAAACCCCTCTTACTGCAGTTTGACTCCAAGGAAGCTGGGCAGACCCTCTAGCCCTGCTGCCTTGCCCTACCTCGCTCCTTATACTTTCTCAAGGTCAAAGACCCACATTGGTCTGGTGAGTTCCCAGTAGAACTACATAGGTTCCACCTTGTGGTGGCTACAAAAAAGCAAAATGGAATTATTTTCTTTGTGGTGAGTGGTTTTCTTCACGTTCTTCAAAATTTATGAGACAATACTGGTCTTTTTTTTAACTCTAAAATGAGAAGGAAGGAGTCAAAATAAGTTTTGCTCATTAGCTCCTTCATACAAAATATTTATAGACACCTACCATGCCAGATGCCATGCTTAGGGCTGGAAATACAAATATGAATGATAGTTTCTCCCCTCTAAGCCCCCACAATCAAACTAGTGAAAAAGTGAAGTAAAGAAATCTCAATACAAGGAGAGGGACACAGATAACATAGAATGGTGCATGGGAGGAACTGACTCATTATACTGGAGCCTACTGGGAAGTCTTCACAGAAGTGGAGCCCTTTGAACTGGGTCTTGAAGGGTGAGTAGGAGTTTGCCAGATGGGTCTGTGGGCAGGGCCATTCCAGGCAAAGGAAGCAGCCTGTGGAAAATCACTAAGGCAGGAACCAGCTTGCCACATTGTTTATCTTTTGAGGAGCTGTAAAAAGCCACTGTGTGGAGAACAGAGTAGGAGAACAATGTAGGATGGACAAAGGCGAACCGGGCAGAGGGTCCCATCAAGAAAGGCCATGAAAGCAGATTAAGGGGCAGGCTTAGATATTTTCCAAGATTGATGATTCTCAGCTATCTCCACTATGTAGATTTCACTAATATTCATGAATAATGACAGGTGAATACAGAGGGAGAGAACTCATAACACAGTCAGAGGGGTCAGGAGAGTATGGGGTTATAGACCTTTTAGTGTAGGAAATTTGAAAGATCTCATTTTGTATTGGAAATTCATGGGGAATTTTGCATCTTATTTCATTCTACTTCATAATCTTGGATGCATATTTTCATAGGGAAATGATACTTGGAATAACTAAATTATTTAAGTGTTTCATCCACTGATGGTACAGCAAGGTCTTCCCCGGGAGGGACCTTCCCTGGGAGGTCGAGGTCGACCCCAACCACACTCACTGCCAATCGGCCTACATAAGAGCACTTCTTAGCCTTCACTGAAATCATCCATTTTTGTCTTTGCCTCTGAATCCCACCTCACGAGATCCTTGGAGGTAGGATCTTGCATTATCAGCCTTGACTCTGACATACAAAGTTGCCAAAGGTGAATGAAGACTCCCTAAATGGGATAAACACAGAATGAGGGACTCGTTGAATGATTGGCCCCAGGGAACTAATGCTCCACCGGATGTGGCGCTATGATAAAAAAGGGTTGCTGAGGGAGCAAATTAGTAATGTCTGCCTACATGGAGAAAACCCTCAGCAGGCGCTGAGCCCAGTTGAGTTCTTTCTTCCTCCTTTTCTTTCCTTTCCCCTTTTTCTTCCCTTCTTCAGCGAAGACAGCATAGAAGAAATGATTTAATGGACATGTGTTACATTCAGTCACAGATAAGAACAGACTTGTCCAGAATGTTCAAGGTCCATGGCAAAAGGCCAAAGGGACTGTTTTAGTGCGAGCAAAGTGGTCACAGTGATCTGATGGTATTGGGTGTTCTAGATTCAAGACAAGTTCTAACAGAAGCATGAAGTCCAATAGTTTGTATCAGTGCCTCTGGCCTCTGGCATTCCTCATTTTTGCTCCTGTGGCTTCCATGGGTACACAAACCAGAGGTTTTCTTGGACCTCTGTCTCATCTCTCTTCCTTGGCACTTCAGCCTGAGCATTCACTTCTGCCACTGGCTCTCATGGCACAGAGGCTTCTAAGAAGATGGCACCAAGACTGAGAGCCAGGTTGGGTCTTTGGGGAGATCAAATGAAAGGGTTAAGATCTGTGCACAATTTGTTTTGGGAAGACAGGGTCTGGGAGCATGTCTGTTTGTGAACTCTCAGTTGCTTTGGAGCTTTCTCATAGGAGCCCCTGAAGAAGGCTCTTGGGGGTCCTGAGGCCTACCTATGGGAAGCCCTGAATTGAGCCCAGTCATTCTCTGGAGGCACCCACTGGGCTCCCTCTACAGGAGGGAATGGGACAGGCAAGGGTAGATAGTGTTACCCTCAGGAAACTGTTCTACCTGAGGTACACAAAAATAGGAGGCTCTCTAGTTTTTGGTCTAGGTGATCTTGGGCTTCTAAGTATCTAATAGAGCTGCTTCTCACTCACCATTCCCCAGAATCATCTTCTCCAACTCACCCAGAGAACAGGCCATGGGAAGTCAGCATAGATCTCAAACCCCTAGACCCAGGGCATACAAATTGCAAGAAGAATATGACCCAGGAAACAGATGAGGACACAAAGCTCAGGGTTTGTGGTGCAGGGTCAAGCGAGCACATCTACGAGATGGAGGGTGGGTAATAAAGCAGGCAGGGAAAGTCAGCCACTCAGGGTAGTGGGGCTCACTGTGTGCCCGGACAAGTCTGCTTGGGTGAACACACATGAATGAAGATCTGAACTTGAACCATGAGTTGGACTGGGTCTAGGACTGGATAAGGGCCTTGCTGAGTCTGGAGCCAGGGTAGCCTGGGGTGGGGTTGAAGTTGGTACAGATGAGGCAGAACTGAGGCTAGAATTAAATTGGAGCCGAGACCTGGGGTGGGATGGGATGGGAGTCCTACATTACATCTCGCTTACCACTTCTGCCAAGTTGGACTCCCATCTCTCTTCCAATCCAGTCCCCATCTCTTCCCACTCTTCCCACCCCCCACCTCCTCAGTCCCCTTTCCTTGCCTGCCAAAGGTCTAGAGCCTCTCTCCTGGGTCTCTCCAGACATCCCTGTCTCCAGGACAGGGGGGGTCACGAGGGTGGGAATTACCCAACTAAAGCCTTTGATCCTGGCCTCGGTGGCTAAATATCCAAATGTGTCTTATTTGGCATTTTCTGGTTCTGTGACTTTGGCCTACATCTGTGTCAAGGTTCTTAGTTATAAGCTACGGACATTGACTCTGGCTTATTTCAGGAGAAAAATGATTGATTACAGGGCGCTAGGTAGTCTTCAGAACTACCAAGGATGTACAGCACAGACCAGGTTCAGAACACAATTTCACAGCCATTGCTGTTGCCACTGGACAGTAGGTGTCGCTGCTGGCCCTCTGTGACCACAGGCCCAGAAGCTGCTGCTGCTCAGAAATGTTCTCTGTTCCATTCACAAGCTCCAAGTCCAGGTCAGGGGCACAAGGGATACCAGGAAAGCGAACACTTGGTGTTTTCAGGATTCTGTCTCTCATCAAAAACAAAGTGGGACATCAATCAATACATTGGAATAATAATAGAAATTTCTTAAATAAAAGAGTACAAGATGTCCACTAAAATGTCCACGAAAAGCAGGTTATCAGGATGGGAATGGGGTTTGAACTGAAGGAGCAGTGTGCGTACATTCTGCAAAAGCAACTTGGACTTGATGAAGTATTAAGAGTTTAGTCCTTGAGGTCCAACTCTAACATTTTCTGGGTATCGATTTAAAGGAGGTAATTCTTCTTCAAAGGAATGTTGGTGAAACTTCACTGCAACGGACCTTGGAAAGGACCTAGCAGACGGCGGGCATTCTGCTCATGAAGTTCTTGTCTGTTTCATTTCCACCAATTTTCTAGTCATGGGTAGTTATCCCATCATTTCTACTCCAGGCCAATCTCTACTTCAGTTCTCTCTGTTCCTTATATCTTCATTGGAGAGGGGGAGCCACACCAAAAGGGGCCAGTGGTGATGTCTATCACTTCATTTCCTCCCTGCAGTAACCCACCTTTCAGCTACCGCTGGGGTTTCTGGACCCTCGGCCTGCCTTCCCAGAACCAACCTGGGACCTCACATCTAACTTAACAAACTCAGCCTCTTAGAGGTCTGACTGACAACCCCCAGACCTGCTATTCTAAGGCTGCCAGGGCCCTGCCAGGCTGGCATCTGCTTTCCAGATGAATAATGTCAACCAGGACTGGAAGCAAGGTGGGAGGAGACAGGGAGTCAGATAACAGCTTTTCCTGTAGCTATTGGGAGGCAAATTAGGCTTCCTAGAGATCTAACCCATGTAAGGCAGAGATTTCCAGACCAAGCAGAGGATCCCTGTTTTCTTTCCTTCCAGTGTCCACACTAGGGTGGAATATTTTTGCTGTTCAGCAAAATGAGGGTAGGAGTAGGGTGGGGACTGGCTGAGCCCTGGAAGAGTCACAGAGCTGCTAGGAGGGTCTGTGGGCTGAAGAGGCTGGCTGACTGCCGCTGGTAGTTTGTCCCTACCAAGGGGTGGGAGGAGGTCTATGCACACTCAGTACCCTGGTTTATAAACAGAATTCCTCTTGTCTGCTCAAGTAGACAGAATCTCCTTTGCTCTGGCTACAACTCCTTGTCAATTCCTCCACAAAGCCTTCTGCCGTTCCCCTACTTTGAAAGCATTTAAAATCTTAGGCAGCCTCTCTCCTAAGGCTTCCTTCTCTCTGTTCAGAAAAACAGCTTTATCCAGCTGTATCTACCTCTGTCTTAAGTTCTTGTCATCTCTCTTTTCTTGATTCACAACCAGGAGTCATTCCCAGTGAAGGTCACTTATGAATCTGGGTTCTAATTTTTTTTTTTTTAAGATTTATTTATTTAGGCATACAAGAACTGGGGTATAGGCCAGAGGCGTGGGGGGTGAGAGGATTCACCAGAGACAGTGTGGGGAACAGAACAGGCAGGCTGAGCGAAATATACTGCTGAGGGGAGCAGCGGGCAAGACAGGAGAGGTCTGCTGCACCATGTGGATTACCTCCCTGGCCGGGGATTGAACTCATGCTGCAGTGGCTGCGGATTGCTTCCTAGTGCTGTGTCCTAACCTCTTGAGCCACGAGGAAGGCCCCTCTGTTCTAATTTGAAGGAGGTGGTGGAACCTGACCTGGAGGAAAGTCACCTCTGGGTAGGCCCATAGCCAATTAGGTCAAGGCTTGGGCATCTGGTCATTCAGCCGCCTAGAAGGGGCATCCTGACTTAGGGGTCAACAGCTCACTGCTCCTGGGCTTAGGGATCTGGAAAGTGGAAGTTGGTGTCAAATGCTCAGGTATAGATGTTTCAGGATGGGGAGCAGTGAGTGGCAGGGTGGGGCCAGATCAGTGCCTAAACTCCATTACACAGAAAGCCTGGCTGTCCTTAGGTGACTTGTGGCTCTGAGTTTATTCCCCTAATGTCCTTGAGGAGAGCTGATTTATCTTACAGGGCTTGGGGCTAACAGCTTACCAAGTACTTACAGAATGTAATAGACCTGAAAAAGTTTACTGATTACTGGGCCTCCCTAGAGGCGCAAGGGGTTAAGACGCAACCTATGAAGCTATCCGCAGCCACTGCAGCAGTAGTTCTATCACCAGCTGGCCAGGGAGCAACCTACATGGCGCAGCAGACCTCTTCTGACTCGCCCTGTGCTCCCCTCAGCAGTGTACTTTGGTCAATGTGCCTGTTCTGTTCCCCACTTTGTCTCTGGTGAATCCTCTCACCTTCCGTATCTCTGGCCTGTACCCCAGCTCTTGTATGCATAAATAAATAAAAATCCTAAAAAAAAAAAGTTTACTGGTATCAGAATACAAAAAGAAAGCTATCTAAAATAGTGAATGCATGGTACTGGAATAAAAACAGACACACATTCCAATGGAATCAAATAGAAAACCCACAAATAAATGCACATATTAATGGAAACTAATCTTTGAGAAGGGTGCAAAGGAATATGCAATGGAACAAGGACAGTTTGTTAAATAAATGGTGCTGGGAAAACTGAACTGCTACATGCAAAAAAATGAAGCTAGACTACTACCTCACACCATGCATAAAAACCAACTCAAAATGGGTAAAAGACTTGGACATAAGACCTGAATCCATAAAATATATAGAAGAAACTATAGGCAAAACACTACATGACATACATCTCAGTAACATCTTTAAAGACACATCCCCCAAAGCAAAAAAAGTGAAGGAAAAGATGAACAGCTGGGGTTACATCAAATTAAAAAGCTTCTGTACAGCCAAAGAGACATTAGCCAAAACGAAGAGACACCCTACTTACTAATTGGGAGAAAATTTTTGCACTCCATACAACTGATAAGGGATTGATCACAAAGATCTACAAAGAACTCACACAACTCCACAAAAACAAAGTAAACAATCCAGTCCAAAAATGGGCAGAGGAGCTAAAAAGACACTTCTCCAAAGAGGAAATGCAAATGGTCAACAGGTATATGAAAAAATGTTCCACATCACTTGTAACCAGGGAAATGCAAATCAAAACCACAATGAAATACCACCTTATACCAGTGAGAACAGCACATATTAAAAAACAAAACAAAACAGGAAACAGCAAGTGTTGGTGAGGATGTGGAGAAAAAGCAGTTCTCCTACACTGCTGATGGGAGTGCAAACTGGTCCAACCACTGTGGAAAGCTGTCTGGAGGTTCCTCACCCTGCTAAAGATGAAGTTTCCATAGGATCCAGCAATTCCCCTCCTAGGAATCTACCCAAAGGACACAAAAACATTAATTCAAAAGGATACCTGCACCACTATGTCTACTGCAGCACTATATACAACAGGTAAGCTATGGAAACAACCCAGATGCCCCAAAATAGATGACTGGGTCAAGAAGTGTGGTACATATACACCATGGAATACTATTTAGCAATCAAGAAAGATAAACTCATGCCACTCACAGCAACGTGGATGGAGCTGGAAGGGATTATGCTGAGTGAAATAAGACAGAAGGAAAAAGAAAAATATCAGATGCTTTCACTTATAGGAGGACCCAAATAAGGGGGAGGACCCAAATAGGGGACCCAAATAAGGGATCAAGGGAAAAAATAATTACAGTAAATAAAAAAACAAAACTAGGGACTCCCTGGTGGCACAAGGGGTTAAGATGCAACCTATGAAGCTATCTGCAGCCACTGTAGCACTTGAGTTCGATCCCCAGCCAGGGAGCTACCCACATGGTGCAGCAGACCTCTCCTGACTCGCCAGCTGCTCCCCTCAGTAGTGTACTTCAATAAATCTGCCTTCTCTGTTCCCCACTCTGCCTCTGGTGAATTCTCTCACGCCCCACACCTCTGGCCTATACCCCAGTTCTTGTATGCATAAATAAATAAATCTTAAAAAAAAAAAACTAACAGGCAACTATTAATCAGAGACACTCTGCAGAGGAGAGGGAGGGAGAGGGATCAAAATGGGGGGGGGCTGGAGGGGGGCTGGGCAGGAATGTGTTTTTACACAAGGGACTATTATGATGGTGCAAGGGTGAATTGGTGGTGGGAATTTCATAGGAACTACACCTGAGAGGAGAAAGCATGCAGTGTACAAAAAGGAAGAATGATACATATATAAATAATAATAAATTTTTAAAATAATTAATGCATATATATATTTTTAAAGATTTATTTATTTATGCACACAAGAGCTGAGGTGCAGGCCAGAGATGCAGGGGATCAGAGGATTCACCAGAGACAGAGTGGGGAGCAGAACAGGTGGACTGACTGAAACACACTGCTGAGGGGAGCAGCGGGTGAGGCAGGAGAGGTCTGCTGCACCATGTGGGTTGCTCCCTGCCCAGCCAGGGATCCAACTCATGCTGCAGAGACTGCGATTGCTTCATAGTGTGGTGCTTAACCCCTTGTGCCACCAGGGAGGCCCTATATTTAAATAAATGTGTGTAAAACATAGCAGTCGATTAACTTCTTTGATAAATTTCCTATTTCTAATATTTTATTATATTGGCAAACAATTCATAGGTTAATTTTTCTCATTTCCCAGAATTTCCCAAATATTCAGATGGTTGCCAAGAAATCAGAGCCAATCATACTTTCAGACAATTCCTTATACGCAAATAACTTTTTTAAAATTCTTACAAAAATCTTTGTAAATATGGGTCTCCCCGGTGGCGCAGCGGTTGAGCGCTGGGCTGAGAAGCTGCCCGCAGCCTCTGCAGCGCCGGTACGATCCCTGGCCGCTGGGCAAGGGTCTCACATGGCGCACAGACCTCTCCTGCCGCCCGCTGCTCCCCTCAGCCGTGTACTTCGGTCTGCCTGTTCTGCTCCCCGCTCTGGCTCTGGTGAATTCTCTCACCCTCCCACGCTTCTGACTGTACCCAGTGCTTGTATAAATAAATCTTTAAAAAAAATCTTTGTAAATATAATATATTTATTTATTTATATATATTTTACATCATTGTTCATTTTTGTACAATGTATGCTTTCTCCTCTCAGGTGTAGTTCCCATAGAATTCCCACCACCAATTCATCTGTGCACCATCATAATAATCCCTTGTGGGGCCTCTCTGGTGGCGCAAGGGTTAAAGACAACGCTATCAAGCTATGGCCAGCCACTGCAGCACATGTTCAAACCAGCCAGCCAGAGAGAAACACACATGGCGAAGCAGACCTCTCGTGTCTTGCCTGCTGCTCCCCTTAGCAGTGTATTTCAGTAGATCTCTCTGTTCTGCTCCCTACTCTCTCTGGTGAATCCTCTCACCTCCCGGCACCTTTGGCTTACACCCCAGTTCTTGTATGCTTAAATAAATCTTTTAAAAAAATAATAATCCCTTGTGTAAAATCACATTCCCTTCCCTGTTTTGATCCCTTTCCCTCCCTCTCCCCTGCAGAGTGTCTCTGATTAATAGTTGCCTGTTAATTTTGTTTTTTTATTTACTGTAATTATTTTTTCCCTTGATCCCTTATTTGGGTCCCCTATTTGGGTCCTCCTATAAGTGAAAGCATCTGATATTTTTCTTTTTCCTTCTGTCTTATTTCACTCAGCATAATCCCTTCCAGCTCCATCCACGTTGCTGTGAGTGGCATGAGTTTATCTTTCTTGATTGCTAAATAGTATTCCATGGTGTATATGTACCACACTTCTTGACCCAGTCATCTATTTTGGGGCATCTGGGTTGTTTCCATAGCTTACCTGTTGTATATAGTGCTGCAGTAGACATAGTGGTGCAGGTATCCTTTTGAATTAATGTTTTTGTGTCCTTTGGGTAGATTCCTAGGAGGGGAATTGCTGGATCCTATGGAAACTTCATCTTTAGCAGGGTGAGGAACCTCCAGACAGCTTTCCACAGTGGTTGGACCAGTTTGCACTCCCATCAGCAGTGTAGGAGAACTGCTTTTTCTCCACATCCTCACCAACACTTGCTGTTTCCTGTTTTGTTTTGTTTTTTAATATGTGCTGTTCTCACTGGTATAAGGTGGTATTTCATTGTGGTTTTGATTTGCATTTCCCTGGTTACAAGTGATGTGGAACATTTTTTCATATACCTGTTGACCATTTGCATTTCCTCTTTGGAGAAGTGTCTTTTTAGCTCCTCTGCCCATTTTTGGACTGGATTGTTTACTTTGTTTTTGTGGAGTTGTGTGAGTTCTTTGTAGATCTTTGTGATCAATCCCTTATCAGTTGTATGGAGTGCAAAAATTTTCTCCCAATTAGTAAGTAGGGTGTCTCTTTGTTTTGGCTAATGTCTCTTTGGCTGTACAGAAGCTTTTTAATTTGATGTAACCCCAGCTGTTCATCTTTTCCTTCACTTTTTTTGCTTTGGGGGATGTGTCTTTAAAGATGTTACTGAGATGTAAATCCTTACAAAAATTTTAACTAAAAAATATTTAGTATGGAATGTGGGTGTTTTTTTAATACGCTCAGAGTTGAGTGTGTTATTATTGAGGAAATATAACCTGATGATAGGATCATGAACTCTGAAACCAGACCACCTGGGTTCAAATTCTGAACCCCACTTATCTACCAGCTCTGTGACCTAGAACAAATTGTTTAACTAACCAAAAATATGATGGTAAAATAGTAACCGATTCTGAAAAAAAAAAAAATGATGGTGATAATAATAGCACCTTGTCACTATTAACACAATTTGTTAGGTTTGTTGTGAGGATTAAAGAAGTTAATATTTGTAAAGGGTTTGGAAGAACTGCTAGCAAGAAGCAAGCATTATGTAAGAATTTTCTGAACAAATAAGCATGTGTAGGAGTGCTTTGGTTTCCTGAGTGTGTTAGCTTAAGTCGTTAAGAAAGTTCCATCCTGGTTCACCTGGGAGAGTGAACTAAGGGGAGGGTTACATGCAGCCTTAGGCCTCCCCCATCACAGGATACATGGGCCTTTGAGATAGAAGCAGAACAGTAAGGGCCCCAAGGAGAACGGAAAACTTGGAGCAGAGAGTTGCTGCCCAGTCTTGTGTTTCTCCCCGCCCTGGGCTAACCTAGGCAGTTTCCAGTTTGGTTTTATAAGCAAGTTGTCTTCCTTACTCCTCCCCAGCCTAGTTATTTATTTGGGCACTGACCTGCTTGACCCTTGAGCCGCCTTTGACTCTGCTGACCACTCTGCCTTAGACAGCTGCCTCCTGAGTCTCCCTGTTGCTTCTCGAGTCTCTGACAATCTCTTCCACTTTCAGCTTCATCTCTGTTTCCAGCTTAGGGTTCAGCATCCTGTGACACATTGGGGATGGTGATGAGAAGTGGCAGTGCCCAGAAAGCTCAGCGGGTGACAGTTTCGCATAATATCAGTCCTGGAAGGAAGGAAAGACTGAGCTGGCTTCGAGCCCCAGGCCCTTCAGGAGTAACTAAGCAGCATGTGCACTGGCAGCTCAAACCATCTCTGCCAGTTATGATGCATTTTTCTGGCTGCAGTATCAGAAGACTCCAATTCAGCTGGGCTTGAATGAAAGTACATTGCCTTATGTATCAATAAAGCTATTGATTTTATAGTCCTCCTATGAAGGGAGGATTACCCAAGCCTAGCTACATCATCAAGGAATCAGGTTCTTTCCATATTTTCAGCCTGTCGCCTTCAGACTGACTGAGGACTATGCGATTTCAAATATGGCAGCCAGGAAGGACAATGTGGAGAGGAAAATAAGCACGTCTCTTGCAGAGTGTCCCCCTTAACAGTAAGGAAAATTTTCCAACAGTCCCCAAAAGATAACCCCTCATCCATGGCCAGAATTGTGTCCCAATTACATGATTAACCAGCCCCTGATAAGGGGGTGCCTTCCTTTCATCACATCTTACCTGAGCCAGCCGCCTCCAAAGCACAAGACTATGTGGAGTACAGTGGTTCCTGAACACCAAGTAGGGTCAGGAAAAAGTAGGAATCAAAGTTGCGCAGGAAACCAAGAATGTTGGCTAAACTATCTGTGATCTCCCCATAGGTGCCTGAAGGAACTGGAAAAGTTGGAAAACCAAAGATTTCTCTAGAGGGGCCCATTCCTGGGACTCTGGATATGCATGGGGTGGGGAGGGTGTTTATTATTATTAATGTGATTTGTTTCTTCTGGTTTTTACCACAATCCCCTCCTTTTTCATCACAATGTATACACACACACACACAAAAGCAAAACAGGAAAAAACACCTACATGCTGTGTAAAGGACTTGCCATATTGTCTGGCACGAGGTGGGCATCAATATATGCATACCTCCCCTCTGGGTCTTGACGACCACACCACACCCTGACTGACCTCCCCTCTCAGGCTGGTCCCAACTAACCACTTGCTTCACTGTAACAGAGGGACTTTTTTTCAAAATTCACAGTTGACCTACCCACCAAGGCTCCCCACTGCCCTCAGGACAATTCCGGGCAGCCTAGTCAGGAGCACAAGGCCCTTTGTCTTTTGAACCCAAAGGGTCTTGTCTCCTTAGTTTCAGGCCTGAAGAAGGGTAAAGACCAGCAGAAAGAGGCACAACCTGGGTTAAAACTGGATGCAGCATACCAGTCACTTCTGAGGAGGTATTGATGAGTTTCAGCAAAGTGGCTAGATATGAGATAAATAAATGCAAAACAGGAACATTAAGTTCTTTTTCTAGCAATGGGCAGCTAAATTTCCTGATACTGTCCTCCTGGAGGTGCTGGACAGAAGGAAAAAAGTAGCGACTTAGCGAGAAGGAAAGTAGGGGACAGTCTTAGAGAGTAAGGCCTGCATGCAGAGAGGTAAGCAGGGCCAGAAGTAGACAGAACCTGAAGAGAGTGACAGCATAACACGGAGCTTCTAGCTGAATGCCCTGGTGGATGGCAAGTGACAAAGTCTTGGGTGTATATGAGGTGGGGAGTAGGAGCAGTACAGCACAGGAAGCATAACCAGAAAGATTAGAAGTTGGTCTTCTTGGCCTTGGTTCTGGGCACAGGAAAAAAAAGAAGATTTGGTTAAAATTCATAACCATAAGCCTGTTCACAAGTAAGATCTGGACACAGAGACCTGCCACATCTGAGGTCCCAGCAACGTCCAGCTGAGAGTTTAATTTAGAGTAGTCCTAGGGCCTCCCTGGTGGCACCCGGAGTTAAGCACAGCACTCTGAAGCTATCTACAGCCTCTGCAGCATGAGTTTAATCCCGGCCAGCCAGGGAGCAACCCACATGGCGCAGCAGACCTTTCCTATCTCACCTGCTGCTCCCCTCAGCAGTGTATTGCAGTTGATCTGCTTGTTCTGCTCCCCACTCTGTCTCTCACGCCCCGCACCTCTGGCCTGTACCCCAGTTCTTGTATGCATAAATAAATAAATCTTTATGTGTTAACTTGGAATTGACTGACTTTAGGCGTCTTGGCTATGCCTGTGTATAGCAGGCCTAGGTGTATTGCGGCCTCAGGCAGTGGCAGATAAATTTGTGGAAAGTGATAGAGTTAAAAGGGTTGTACCCCGCTTGTCCTGATTTATTTAATTGTGTTCTTTTCTCATTCTGAAACCTTTCTATCAAATGGCAATACACTGTTCCCATCCACCCCCACGAAGTAATCACACACCAGTGAGTAATACAATGGCATTGCTTTTTCACTTAATAAAACATAACCAGTGATGACTCATACTGACATTTCAAATTCTAAGAATTCTGGGGGCACTACTATAGGCGTTTGTCTTCCTTTCTAGCCAATGAATCACACATGTTCTTTATTCTGTTCAGATTCTTGTCCTTTCCCCCAAACCTGCAAGTAAGTCAGCTCTGAGAGGAGCTTCTATTTTCATTCCAGACGTGAAGCTGGACATGCCCAGCGCCTTACTCAGTGCAGAGCATTAAGCCAGTGTTGCAGCTGCTAAATACCCAGGTCCCCAGGGATCGTAGTAGCTTCCTCCTGCTGCAGCAGTTACATAAAGTCATGTTTTGCTAAATAATCAAGATACAGTCCGAGAAATGCCTCAGTAGGTAATTTTGTCACATGCAAACATCATACAGTGTACAAATTTCTTGCTTTGCTCGTAATAGTCACAGTGCTGGACCTCCCTGGTGGCATTAAGAAGGGGTTAAGAAGCAACCTATGAAGCTATTCGCAGCCACTGCAGCACGAGTTCCATCCCCGGCCAGAAAGCTACCCACATGGCACAGCAGACCTCTCCTGTCTCGCCCGCTGTGCCCCTCAGCAGTGTATTTCAGTCAGTCTGCCTATTTTGTTCCCCACTCTGTCTCTGGTGGATTCTCTCACCCCCCACACCTCTGGCCTGTACCTCAGTTCTTGAATGCATAAATAAATAAATCTTTAAAAAAAATAGTCACGGTGCTGGAAGGAGCCCAGTTCTGTGTCTGGGTGTCCATCCAGGTTCTTAGAAGTTTCTCCATAGCTTCTCAAATTTGCTTAGTCCCATTGCTTTCCGTGAAGGAGACAGTTTAACTTAGCTTCTTTACCTTCTGTCACGTGTTCTTGTTCTTCTCAATGAGCCACGGAAGCCTCTTCCTTTCCCTCTGCATTCTGTGTTTTTCTCAAGTCCATATTCCATGCCTCAGAGGTGGTTTTACCTCTGGTTTACTTGGTTCATGTTGTTCTAAGCTTATTTTAGAGCTTCAACTTTCTCTGTGGCTTCTTCCTCTACCTATAAATTTTCTTCTTTTTTTTCACCCTAAACTATGTAGGGTTTCCCAGAAGGCCATGGGACAACCACAAAGTTTTTTTCTTGTACTTTAGTGGAAGACAGGTGCTTTAATAAAGAGGTTTATTTGATGTGCTCCATATTCTTAATTATCGCTACACTATTTTCAGAGCTCTATGGAAAGAGCAGGCTAATCAAAAAGGAATTTCATCATCCTAGGTTAATTAGGTACTGGCAAAAAATAAATGATGTAGAGATTCTTCTGATTATATACTCTATACAATAGATATGAAGGTGCTAAAGATTTGTTAATGCCCTTGCTATTCATGAAATATACTTTTTATTTATTTTTTATTTTTGCGTAGAAGAACTGGGGTGTAGGCCAGAGGTGCAAGAGGGAAGGGTTCACCAGAGGCACAGTGGGGTGCAGAACAGGTAGATTCACTGAAATACACTACTGAGGGGAGGAGGGGATGAGGCAGGAGAAGTCTGCTGTGCTTTCTGTGGGTTAGCTCCCTGGCCAAGGATCAAACTCAGGCTATAGAAGTGATCATGCTGAGACTTAATCCATAGGCAACCAGGGAGGCCCTCTTTATAAAACATTCTTCCTCTTCAAGAAATCTTCATTAAATCATCATAAAATGGTTTTGTATTATGAACCATACTAGTCTCCTTCATTATGATTTTGCTGATTATTATAATAAATTGACTAGCTATTCAACCTTGTCAATATGAATGGTCTGTTTCTTTCTGGTGCTTGTCTGAACATCCTGTTACAAGCTATGTGGTAAAAACAAAAATGTCTCTTCAACAGAGGACAGACGTCAAGAAAGGCCTTGTACCAAGTATTTTTAAATACTATTATTTCAAGGAATGGATTCATGAGACATAGCTTAGACAACTGTCAGTACCATCATCAGTCTGAGTGAGAATTTCAGATACAAAGGACTTTCTGAAGCTTGAATGCTGACCCAACATGCAGCAGAACAAGAACTCATTAAAACAGGATTGCATAAACAAATGAGGGAAATAAACTTGCAGTTATTGGCTTGGAATATTATCAGTATTGTTTTAATGTTCTATTTTTTGATAGTTTTATAATAAAGCCCTTTCTCATTCTTCTTGGGTCTTAATTTAGTAAAATATTCTTCCAACATTTATGTCCTCACTGATCCCTCAGTAAGTGGGGAAAATTCTCTTATTAAATCTCTTTCATTTTAATGGCAGTGTAGTTACTTGCATGATTTCAGTAAGATTATGTCCTGCTTTTCACCAGGAGATTGTTTGAAAATTCAACTGTGCAATATATATATATATATATATATATATATATATTTAATTTTCTGGGGTCTCATATTTGAGAATATGCTTTATCTGATTAGGCATTTTAAGTCCATCATTAAGGAACAGGTGCTTTCAAAGTCCTCCTAGGGAGTTGCTCTGGCACCTCTTCCATGTAAAAGTCATTTCCTGATGGAGAAAATTGAATCCACCCACATTTATAGGTACCACAGGCAAAAGCTGGTAGAAGTACATTTCTTTGATTTGGTTTTATAAGCTCAGAATGAAAGAGAAAATAGCAGTAATTTTTTTAAGTCTCCAGTGATAGAAACTAATGAGATGGGACGGGGCCCAGAGCAGAGATGCTGCGGGAAGGACTGGGGAGGAGGCAGCCCTGTAAAGGGAAAGCGTGTCAGGACCAGGAGGGTGCGGGACATGAGATGGATGGGCCCACAGGGATCTGTGAGGTGATGGGGATGGACAAGAATTGTGGCATGGGGGGTGTCCTGGCCTTTGACCCCTCACAGGCCTCACAGGTCCTCATTGCATGGGTCCCTCACACCCCTGGGGAATGCCCATCACAAGGACACAAGGACAGAGGAGGAGGATGTTGTATAAAGTCCTATCATCAGAGCCAACGAGGTGGCAGGAGGACCCAGAGAGTGTTGGGGAGCCAGGTCTTTAGCAGACTCACGTCCTCCGTACTGTCAGCAGAATGAGCTTCCCGTCCAAGCCCAACTGCTCTTTCCCCAGCGCAAGCCCCAGCACACACGACCCCACATCTCTGTGGTCTCCCTGCCCCTGTTTTCCTGGGGACCTTGAATCCTCTCATCCTGGGTCCTGGCCCTCTCTGAGTCGGGGTGGGGTGGGGTGTCCCAGATATGCAGACGGGATATCACAAAGAAATCCTTCTAAACTTATTAAGGGGTGTTTTAGGATAGGCCAGTTCTCTTTCCTCTTACCATTTCTAAACCACTGGCTTTTGTCCTCACTCTCCACATTCTGGAAGTTCTCATACTTCATTGACATGCTTGGCCCAACACCGAAGCTGTCAGAGCTGAAACAGACAGAGGTAGCACAAACGGGGAGGCTGGGGCCAGCTGGTGCCGATGTCAGGGCTGGAGCTGAGGTTCCAGTTGAGAAGCGCCTGGCCTCACAGCTGGGAATGGGAAAGGACCTGGGTTTGCAGTCTGGATTACAGTGGGCTCAAGACTGGGGTTTGAACTGGGGTGGGGTGAGTTTGGGACTAAAGATGGAGGAGAAGTTGGAACAAAATATACTGCCAGGATCAGATCTATCTGTGTGGCAATCCCTGCTGGGATTGGGGCTGACCCTGATGTGGGGGCCATGGATGAAGTCGGACCTAAACTTCGTACTAAAGCTGGAAATAGTTGAGCTCATCCTCAGTTGGGACTGGGGCTAACATTCCAGTTGACTGAAGGTGGAGGTGCCATCCTGGATAACAGACCCCGCGAGGCAGGAAGAGAATGCAACACGCCCACTCACGACGTTCCATTGGGCAATGACATCTCCAAGTTGCCCCTTCTCCATCTTCCCATTTAGATCCACAGTCCTTCTCTGCTTCCTCTGACGTCCTCCCTGGTCCCTCGGTCTCACCTGCATCCCCAGCCCAGTTACCTGTGGCGAGCTGGGAGGCTGTGGCTCTCGGGATCTCAGGGCAGCAAAGATCAGAACTGGAAAAACGAAACGCTGGAGAGTGGGGTAGAGGCGAGGGAAGGAGGAGCCATAGAAGAAACTGAATTCCCGCCGGTCTTTGTGTCTGTGAGCCTGGAGTCTATCCTCTGGAATCTCCTACTTCCTCAACTATGGGCAGTAAACAAGGAGAAGGAATTGAAATCGCAACACAGGCAGAGATTGCGTGGGGGCGCGGGGTGCGGGGAGTTTGTGATGGAGCCAGCTCTGTTCTTCTCCCAGCTGTGCCTTCTCCCTTTCCACTTTTTCCAGCCCCCCAACTTCCTCATTTGTACCATATGGGTGAGGGAAGCTGCACAATTTAGCTTTTCACTTCCTGTATCTGAATTTCCTAGAACTGTTGGTGTTTCCGGGATTGCATACCTGGTCCGGAGGAGCCCACTGCTCTGCTGCTGCTCAGTCTTCACCCAAGTCCCTGGCCTTCCTCTGGAGTCTCAACCCTCAAGGTGCCCCAGCTCTGGCGGAACTCTTTTCACTCTGCGTAAAAGGAGGAGAGAGGGTGATGGAGAATAGGATTTCCTGGTCAGAATGGGAGGGGGGAAGCTGGGGAAAGGAACAAAATTTTTTGATCCTCAAATGTAATGGGAATTGTGTCAGCATTGGCTGCACATTAACCATTCAGTTCCCACAAGAATTTGGGTATTATTGTTATTACTAATTATTTAAAGTGTTTCTTTTTTTAAAAAAGATTTATTTATGCATGCAAGAACTGGGGAACAGGCAAGAGGTATGGGGGTGAGAGGATTCACCAGAGACAGAGTGGGGAGCAGAACAGGTGGACTGACTGAAATACACTACTGAGGGGAGCGGTGGACAAGACAGGAGAGGTCTGCTGTGCCATGTGGGTAGCTCCCTGGCCACGGATCAAACTCGTGCTGCAGTGGCCACAGAGAGCTTCAGTGCTGCATCTTAGCCCCTTACACCACTTGGGAGACCCCAATTTTTGGTATTATTTTGAATGACGGACCATGGCTCAGACCCACTGTGTAACTTGACCAAGATCATAGGTCCAGCAAGTGAAACAGCCAGATTTCAAGCCCAGTGCTGCGTGATACCCTGGTGTGGTCTCCTTCCACAGGCACTGTCTTCATGAACGGGTTTCAACTTCATCCAGCTCACCCATTAAATCCCTCTAAGGGAGCTTCCCTGACTTCATACGCACATTCTTGCAATGAGAAGGAAACATAGTGTGTTGAAAGGTAGAGAAGGAAAGCAAACACAAGTTAGATTATATTTTCTATGTAAATGGAATTGTTGTCTGTAACTTGCTTTTTTATACAAAAACCAAAGCATCAGGGATATTTCTCTACATCACTTCACATAATGTCCTTTATTTTTCTCCATCTCATTTCACAATATCGATCATTTATCATTTCATCATTTATTTATTAAAATTTTCCCTGTTTTGGGCCTCCCCGGTGGCGCAGTGGTTGAGCAATGGGTTGCGAAGCTGCCTGCAGCCTCTGCAGCACCGGTTCGATCCCCGGCTGCTCCCCGGCCACCGGAGGAGGGTCCCACATGGCGCGCAGACCTCTCCTGCCGCCCCTGCTCCCCTCAGCAGTGTCCTTCGGTCCTTCTGCCTGCTCTGCTCCCCACTCTGGCTCTGGTGAATTCTCTCACCCTCCCGCGCTTCTGACTGTACCCAGTGCATGTATAAACAAACAAACAAACAAACAAACAAATAAATAAGTAAATACATGCCTCTTTAAAAAAAAGATTTTCCCTGTTTTAAACATTTAAGTTGTTTCCAGCTTTGTCTTGTCTTCTTGCTTTACTTTTATTTGTTATTTTGATTGGTATTTGTCACAGGGTCTTGGAAGTCCATGCTGAGACTGAGCTTGGGGTGCAGCTATCTATTAAGGATCAATACCTGTGAAAGGAAGGGGAAAGAAGGAGGAGTGGGCACAGAGAGAACCTACACAGCCCTGAAGACCCTAGACAGCCCAGCTCATGCAACCTGGGTCAACCTACAGTGCCAGGTGCAGCTGTCCAGCATGGGGCTGAGCCAGGACCTTTACAACCCCTTGTCGCCCTGTCACCAGACACAGGCCACGCTGGCGGGGAGTGAACTCAGAGAGGGGAGACAGTGGTCTCCCCAGTCCCATGCCTGAGCAACAACTTCTTCCTGGAAAAGGGTGGGGGTGGTGAGGTCTTTGCTAGCTCCTCTCTGCATTGTACTCACACGCTAATCTGGGGATAATCACCACTTCTGCATTGTTGAAGTTCTCCCGCAAAGAACTTGGTATATTTTTCCAGTCACCTATGCACACATTTATTCATCCATTCAACAAGTACTTAGTGGATGTCTGCACACTGCCAGGCACGCTCCTTCAAAAGAGGCATACTTCAGCAGTAAAAGGACAAGAAAGCTTGTCCTCATAGTGGGTGAGCACCCTCATTCTAGTGGGAGACAGATAAACAAAATCAATGACAAAACACACACACACACACACACACACACATATATATATATACGTCTTATGGTGATAAGTGTTATGGAGGAAAATACAGCTGGGAAGTAAAAAAGGGTTGACTTCTAAAGAACTATCTAGAATAGGGTATCAAAAAAGGGCCTTATCAGGAAGGTGACACTTGAGCAAAAGTCTGAAGATGGTGAGGGAGCAAGTCATGAGGGCCTCTAGTGATGAGAAAATATTTTATTGAGCAAATGAATATAATAAATATCCCAGCAGAATTTCCAGCCCAGGTGCAATGAACATTCCAATGCAGGCATAATCAACAAGTTTGCTTACCTACAGCTCCTTTCCTTTCAAGAGTCATGGCCAGGGCCTCAGCACTCATATCTACAAGGTCGGGCAGCCGGCCAAGCTGGTCTCTCTCCAAGGCCATCCCCAAATGCCTGCATCTTTCCCCCCTTGCCTTGCCCCCATGTCTAGGGACTTTGCTGTAAATGGTTGTGCCTGCTGAAAAACGATGTTATCCATGTAACAGATATGGACACATATCTGTGGATATATATGGACACATAGCTGTGTAAAAAAGGAACCCTTGGTCTTTGAGCAGGTGCTCAGAACTTGCACAGGGCTACCCAGGTCTGGGACCTCATGCATGAGTAATAAAGCTTCTCCTGACCTCACTGTTCCTGAAGTACAGCTTGTTCTTCCTCTGCCTGGGTAAAAGGCTAGAATTTATTTCTACAACACCAGGAGGAAGAGTGTTCCAAGACAGAGGGCACAGCAAGTGCAAAGGCCCTGGGGTTGGAGAATGTCTGGTGTGTACCAGGATCATTCATTTACAGAGATGTCAGAGATTTTATAAAGAAGCAAGCAAAGAAGGAGTAATGAGTCACAGAGGAAAACCATGGATTGCCAGTTCTCTAGGGCTTTGTGGGCTATTACTAAGGATTTCTTTTATTCCAAGTTAGAGAGGTGGACTTTGGTGGGTCAGAACAGAAGAGGCAGGATTTTGCTGATTAATTGCATGTGGGTTTCACAAGAACAGTTCTCCTTCTAGTCCCCAAAATAAATTAAACTTTCAATGTTTCCCATAATTGCTGACTGCCCAGGAAAAACAACTTTATCTCACAATGCTGACGCCTAAAGATATGTATGATCTTTTGTGAATATGATAATCTCGTGAAAGAGGTTGGTCCTGCTATGTGAACAGAAAAACAAAAGCTTCTTAAAATGGATAGCCACACCGAATTCCTTTGAATGCCTGCTGTGGTTTTGTTTGCTAAGCCTGTTCTCCCAAAGTGTGATTCCCTTGCAACTTCTTTGCAAGTAAACTTCTGTTCTTCCTCACATGTTTTTGTCTCTGCAATTTCTTCCTTCCACCACCTTTTCCACGATCCCTTGCCCACTCTCAGCACATCAGATGGTCAGGTCACCTGACAGGGTGACCCAAAACTTCATTTCTATAGCCTCCAAGTCCTTTGTGATCCTGTGCTTTTTGGGTCACCGCAATCACCACTGACCTTCATGGTAATGTACACGGGGGTGCAGGTGGCATCCCACAGTAGGCTCAGTTCTTTTCCCTCCATTGTGAAGCAACAGACCCATTTCCCTTCTTGATCAGAATAGATCGCCCCCAAGAAGCACAATCATGGGCATCCCCACCCTAGTGGTATTAGGAGGCGCTCAAAGCAACCAGGGGAGTTCACCTTCAAATTTAAACCAAACCAAGGCTCTATTGCCTAGAGGGGAGCTTCTTTCCTTAGGCCCTAGGACATTCAAAATCCATTGATTCAGATTGCACAGATGAAGCATAAATATTCCTTTCATGAACTACTAGGTGTTCGCTGAGAGGAGACACGCTCTCTTCTGTCGCTCTGCTGTGCCCATGGCTGTGGGGAGACAGCATCACGTTGACCAGTGACTGAAGGCAACGCCCACTCATAGCTCAGCCTGGGAGGTCAGGAAGAGGTGGTCAAGCGAGAAGATTGCCCCACCTTGGCCCCAAGCCTAGGAATATGTCTTTCCAGATGTATTTCTGTGCACATTTCTGTGCCTGTAGGAAGATGTCCACACATGTAGCTTTCTCTGTAAGGTGCTTCTGCTTTTAAATGGGTCTTTAAAAGGGGGTTTCCCCTGCCACTGCCCACCTCCTCTGTTTAAAGGCTGCATGGCGTTCAGCGCTTAAATAGCCAAACTTTTTAAATGATGCCCTTAGTGATGCATTGTTGCAGTGCTTGCCTCTTTGGTTTTATAAATAACGTTGAAGTGAAGAAGTTTACATGTGCTGTTGCGCATGGAAGAAAGTGCTTCTCTTGGTTAGATACCTAGAAGTAGAACTGTTGAGTAGAAATACCTCTCTTAAAGTTTAAAATGGTGTAGGGTTTTCACTTACAGGAGAAATATAGGGGAACCAAAATAAGACATCAAGGGGAAAAAGTGATAACAATACAAAGCACAACAAAACAAAAACAACATACAATTATAAATCAGAGACATCCTGCAGGGGAGGAGGAGGGAGAGGCATCAGAGGGAGGGAGGGAGGAGCACAGGGGGCTGTGGTGATGGTGGACTGGTGCACTGGTGAAGGAAATTCTATGGGGACTACACCTGAGGGGAAAGGAGGGGAAAGCAAACATTGTTTAGAAACGAACAATGATGTGATAGATAGATAGATAGATAGATAGATAGATAGATAGATAGATAGATAGATAGATGAAATGGTACAGGGCCTCCCTGGTTGCACAAGTGGTTAAGTCTCAGCACTATGAAGCTATCAGCAGCCACTGCAGCATGAGCTCGATCCCCGGCCAGGGAGTTGAACTACATGGCGGGCAGACCTTTCCTACCTCACCCACTGCTCCCCTCAGCAGTGTATTTCAGTAGCTCTGCCTGTTCTGCTCCCCACTCTGTCTCTGGTAAATAATCTCACCACCACCACCACCCCCACACACACTTCTGGTCTACACCCCAGCTCTTGTATGCATAAATAAATAAATCTTTAAAAAAATAAAAATAAAAATGGTATAGATAGCTAGATTCAGAGCTAAATTGCCCTGAAAAGATATGACCAATTAATCTTGATATGAGGATACATGATGCCTCTTCCACTCAGCATCGTGTCTGAAAAGCGTCCATGTTGTTTCATGCTGTGACTTACTCATCCTCATTCATGTGGTGTCCTGGTGGTAGCAGGCACAATTACCCAGCCAACCATAGATGAGCGTTTGGCTTATTTTTAGCTTTTCACTATTTTGAATATCACTACTATAAGCAATTTTGTACATGCCTTTTTATAACTATCTGTACACATTTCTGTATTAATTATATGCAGGAGTGAAACTGCTGAGTCATAGGATATACTGTGTTTAGCCTTAGTACATATCGCCAAATGCTTTCTAAAGTGATGGCATCAATTTACAAACCAACCAAAGGTGGGTGAGGTACCAGAGCAACTCCATCCAGCGAATGGTTCATTCCTTTCTCTGTCTTTTTCACCCTTGCCACTTGGAGGATATAGAATGGTATCACTGTGGCTTTAATCAACTTTTTGAGATCTAATTCCTACACAACAAAATGCATCCATTTCGTGTACACAGTTAAGTAAGTTTTATAAATGTATATAGCGGATGAGTCCTGGTGTGTGACGGCAGATGCCATGAGATGTTGTGAGTGGTTTCCCTCCGTGGAATAGGCAGTGCCTTCGGCAGCAGAAGTGGTAGATCATCTGCTGTTGCCAATAATCATCTTTTGCCACTAGCTTGGTGCCCTGCTTGTACTTATTTGTGTTCTGTTGTATTATTTCATTATTTAGTTGTATTTTCTCTTGTGGGCCATGGCTGCAGTGTTTATGTTTTTTAAGGGAAAATTGTATATAACTTACATGTAGACTGTATAGCAGCAAACCCTGAGGGGGTGGATTGTAGGGTAAGTGATTTTCAGGCTTTTCTGCCCTCCTGCCAATAGGATTGCCCTGCCTGATGGGGCACCTGCATTTTGTTACATTGTCATAAGTTATGTTGTTTACTTCTGTGGGCCATGGCAGCAGTATTGAGATATTCACCAAGAGAAGCAGAGACAGGAGAGAGAGAGGAGAAAGAAGGCCAGGAAGCCCAGAGAGAAGACTTGTGGGGGGCTTGGAGGCCTACTGGCTCCTGGCCCCCACTGCACCCTGCCGTGTACCTCGTTGCTTCACTACACATAAAAGCTCAATAAAAGCCTGAAAAAGCCACCGAGGGCTCCAGGACTCTCCTTTACCCGCCTGGTCTGCTCGGATCATAGGAAAACTGCTCAGTGGCCTTCCTGCCCCTACAGCCATTATGAAGGAAGCTATGACCATTTGTGTACAAGTCTTTGTATAAATCTCATTTCTCTTAGTAAATACCTAAAATTGGAATTGCTAGGTTGTATGGTATGTGTGTGTTCAATTTTATAAGAAATTACCAAATTATTTTCCCCAATATTTTTACCATTTTACCTACCTAGAGGCAATATTGGAGAGTTCAGTTACACATCCTTGCCGACAAATGGTATTTTCAGACTATGAAATTGTATCCACTCTAATAGTTCTGTAGTGATAGCTCCTTGAACTTGCGTTTTCCTGATGTATTGGCCATTTGGATATATATATATATATTTTTAATAAGTATGTGTTATTTTTTATTATTTTTTAAAGATTTATTTATTTATTTATACAAGCACTGGGTACAGTCAGCAGTCAGGAGCGCAGGAGGGTGAGAGGATTCACCAGAGCCAGAGCGGGGAGCAGAGCAGGCAGAAGGACTGAAGTACACTGCTGAGGGGAGCAGCGGGTGGCAGGAGAGGTCTGCACGCCATGTGGAACCCTCACCCGGCAGCCTGGGATTGAACCGTTGCGCAGAGGCCGCGGGTAGCTTCGCAACCCAGCGCTCAACCGCTGCGCCGCCAGGGAGGCCCATGGATATCTTTTTTTGCAAAGTTTATATTCGATCTTTTTGTCCATTATTTAAATTTGGTTGTTTGTGTTCTTACTGACTTGTAAGGATTCTTTATATATTCTGGACACAAGTCTCTTCTCAGATATAAGTATTACCAGACTGTGGTTTGCCTTTTCATTTCTTTAACATTGGTTTGCAAAAAATAGATTTTTTTTTTTTCTGCTTCAGATTTATTTGTACAAATAGCACAGGAAGACACCAGTTCCTTGTAGACAGCAGTCTAGGGGTGACACCAGTCTTTCTGTCCTCACACGGGCAGACAGCGTTCTCTATTCTTAAGCCTTTGTGGGGGCCTGAGCACCTTTGGCAGCCTGTGTTCCTTTGGGGACCTGTGCTGCAGCCACATCCTTGGCCTGGGTTTGAGCCTTGCCCTTTGGCCACGAGAGCCTGAGACCCTTGGCGTTGCGGGCACGTGCATGTTTCCCAAGCTTGGGGTGAGCGATGTAGGCAAGTTGGCTGAGTTTGCGGCTCCTGCCCTTTCGGATGTTAGCCCTGACCGTCTTGGTCTTTACAAGGGCCTTGGTAGCCTCAGCATGTGCACTCATAGCCCTGGCATTATTGGCCTGCATCTTCTTCAGGCCCTTCTTGTTATGCTTCTTGGCAAAGCGCGTGTTCCTTAGGAACTTGGGATCCACCCCCTTAAGAGATTCTTATCTTTGGGATCGGGGTTTCTTGATGCCATTTCTGTGCCATTTTCGGGATTGGTTGTGCGTGGTGTGGTCCTTGGACATGGCCATGTCTGCACCCAGGGCCGCAGTTCCCCAGGCGCCTTGAGCTGGAAACGAGGCAAAAAACAGATTTTTAAAATGAAGTCCAAATGGCAATCTTTTCTTTTATGATTCATGTTTTTTGGGGTTTTTTTGGATTTATTTTTATTTATTTATACAAGCACTGGGTACAGTCAGAAGCGCGGGAGGGTGAGAGAATTCACCAGAGCCAGAGCGGGGAGCAGAGCAGGCAGAAGGACCAAAGTACACTGCTGAAGGGAGCAGCGGGCGGCAGGAGAGGTCTGCGCGCCATGTGGGACCCTCCTCCGGTGGCCGGGGAGCAGCCTGGGATCGAACCGGTGCTGCAGAGGCTGCGGGTAGCTTCGCAACCCAGTGCTCAACCGCTGCGCCACTGGGGAGGCCCTGATTCATGTTTTTTTATACTCTAAGAAAACTGCCTACCCACATTTGCAAAGATTTTGTTTTCTTTTATAGTTCTTATAGTTACAGCTTTTGTATGTGTCTATAGACATTCAGAGTTACATTTTTTTCCACATATGTGGTTGTTCTAGCACCATTTATTGAAAATACTTCTTTGTCCATTTAATTACTTTGGTTCCTCTACAAAAAAATCAAGTTATGTGGGTCTCTTCCTGTACCTTCTATTCTGTTCCATTGATTGTATGTCTAACTTTATATATAGGCAAATATTAATGTGTTGTTTACTGTAGCTTTTTTTTAAAAAAGATTTATTTATTTACTTATGCAAGCACTGGATACAGTCAGAAGCACGGAAGGGTGAGAGAATTCACCAGAGCCAGAGCAGGGAACAGAACAGGCAGACTGACGAAATACACTGTTGAGGGGAGCAGTGGGCATGGCAGAAGAGGTCTGTTGCTCTATGTGGGACCCCCACTGGTGGCCGGGAATCGAACCGGTGCTGCAGAGGTTGTGGGCAACTTTGCAGCCCAGCGCTCAACCACTGCACCACCAGGGGAGGCCCTGTTTACTGTAGCTTTATGCTGGCTTGAAGTCAGATAATGTGAGTCTTGCAATCTTACTGTTTTTGTTTTGTTTTGTTTTGTTTTGTTTTTCATAATTATTTGGGCTATTCTAGATTTATTATGTTTCCACATACATTTTAGAATCAGTTTGTCAATTTCTACCCAAAAAAACCTGCTGAGGTTATTCTTGGGTTTGTTTTGATTCTACATATGATGTTTTGGAGAATTGGCATGACAACATTATTAAGTTTTTCAATCCATGAACATATTAAATCAATTTGCTTAGATTTTTTTTTTAGTTGTCTATACATTTCAGCACTCATCCCTGAGTCACATAAGTGGATCTAATCTTCAATTAGTATACCAAAGACCCTGAGAACTGAAATAATGGATAAACTGATATCCATGTCCCCCCGATAACCTCAGAATTGAACTGACATTGAAACCATAACCTACAGAAGTGTGTTGGAACTTAACACCTGAACCTTACCAGGTCAACTGCTGCTAAAACAAAAATATCAATATCCTCCATAGATCTTAAAGAAGACCCACAATCACATAACTTAATATTCAAAATGTCCAGAATACAATCCAAAATTATTTGACATATGGAAAACCACAAGAAGTTCAACTCAGATGGTAAAATGTAATAGATACCAATGCCAAGATGACAAAGATGTAGGAATTCTCTGACAAAGACATTAAAGAAGATATTATAAAAATAATTGAAGTCAATAACGCACTTGAAACAAATATTAACATAGAAAGCCTTAGCTTTTGATTCTAAAGAAGAATCAATTACATGGCAGCACTAAGTATGACATTTAAAATTAAAAACCAGATTAGGTTTATCCCAAGACTACAAAATTGACTTGATATTCAGAAATTTATTAATATAAGCTACCATATTAGTAAGCTAAGAAGAAAATCCACAAATTATATCAATTCACTCAGAATAAGCATTAGACAAAACTCACTACCCTTTCGTGATTTAAAAAAAAAAAAAAAACTTTTCAGCAAATTAGCAGCAGAAGGAAACTTCCTCAACCTAATAAGGGGTATCATATAACTAATAAGTCATTGCACTGTTATTAAATATATTTTCTTGGAATTTTCTGTAGCCATACTTCTAACAATACTTCAGCTATAACATCAGTCTTAATTTCAGATCTCAAAAGTCTAGTCCAGATTAAAGCAAAACTTTAATCTCACATCCAATCAAATCTTTATGCAGTAACAACTCAGGCTGGTCAATGACAGCGCTGCAGCAGACACGATAAGGGTTTTGTTCAGATCCTTTCAGATTCCTTCTTCCTTTTCATGCACACTGGCTTCCAGTGTGATTTTTTCTGAACAGGCAGAATTTATGTCCCTTTGTCACAAGACTTCCCTCCAGCTTCCAGACCAAGCTTCACCTGGCCAGAGAGCATTCACAGAATACTCAGAATTTACAATCTGACAACCACAGGCAGCACTTAACCAATGACTGCAGGTGCTAAGGTATTGATACTCCAGATCCCTTGTGTCTGACTGGAACAATTCTGAGATGAGTCCTGTTGAGCTGTTGCCCCACCACCACAGGACTTGGCTTGGTGTTGCCTAAGAATTCTTCCCACTCAACCACTTTCACAAAAGTTCTCCTTCATGGCCCACTCCCATCACACTCTCACTTCCTCTGTCCCTCATCATCCTGCCTCTACTCACTTTTCCTAGGAAGACTTTCTAACATGACTTCCACAAGGATTCTCATTTCTGACTCTGCTTCTGGAGAACTTTGGGCTGTTCTGATCCTCCTTTCTCCTCCTTTTCTCTTCTCCTCATTGATCCTCAAGAGTTGGGACAAAGGGAGATGAGAATGCAAGGTCAAGAGACCCATGATGTGGTGCTACTGTGGAAGTGAAGATGCTCTTCACAGTAGGTCCCAAGGTGGGCCTCCCCTCAGTCTACTGGTGGTGCTTCAGAGACCCCTTTGGGGCCACTACACAGTCCTCTGGCTGGCACTACACAGTCCTCTGGCTGGCACTACACAGTCCTCTGGCTGGCTTCTGTGGGGGTCGCCATCAGTTCCTGCCCCAGAGTACAGTTGTGTGCCCACAGCATCTTTCCGCCACACTCTGCCCCCAGTTCTTCCCCAATGGGCCTTGCTACATGTCTCAAGCCTGACATCTATGGAGACCATTAGGATCACAGGTTTTCTGACAGACAACCAAGTGCAGCTGGGTAAACTGATGAATGAAACAGCTCCAGCCCAGTATTTTGCTTCCAGACTTCTGTCAAGAAGCAGAGATGAGTCTTCATGATTAACCCCAAAACTCCTAAGGAATTATCCATGCCTCCTGCAAAGACCGCCTCTCAGAGACTATTCCCAACAGAGTGTCAGCTTCACTGCAATCCGGCCCTTCTTACCCCCTTGCACTCAATCCCACTCTCTACAGTGGTTCTCTTTGGATTCTATCATCTGACTAAGGAGTTACAGAGGAGCATTCCCCTCCCCTACATCTAAGAATTCCCTTGACATAATCTACTAACTCCCTTTCCTTCTCTTACAGAGGCTGGTTTTGCTACCTTTTAATAGAGCTTGGTAAGTCCTGACTAGATGTGTCCAGTTTCTCCTCCTTGTTCCCCAATTTAATAGAGATATAATTGACATATGACATGGTGTAAGTATAAGCTCTATAATGTGTTGATCTAATACACTTACATATTGCAGAATGATTACCACCATAACATTGGTTATCACCTGCCTCCTTTCACATCATTACCATCATTTGGGTATTCACACCATATTATGAGGTGTAGTCACCATGATGTACATTAGATCCCCAAACTTGTTAATCTTGTAACTGGAAGTTTATGCCCGTTGATCAATATCTCCCCATTTCCCTGCCCCTCAGCTCCTCTCTACTTTAAATTTGTGGGCGCTTATCAAGAATCATTCTTAGTTTTAGGACTCTAGCCAAATTTCCATAAAAACAGGAAAAGTGCTCTTTAACCTACTATTTCACACAATCATGTCAGTTTTCTCAGTTCTTTAATTGGGCCAGCCAGGATTTTACTGACATTAGTCTTCCTGGAAATGGAGCTTGTTAAGAACAGAGGAACATAAGCTACAGATTTGGAGAAAATATTTGAACACCATAATTCAGCTAAATACTGGTATCTAGAGAACATAAAAACAAGTCTCAAAAACTCAGTAGTAAGGGAAAAAACAATCCAGTTAGAAAATGAGTAGGGGCCTCCCTGGTGGCCTAGGGTTAAGTGTCAGAGCTTTCACCCAGATGCCCTGAATTCGATCCCTGGCCAGGCAGCTGACCATATGGCACAGCAGACCTCTCTGTCTCACCCTCTGCTTCCCTCAGCAGTGTATTTCAGTAGATCTACCTGTTCTGCTCCCCACTCTGTCTCTGGTGAAAGATCACCCCTGCACCTCTAGCCTACACTCCAGTTCTTCTACACACACACACACCTCAAAAAAATATAAACAAGAAAAAAAAAAGGGTAAAATACAAGAAGTTACACTTCTCCAAAAAAGACATACCAGTAGAAAACTACATAAACACGTGAAAAGATGGACAACATCATTACAATATCAGGGAAATGAAAACTAAAATCACAATAACATATCATACATACCTGCCAGGTTGACTAAAAGAAATTTTTTTAAGTGACAGCAACCAAATGCAGGTGAGGGGATGAACAAACTGTTGATGGGGAGATAAAAGGTACAACTACTCTGGGAAAAAAAAATTTATAGCTTCTCCTAAAATTAAACATCCAATCAATCACTACATGACCCAGCAATTGTACTCTTAGGTACTTATCACAAAAAAGCAAAAGTTTATGTTCACAATAAAACTTGTACGCGAATGTCCATAACAGTTTTATTTGTAAGAGCCCAAAGCTAGAAACAACCCAGTTGCTATTTATGGTTCAACGAGCTGTGGTACATCTATCCCATGGAATGCTACGAGGCAAGAAAGAATCAACCACTGACACCAGCCAGAACTTGAACAAATCTCCAGGGAATGATGTTGAGTGGGGGGAATAAAGTCAGTTCTAAAGGGTGTGGCTCCATTTATCTGACATTCTTGAGATTACAAAAACTGTGGAAATACACAGCCAGTTAGTGGTTGTCCAGGGTTTGGAACGAGATGGGATGGAGAATGGAGGTAGCTGTGGCTCCACAGGGGATTCTTTTTTTGGTGTGTCTAGAAGAGCTGGGGTGTAGGACAGAGGTGGGGGCGGTAAGAGGATTTACCAGAGACAGAGTGGGGAGCAGAACAGGAGGGTCAACTGAAATACACTGCTGAGGGGAGCAGTGGGTGAGAAAGGAGAGATCTCCTCACCATGTGGGTCAGCTCCCTGGCCGGGGATAACTCAGGCAGTAGTGGTGATAGCTCTGAGACTTAACCCTAGGCCAGCAGGGAGGCCTCCCCAAGGGATTCTTAAGGGGTTAAATGCTCTGCATCTTGACTGGATCATGCCAATATCCTGAACACCATATTATACAATAGTTTTGCAAGATGTTACCATTGGGGGATATTGGGTAAAGGTTACATGGGATCTCTCTGTATACAACTGCTTATGAGTCCAACTATTTAAAAATAAAAATTTTACTTTAAAAATGGGTTTTAGTTTTCTTCATTCTACTAATTTTTGGAAATTTCTAATATTCTCTTTTTATTTATTCCCTCCTACTACTACATTTTGGAATATTTTATTTATTTTTTTAAAGATTTATTTACTTATGCATACAAGAACTGGGGTAGAGGCCAGAGATGTGGGGGGTGAGAGGATTCACCAGAGACAGATTGGGACACAGAACAGGCAGACTGACTGAAATACACTGCTGAGGGGAGCAGTGGACAAGACAGGAGAGGTTTGCTTTGCCATGTGGTTTCTCCCTGGCCAGTCAGGGATCAAACTCGTGCTGCAGAGTCTGTGCATTGTTTCATAGGGCCGTCCTTAACCCCTTGTGCCACCAGGGAGGCCCATTTTCAAATATTTTTTATAGCTGACTTTCCTGATTTTTATGTTGAACACCGGCTTATTTATTGTCAATCTTTAACTTTTACTTATATAAACACAATGCTGCACATTTTAGTCTGAGTTTAGCTTTCACTACATTCCATAGGTTTTGATATATTTGATTCGCTTCTAGATTATTTTCACTTGAATCATGGTAGTACGGAAAAGTATGTACTTTCATTTACAAAGATCTAAAATATTCTGGTCCTGCTTTATTATTTACATATCACTTTAATTATAACATGAGATGAGGCCTTAAAAATCCCTCCTTTTTGGCATTCATTGAGGTTTTTCTTTGATAGATTGCATGGTAAATCATTTCTAAAATATTGTGAAACAATTTTTGCTTTTACTTATTGTTATAGGAAGCTATTGACTCCCACAAATTTTTTCATCTTTCAAAGGCAATTTTATTTTATCCATGTTTTTGTTTCCAAGCATAGGACATGCTTAAGTCTGCTTCTTTTTTAAATTATGAAATTGACAGCTAAATGAGCTACCATCGATTAAAATAACCATTGTCACTTTCCACTCCAATGTTCTCTCCTTCACACTTTATTCCATGTCAGTTGGCTTCTTTTTCATCCAACGGAGAGGTTGAGTTGGAAATACATTTGACTGGAACTGAGAGGGGCATCAGTTTGCAGTCGTGTTGTGTATGCTAATGGTTTCCCATCTGCACAGGAATGGCTTTCAGGGTGTGTGTATGGGGAGAGGGGGTACTTCTACCACCCACTATGCAGACTTACTTGTGGGGGATGACACAGAGGTGGGACACAAACACACCCTGAAGCACCTGACATCAGTAATAAGGAAACAATTCTCTTTCTCTTCTCTCTCTGGAAAATCACCTTACAACTCCTTGTCACATGTGGAAGTAAACAATGAGTATACAACAAAAGTTAAAAATCAGGCAGGGAGATAGATATTAGAGATGTGTCTAGATTACTTAAAATATATAATTTATCTAGATTTTGTGATGCTGACTGTGGTTTTCAGATTTTTAAATTTGTCCTTTAGGGCCTCCCCTGGTGGTGCAGCGGTTGAGCGCTGGGTTGCGAAGCTGCCCGCAGCCTCTGCAGCGCAGGTTCAATCCCCGGCTGATCCCCGGCTGCTCCCAGGCCATCTGAGGAGGGTCCCACATGGCGCGCAGACCTCTCCTGCCACCTGCTGCTCCCCTCAGCAGTGTACTTCGGTCCTTCTGCCTGCTCTGCTCCCCGCTCTGGCTCTGGTGAATTCTCTCACCCTCCCGCGCTTCTGACTGTACCCAGTGCTTGTATAAACAAATAAATAAATCTTTAAAAAATAAATAAAATAAAAATAAATTCGTCATTTAAACACTAACTTTTATGCTTAATTTTGTATTTTCTTCCTAAGGAGGGCTGTTCACAATTGTGTACATTTGTGTGAAGGACTCCTAAAACTTGGATTCCTGCCAGTGGTTCTCAGGGGAAAAAGCACAACTGAAATACTGATTGTGTGGCCAGTTTGAAAATTTTATTGTGAGTTTTTTCACAGCTAAGTCTTTGCAATAGGTTCACAGAATATAAAGCAGGGAGCTGGGGATATGTGGAGAAAAACAAAGAATATAAGGCAAAATTATAAATGAAAAAATGATTAACTTCAGAAAAAAACATGCAAGAAAGTAAACGTAGTAAGATGGCTTGGCAATTAATAGATTGCACCTCATTTCAACATAGTGACTAAGTTATGTCTATAATCAATAAATATGTGGATATCCATGAGTGTATTCTTTAGAAATATAGGTGTCAATACTGGAAGAGACTGCTAAAACACAGAAACTTGTTTATGTGAACAGCAGGAATGGCTGAAGGAAGTAAATGAGGTGACTATTCTAGCCCCATAAGACTTTTATGTGTATTATTACTTTAAAATTTTATTTAATGCCAACCATGCATATTTTGAAGAAGTCCTAGAAAATTTTGCAGCTGAAAATTAAAAAGTCAACCTAGCATAAGCTGAGAAATAAAAATTGATTGAAAACAACTAGCATGTGGCAAAATCTAAAGCAACTACTTGTCTACTACAGAGTACCATTAAATAGCATGTGGCACATCCACACTTTGTAATCTACCCCTGTTAAATTCAATGAGGTAAAACCAGCCAGGGAATAGCATAGATTGGATTGATGTCCAAAGACAATGTAAAGTGACAAAAGCAGACAATATAATGATATGCAGTGTCATGAATATGCACATACATAGGAAATCCCCAACAACCATCTATCATGGTTCATTTTATGTGTCAACTTGACAGAGACAGAAGGACAAAAATATTTGGTAAAACATCATTCTGGCTATGTCTGTGAAGGTGTTTTTGGATGGGATGAATATCTGAATTGGTAGGCTGGGTAAAGCAGATTAGTCTCCTAGGTGTGGTAGGCCTCACCCAATCCACTGAAGCCTTGAATAGAACCAAAAAGATAAGCCTCCCATAGTAGAACAGTAATTCCTGCCTGGAACACTAGTTTTTTCCTGCCTTCAGACTCATACTGAAATAATGGCTCTTCCTGCATCTAGAGCCTGTCGCCTTCATGCTCAAGCTACCCCATCAGCTCTCATGGGTCTCCAGCTTGTTAACTCAGGACTTGCCACCCTCCACAGTTGCATGAGCCAGTCCCTAATAATAAATCACTCATGTGTATGTGTACATGTATATGCATGGGTGTATGTATATGTATGTGTGGATAGATACATACATACATACACATCTTACTCGTTCTTTCTTTGGCAAACCCTGACCAAAACAGTATCTGTGAAATATTTAACTGGGGAAAATGGGAGGGGCTGGGAAAGTTACTCATTGCCTGTAGTGTGTGTGTGTATTTGAGACATAGTTTACTGATAGTATATGTTACTTTTGTAATAAAAATTAAAGCAAAAATCAAATTGCTTAAAGATCCTTTCAAAGTCACTTTCAGAATGATCTTCAAAGGCCATATTTTCCCACTGTACAAGTTGCTGCTGACAATTTCTGTGCTGGAGATAGGTCCAGAAGTGTTTGTGGTCCCAAAAGACAGCCATGCTTCCAGTCAGCCATACTGGAAAAGTGTCTTACTACTGGGTGTCAAGGAACAACTATCTAGAACATAAAACTTTCTCTTTTTTAAACCATGTCCTCTCCTTCTTTGCACCCTACATTCCCAAGCCCAAATAATCAATCCACACAGAGTCTGAAGTATGTTTCTTTTGTTCCAACTCCACTGATGGCTCAAAATTCTAATTCCAATGAATTGCAGTAGGAGATAGGTTCTCAGCCTCTCAGATCTGAGGTTCTTAATCCACGCCCTTCTATCTATCTTTCCTCATGCCTCTGACTCTATTCTTCCTTTCTTCAAAATCCCTATAAAAAAGCTGGGACAGGGCTGGGTAGGGTGCAGATCAGAAAGACATGCCGGAGGACGGGCTCCTAGCTGGTGATGTTCAGCTTCATCTCACACACCCAGCGGTACATCTGCAGGCAGAAGTCGTCGTTCCAGCGGCCATCCGGCCTCATCTCCACACAGTCCTCAGTTCCACCCACCTCGTGCCCCGTCCAGTTGTCTGGCTGCATGGGAGCCCAGTTCCTAAGAAGGCAGGACAAGCTCTGAGCTCCCCTCCATCCCAGCAACCCACACCTCCACCTCACCTTGGGCTCAGGGTGCAGAGTTGTAGCCTTGAATGTTCGGGGTTTGAGGGGGAGAGGGGAGGGATTTGGTTCCTGAAGGATGAGAGGGAATGGACTGATGTATTGGGGTGAAAGACCAGGTGGCTGTCCCAAGGCCTAACTAAGGGGTTGGAGGGAATTTGCCTGTAGTTAAGCCTGTGGTCTGTGCCATCCACCCATCTCCAGGTGCCATCACTGTCAGTGAGGCCTATCCAGGTTTGGAAGGGCTCCGTGTGCTGTGTAATGAATTGCTGAAAAGACCAGGGTGGGGTTAGAAGTGCTTCCAGCCTGGTACTGCCATGCAGGCATCAGCTGGGCTTCCCTCAGCCCTCCCCACCCTAACCTGCTTTAGGCTGAAGCATCAGCTCCCGCTACCACTAGTTCCATGTTTCTCTTCTGTGACCGTAGCTGTTGTCAGCTGAATGTGCACACACTGGCTGGACCGCAAGCTAGACGCTTTACAGGGCTTACTTTATTTAATGCTCATGAGACCTTCTAAATCGGGTGGCTTCATGAGGCACACATTACCCATGAGAATAAGTAGAGCCCTCAAAGTTAATCTAATGCCTGAGCTCACAGCAACTGTACCTTGGCCTCCCACTTTACTCCCAACTCACAGCGCCACTGGACTCAGGTCTTCTCGCTGTCTCTGCCCACACTTCTAACTCTTGGAATCTCAACTCTGGCCCCTGGCCCTGCAGCCCCCATGCACCCTGGCATTACTAAGGAACTTGGCCTCACTCGCCTCTCAGATACATCAGTTTCTATGTAGCTGACATTTTCAGAGGTTTGCTAGGCCTTGAGTTTCCAAGCTTGGACCCAGGGCCCAAGGCCCTGTTAGGACTTGGCTACCTTGGGTCTGGCCAGCTGTCCTGCAAATGGGATGCTGCCCTGGGTGTGAGGAGCAGCCCAGTCAGCCAGTTGGTTGGGGCTGGGCTGAAAGTGGTGGCTTAGATAGCTCCCTAGGACTCAAGTACACCCCTTAGGCCTCAGACCCCCGAGTGGCCTCCTGTACAGATATTGCTACTTCTGGCAACTTAAGTCCCATGGTTTGAAGGTAGCAGGGAGAGGGTATGATCACCTGGTTTTGTGGAGGAAATAGAGGGATGGGCTGACCAACACACACGCCTAGCAGTTCCCTTTGACAACATGTGAAGGGTCTCCAATGGCATTTGAAGGGAAATTTCCTAATTCCTTTCTCACTTCCTAGAGACCCAACTAAGGTTGCAGTTAACTCTCTCATCTATGGGCAGACATATCACACCCCTGAATTCTAGAATCCAGCAAATAGGACAATGTCCTGTGCATGAAGGGGCAACCCTCAGAAACTGGTGGGTTTGCTCCCTGCATCAGAGGGGCAGCAGAGGTTGAGGGAAAGTGTCTCAGGACTAAATATTCCATCCACTGCTGCCTGTTGCCCTAGTCCCTACTTTCTTCACCACAAGAAGGTAGACAAGGAATACAAATCATCAATAGCCAGTCCTCTGTGATGCAGAAAGAACAGTCAAGTAGCACCAAGTGATCAGAGCAGAGTCTAGGTGAGTTCATCTCCCCTACTCATGGGTAGATAACAGACAAGAAAGACAGACAGATTATTCACAAAAGTAGCACAGCAAAATATTATCTTGGAAGTGATGCAAAAATAAAGATGAGGGTCCTCCCTGGTGGTGCCATGGGTTGAGCACAGACTATGAAGCTATCCAGAGCCACTGCAGGAGTTCGATCCCTAGCCAAGAAGGTGACCCACATGGTGCAGCAGACCTCTCCTGTCTCCCTGCTGCTCCCCTCAGCAGTGTTATTTCAGACAGTCTGCCTGATCTGTTCCCTACTCTGTCTCTGGTGAATCCTCTCACACATACCCCACTCCTCTGGCCTGTACCCCAGTTCTTATATGCAGAAATAAATAAATCTTTTTTGAAAAATAAAGATGAAAGGGAGGAACGAGGGAGGAAGAATAAACTATCAAAAATGGAGGTGAAAAAAATACTTTGAAGGGGAATCCCTGGTGGTGCAAGGGGTTAAGACGCAACCTGTAAAGCTGTTCGCAGCCACTGCAGCACTGACCCAAAATGTGCAGCAGACCTCTCCTGTCTCCCTGCTGTTCCCCTCAGCAGTGTATTTCAGTCAGTCTGCCTCTTGTCTTCCCCACTCTTCCCCACACCTCTAGCCTCTACCCCAGTTCTTGCATGCATAAATAAATAAATCTTAAAAAATACTTTGGAGGGGCCTCCCCAGTGGCGCAGCGGTTGAGCGCTGGGTTGCGAAGCTGCCCGCAGCCTCTGCGGCGCCGGTTCGATCCCCGGCTGCTCCCCGGCCACCGGAGGAGGGTCCCACATGGTGCGCAGACCTCTCCTGCCGCCCGCTGCTCCCCTCAGCAGTGTACTTCGGTCCTTCTGCCTGCTCTGCTCCCCACTCTGGCTCTGGTGAATTCTCTCACCCTCTCGCGCTTCTGACTGTACCCAGTGCTTGTATAAACAAACAAACAAACAAATAAATAAATAAACATGCCTCTATAAAAAAATTTTTTTAAAAATAATTTTTAAAAAAATTAAAAAAAAAAGAAAATAAGGAGATATTGGAGAACAGCTCACATCCTCCAAAAAATTAGAGAGATGAATGACATGTGACATCAAAGAAAAATAGTAACACAACAGTAAATAAAGGGAAGAAACTGAGAAGAGAAATTCAAACTACATAAACAAAAACCAGCCACTCAGCAGAAACCCACATCTGATATATGAAAATGGGCTAAGCACAGGCCCCAGGCTGCAGAGAAAAAGATCCAAGGAATTATGGTCATGGACTGTGGGCACTTTGATGGTGAGAGAGCTACGGAGACCACATCTGAGGGGAGAAATCATATACGATCCCAAAATCAACAACGATGTAAGAAAAAGGAACTTATTTAAAAATTAATTAATTTTTTTAAAAAAGAAATCAAGACCTATTCTATTTATATCCCATAAAGCTGAATTCAAGATAAAAAACATTAAAAGGGTCACTGACCTGCATTTCTCAGGATGAAAATACAACCTAAGTGGCCTCCCCAGTGGCTCAAGGTTAAAGTCTCAGCGCTATAAAGCTATTGCCAGTCACCACATTCTGAGTTCGATCCCTGACCAGGGAGATAACCCACATGGCACAGCAGACCTCTCCTGTCTTTCCCACTGCTCCCCTTAGCAAGCAGTGTATTTCAATCAGTCTGCCTGTTCTGCTCCCCACTCTGTCTCTGGTGAATCCTCTCACACCAACCCCAAACCTCTGGCCTACACCCCAGTTCTTATATGCATAAATAAATAAATCTCTAAAAAAAGAATAAAATAAATAAAAATTAATTTATTTTTAACCTCCCAGAACCTTTCTAGAGTCTTCCTTAGGTTAAAAAAAAAACCTTAATAAGGGTCTCCCCGGTGGCGCAGCGGTTGAGCGCTGGGTTGCACTGGGTTGCGAAGCTGCCCGCAGCCTCTGCAGCGCTGGTTCAATCCCTGGCTGCTCCCCGGCCACCAGAGGAGGGTCCCACATGGCACGCAGACCCCTCCTGCCGCCCCCTGCTCCCCTCAGCAGTGTTCTTCGGTCCTTCTACCTGCTCTGCTCCCCGCTCTAGCTCTGGTGAATTCTCTCACCCTCCCGCGCTTCTGACTGTACCCAGTGTTTGTATAAATAAACAAACAAACAAATAAATAACTCTTAAAAAAAAAAGAAAAGAAATTAAAAAAAAAAAACCTTAATAAAGCAAGCCTGAACCACCCCCCAGAGTGCACACCCCAGGGTTCCTCCTGCCTCCACCCAGGCTCCAGCTTCACCTGCTCCTCCCTGGTGTTGATGACCACCAGGTGGGCGTTCTCCAGCCGGCAGTACTTCTCGGCCTCCGGCCAGGTCTTCCCAGAGCGAGAGAACCAGTAGCAGCTGCCTCCATGCTCCAGCCAGTTAACGGGGCAGCACTCTGTGCCTGTGAGGGGGCAGCGGGAGATGAGATCCTGCTGAGGGGACAGGCACAAAGGGACCAGGGACCGCCCCTCTCCCTACCATTGCTGCGGAAGAATGCCATCTGACAAGACAGGGTGCGCAGATCCACTGAGAAGTGCTTCAGGTGAAGGAGCAAGGTGGAATGATCTAGAGGGACAGAGGGACGGGCTACGATGTGGGCTGTGTGGGTGCCTCTCTGCCCCTCCACCCTCACGACCCGGCACAGACCTTGGGCTGTGGACGCACACATGCGCAGCACACTCACAACACACTCACACCACGCGGGCGCACACCTCTCCCGCACTACCGAGGGGTTTCTCACATGTTTTCAGGTCCAACAGCTGTTTGTTCATTTTGGTTTCTAGAGATGTCACTTTGTTCCCAGAGCTGCCTCCTGAAAAAAAAGGGACGGGGCCGGGAGAGGAATTAATCTTTCCTCTCAGTTCTGTCTCCTTAACTCCGTGCATCCTCACCTCCCTGGGGCATAGTCCTGGCCACCATCACCTTGACCTGGGATGTTGCGGTCCCCACCCCCTGGAGCCCCAACATCTAGGAGGCGCCCTGAGCTGCCACAGAGACTTTCTGAAGCACACACCTGCTCAGGTCGCTCCCCTGCTTCAATCCCTTCAATAGGTCCCCATTCCCTCCAAATAAAGCCTCACATCATCACTGTCATCATTAACCTGCATGATCTAGCCCTGACCTGCTCCCTGGTCTCTCAACACCTAGTTCTGCCAGGCTGGAGTTGTTTAGTCTCTCTCACGCCTGGTGCCACAGATTCTGTTTCCCCTACCTGGTATTAATCCATCCTCTCTCTACCTGCCTGTAAGGGCAGGACAGGCCATGACTACAGGTTTTCTGATCCAGCAGATGGGGTGAATGAGGAGAGTCCTGGAGTCCTCGGTGGCTTTTGCAGGCTTTTCTGGGATTTACTGGGTACACAGCAGGCAGGGGTGCTGGGAGGCTGGGAGATTGGCAGGCCTCCCAGACCCCAGCAAGTCTTTACTCTTTCTGGGCTCTCTGGCATTCTCTGGCGTTATCTCTGCATCTCCTCTGCTGCTACTTCTGCTTCTGTTGGCGTCGGAGACCACCCTTAAAAGCCCAGTCTTAGCCCAGGTGAATCCCATCTACATATGCCCACACCCTACTCCAGGTGCCTACTATCTGGCATGCATTCGGGACCACAGGGTTCCGTCATCTATCCTAATGGAGGGAGGGCAGAAAAGCCTGATACTTTTACCTTACCCTACACTGCCTCACCCAGTTCATCCCTCAGCTCAGATTCAGTGCCCCTGAAGCTTACCCAGTATCTCAGGCTGGGTGATCTGCCCCAGCCCACAGCCCACAGCACCAAGCACACCCCGATTGCAGACTCAGCACTGGACACCGGCACCGACCCTCACAACAGGTGCCTGGGCCATCGGATCCACACCACCCACCCCTCACGGGAGTGCCCACTCACCATGGAAGCTCAGAGCCTCCATCTCCACCAGGGTGCTAGAGGAGAAGTTGCCGAATATTTCTTTTAGGGTCCACAACTCCATCTGCAACTGCGTTCCTTGTCAGGAGACAGTGGGGACAGGACAAAGTGAAGGGGGCTGTGTCCCGTATGAGAGCCCCCATTGTCATCTGATCTGTGTGCCTATCCCCCTCCCTACCCACCACTGCCCCCATATTTGCCCCAGCACTGCCCATTTCTCTTTCCCCATCACCTCCCCCACCCCTCCTGGTCCCTGTGACCCTCACTTTGGGACCCGATCACACACGTGGCTACCAGCAGCAGGATGTTGACGCTCAGGGCGAGCAGACTGAGCCTGTGCCTGGAGCAGAAACGCTGCCGCAGGAGGGGCTGAGGCAGGGGAGTCCCTGCAAAAGAAGGGAAGACAGGAAGAGGAGGGTCAGAGCGGGGATCTAGATAATGGAAGGCAGAGAAAGTATAACTGAGAGTGGTGGGGGAACCAGATGCCGGGGCAGCTTTAGGGGAGTCAGGGGCTTTGACCCCAGCCTCTGGGCATTGCATACACATGCCTTTGCACTCTGGCACCCACCAGGAATACTGCCTGTACCAGCCACACTCAAAAACTAATAACCCACAGGGCAAGAAGTTCATGCCTTGGGTATACTCTAGACCCACCTAATCATAAAAGTAGACTCGAATCAGTCAAATTGACTCCAAGTTACCTAACTACATTCCCAAGCAAAGCTCAAGAATATTTAGAGCAATACCAATATATCCAGCACCCAACAAGGTAAAATTCACAATGTCTGGAATCCAATCAAAGATTGAAAGAAGCCAGAAACACAACTCATATCAGGAAGTTAATAATCCATCTAAACGGACACAGATGACAGTATTAGCAGACAGGAACCAAAAAACAAAACAAAACAGATATTAAGCTTAAAAAACCCCAGATATTATAATGGTATTCATATTTTTAAAAAATTGTTCAAATATGAAGTAGTATCATGACAGACATCTAAAAGTTCCAAGTTGAACTTATTGGCATGAAAACTACAATATCTGAAAAGAAAAATGTGTTAGGTAGAATCAATGGAAGATTAGGCATGCATAAGGTAAGAACTGTGAACCTTAAAAAAGCTATATTAAAAAAAAGAGAAAGTCAAGAAAAAGAAAAAAGGTAAATCCATCAGTGTGCTGTGGGACCATTAGTATGTATGTAATTGAAGTCCCTGCAGGAAAATGGAGAAGGGAAGACAGAAAAAATATTTGAGAAAACAATGACCAGCACGAACATTTTCAAATGTGTTGATAACTAGAGGCGTGTCAGCTTTAGGACAAGGGCAGGGCGGACCTATCAGGCAGTGGGCCAAGGATAGAGGCCAGTGTACGTGACCAGGCCCTCCCAGGAGCAGAGGCTGCTGGAGAGAAATGACTGCCCACCCCACTCAGACCACCCCCTCTGTGTTGCCCATCAGGTCTTTAGGGTGAGTGAGCTCCCTCTTCTAAAAAGTCTAAAATCTCTGTACTCTCTCCAAACCTCTCGCTTAAACTCTGAACCCTCTCTCCTGCAGAAGATTCCACAATATTTAAAATCATTTTTGAGTGTTACCGTCTACCAGGCATCACGTGGGCACTGAGGATGCAGAATGAGGCACGTCAGGGCTGCCTGCTCCTGGGAAAGGCCTGATGGGCATGTGAGCCCTCCCAGACTCCTGCCCTGTCAGCTCACACCCTCGCCTGCAACAGCAGAGAGCTGCCAGCCTTGGGGATGTGGGGCCACTCCTCCCAGCCCAGGCTAGCCAATGCCCCTCCCTAAGCTCTAAGCCCTAACACCTGCCTCCACTGAGCCAGGCTCCATCACTGGCCCCCATCACCTGACACCCTTCGCCCCTAGGAGCCCTGACTCCTGCTCTTCAACCCAGAACAGCACAAATCCCTCCCATGTTAAAACTTTTCCCCCAGACCTCCCTGGTGGCACAGGGGTTAAGCACCGCACTATCAATCCCCAGCCTCTGCAATATGAGTTCGATCTCCGGTTTGCCAGGGAGAAACCCACATGGCGCAGCAGACCTCTCCTGTCTCACCCGCTGCTCCCCTCAGCAGTGTATTTCAGTCAGTCTACCTGTTCTGCTCCCCACTCTGTCTCTGGTGAATCCTCTCACCCCCCTGCATCTCTGGTCTGTACCCCAACTCTTGTATGCATAAATAAATAAATCCTTTAAAAAAAAAACTTCCCCAAATTGGGGCCTTCAGTCAAGATTTGCTACAGAAGGATTCAGGCAGGGGGGCTGGGAGGAGGGGATGGGCATCTTCCAGGACCTCCTGTGCCCCAAGCCAAGCCCCGACCCAGCCCCCCACACATGCATGCACACTCTCCTGTGTGTTTCTCTTGCACACACATACAGATGTGCGCGCACACACACACACAGAGCACACTCTGCTCAGGTCAGAAGGAGAAGGGAGGAGTCGTCCCCAGCGCCTATTTTTTCCCTGCGCTCTAACACACGCCCTTTTCTGGGGCCCTGTGGGCAGAGAGAAGGCGAGGTCAGGGGCAAGCAGAGGCATCAGGCACCTCCCACCCAGAGGGGCCTTGTCCCTGGTCATGGAGTGAATATGACAGAGACCTCAGAGAGACAGAGAGCCACGGGGAGCTAGACAGCTAGAAACTGAACACTTGCCTTTCCAAAACGGGTCTTCTTTCCTGGGGTTGTCCTCATGAGTTCCTGGCCTCTCGCCTCCACCCAGCTGGTGGTCATCTTCTTCAGGGTCCAGCTGCTGGATGTCTTGAAAGTCCTTCTCCATGTTGGTCCAGGCTGGAGCTGGAGTTGGCGGGTTGGGTCGGTGGTAGGACCGAGTCTGGGGCTGATGCTAGTGCTCAGATGCTAATTCAGGGGGAGGCAGATGATGGACTTGAACATAACATCTGAGTGGGTCAAGGCCATGATCTGAGCTGCGTCTGAGTTGGGAAGTGAGTTTGGGGCTGGGATGTGGCATACACTGGGTGTCCACCCTCTCAGGCCATTACTTGGGACCTGACCCAGCTAGGACCCTTCCCTCCACACTCTCACGGAACAAACCACCACACACCTCCCCATCTGGCCTCCACTGTGCCTGAACCAGAGTCTCCTTAATTCCAAACTCCCCAATCGCACATGCCTACCAACCTGGGTTACCTGTTCAAGGTGTGGGGGCTGATTCCTAGGTCCCTCAGGCAACCTGGACCCCAGGGCAAAGGAGAGGCTAAGGTTGCAGAAGTGGGGCAGGCAGCGCTAGATGAGGAGAGGGGAGGAGGGGTGACCCCAGGAGGGCCCTGAGCCCGTGCGTCTGTCCGAGTGGTTCTAACCTGGCATCTCCTGCCCCTGGGACTTTGGACAATAAATAGAAGTAGAAATGGAGTTGGAACTCAGGCAAAGTGTAGTGGAGGGGGGGGGACAGAACCGTCTCTGTTTCCCCAGGGAAGGGGAGCTCCTACTCACCCCACACCTCCATAGGCCAGTCACTTCATTCCTCATTGCACAGGTCAGGAGGGGTCCTAGCCAGAAAGGGCCAGGGGTACAGTTTCCTCTTTCCCTTCTGTCCCTCCCCCTTCCACATCCTGCCTCTGAGTTTCCCAGAGTTACATGTGTCTCCAAATATCCCTGACCAGGATCAGAGGGGCCCAATCTCAGCTCTTGCCCAATCCAGACCCATGACCCTGGCGGGCCCCAGCTTCCTGCAGGCTCAACCACCGGGCTGCCCAGCTTAGGCCTGACTGGCTTCACTGTCCTGGGGAGGAGAGCCCTCAAAACCAGAGTGGAGGTAGCAGGGGAAGGAGAGAAGAGCTTCACAGAGGCATCGTCCCCTGCAGCAGGAATCTAACCTCAGTAAGCACCTTCTGCGACCCAGGCACCACCCTGCCTTCACACCACCCACTGCTGTGAAGATCTGCAAGGTCACCTCACCTGAGAGCTGAAGTCGTGTCTGGGGACCCTGCTCTCTGCTCTGACAGGTGGGAAGGAAGTTCAGAACCCTGGCCCAGACTCAGTCAGACTGAGGGCCCGAGCACATGAAGAACTTATGAGAGGGCTTCCCTGGTGGTGGAGGGGTTAAGTCTCAGTGCTGTCACCTCTACAACCTGAGTTCAATCCCCAGCCAGTGAGCTAACCCACATGGTGCAGCAGACCTCTCCTGACTCGCCCATTGCTCCCCTCAGCAGTGTATTTCAGTAGACCTGCCTGTTCTGAGCCCCACTCTGTCTCCGGTGAATCTTTCACCCTCTGTACTTCTGGATCTCACCCCAGTTCTTCCACACATAATAAATAAATAAATAAAAGACCGTGTGAGAATGCCTGTGGTCTCAGGAGAACAGCCTAAGCATCAGCGCTGCTCCTGCAGGTTGCCCCCTTCAGTCACCTGCATCAGGTCTCCCTCCAAGCTGAGAATTTTCCCTGATAGTTTTCTCTTTACAACCCCTCATCTAACCTTAATGGGGCCGGAGGTAGAGGTAACAAAGAAGGATTATTAGTTAAAGGTTAAACGTCCCGCTATAAGATGAAGAGGTCTTAGGAGCTAATAGGAAACAAGTGATTATAGTGTAAAACACTGCGTGTATAATTGAAATTTGCTGAGAGAGAAGAATTTAAATACTCTCACCAAAAAACCAAGATGAAGATGGCAGGTGATGGATGTGTTATTAATTAGATGGGAGGAATCCTTTCCCAATAAATAAGCCAATCAAATCACAACATACACTTTCAATATCTTACAGTTTTATATTTATAGCTCATAAAACTGAAATTAAACTTAGGAACTCTATCTAGTCTTTTGAAAGTTAAAGAGAAAAATATTCAAATTACGACAATGCTCCAATCTCCTGGGGGGTACCCCCTCCCATGGGGTCTCGTGAGGTCCAGGGCAGGTCCTCCTAGCCCATGATGCTCACGCTGGTCTCACAGACCCAGCCGTAGGCCCTCTGGCAGACATCGTCATTCCACCCGCCGTCAGGGTGGAGGTGGGCACAGTCCTCCCCTCCGCCCAGTCCGTGCCCTTGCCAGTCGTCCGGCTGCCCTGGCTTCCAGTTCCTGAGGGGGGAGGACAGCAGCACAGTAGGAAGAGTGGAAGATGGAAGAGAAACCAGGTCTGGGAAGGAGGGGCTGAGGCCCAGACCCTGGGTCACTGAGCCCCGGGAGGAAGGGGGCAGGCCAGAGCACACTCACTTGAAGTTGGTCTTGTAGTCTGTCCCATCTGCCCATTTCCACTCTCCGTTGGAATCGGTGAGGCCTATCCAGGTGAATGTGTTGACTAAATGTTTCTGGACAAAATTCTGGGATGACAGAAAGGACATTGTGTGTGGCGGGTGGGATGGACTCCAAGGACAGAGCCCCAGCCTACCCCTTGGACTAGCAGTTCACTAAAGCAGTTGAGGTGCTCTGGGGTGTTTATCCCTATGGTGGCTCACGGAGTCTCTGAGGGTGAGCCGGGGATGGCAGTTGTCCTCAAAGCTCCAGAGCTGATTCCAGCGTACAGCCAGGGTTGAAAACCATTTCCGTAAATGGGACATGTCTTGGGACCTGGGATCCACAGTCACCTGCTCATCCCTGGAATTGAGGACCGCCAGGTGGGCGTTCTCCAGCTGGCAGTACTTCTCAGCCTCGGACCAGGACTTCCGAGAGCGAGAGAACCAGTAGCAGCTGCCTCCATGCTCCAGCCAGTCAGTGGGACAGCAGGTAGTTTGAGAGCCTGAGGGGCCAGGGGTGGGGAGGGTCTCAGATGCTGCTCAGGGGGATGTGGACAGCCAGTGAGGCCGGGTAAGCCCCCCCTCTACTCCTCACTGTTGCTCTGGAGAAGAGTCATCTTGCAAGTCAGGGACTTCAGGTCTTTGACCAGCTGCTGGACCACAGGGAGCATTTCGGAATAACCTGGGACATACGGAGATGGGCTGTGGGGACGGTGCCTGGTTGTGGTTGTGGCTTCTGCTCAGTGAGTCCCTGGAGGCCAGCAGCACCTGGGGACCCAGCTTAGGAACCTCCAAGTTGTCCCACACACATCGTGGCCAAGTGGAGGGGAGCCAAGGTCTGACCTGCTTTGAATTCCGCCTGCTGTTCCTCCAGCTTTTTCTCCAGAGAAAACACTTTGTTGTTCAAGCTGCGGGCTGGAGGGGGGGGGACGCTCAGCATCTTGAGGCTGCTCTAGCCGCCTCCTCTCTGCCCAGAAAGCCCAGCCCCCACCCTACCACACACCTGCTGAGGGGTCTCACCTGCTTGCAGCTCCTGCTTGTGGTTCTCCACCTCAGCGCTCAGAGACGTCAGAGCTCCTTGAGCACTGTCACCTGGAAGACACGGGGTCCCAAGGCTCAGGCCAGGCTGCCTCCAGCCCCTCCCCCACCGCCCCATGCCCAACAGAAGCTCACCTCGAGAGTTCAGGGACTCGACCTCAGCCGTGATGTTGCTGAAAGTTGTTCTCAGGGTCACCAGGTCCCCCTGAAACTTGGAATCTGAGCAGGTGGAAGGGACCATTGGCGTTAATGTGTCAGGTCTGCTGTGTGGGCACTGAGCAGAACGCCTGACACGCATGTCTCATTTGGCCTCACAGCGCCCCAACCCAAAGGATGGGGGCAAATGGTATCAGTATTGCAGATGCGGCAACCACGGCTCAGAGAGGCTAAGCCACTCGACTGCATTACCTGGCTAATAAGTGGCAGGGCCAGCAGCCACCCTTATCCATCACTACCCCTCAGTGCCCCCACTAGTAAACCCATGATTGCTTCACTGCCCACCAGCGACCCCCTAACCTCTACCCCTCACCTCCCCTGCGCCCCATCCCCACCCCCCACCTCCACTCTTAACATCCACCCCTCCACCACCCAACCCTGCGCCTCACTTTGGGATCCAATCACACAGATGCCAACCAGCAGGAAGAGGTTGAGGGCCAGGCAGAGCAGGATGGGACGGGGCCCAGAGCAGAGATGCTGCAGGAAGGACTGGGGAGGAGGCAGCCCTGTAAAGGGAAAGCGTGTCAGGACCAGGAGGGTGTGGGACGTGAGGTGGATGGGCCCACAGGGATCTGTGAGGTGATGGGGATGGACAAGAATTGTGGGACAGGGGGTGTCCTGGCCTTTGACCCCTCACAGACCTCACAGGTCCTCATTGCATGGGTCCCTCACACCCCTGGGGCATGCACATGACAAGGACACAAGGACAGAGGAGGAGGATGTTGTATAAAGTCCTATCATCAGAGCTGACGAGGTGGCAGGAGGACCCAGAGAGTGTTGGGGAGCCAGGTCTTTAGCAGACTCACGTCCTCCGTACTGTCAGCAGAATGAGCTTCCCGTCCAAGCCCAACTGCTCTTTCCCCAGCGCAAGCACTCATCTGCCGCCCCAGCACACACGACCCCACATCTCTGTGGTCTCCCTGCCCCTGTTTTCCTGGGGACCTTGAATCCTCTCATCCTGGGTCCTGGCCCTCTCTGAGTCGGGGTGGGGTGGGGTGTCCCAGATATGCAGACGGGATATCACAAAGAAATCCTTCTAAACTTATTAAGGGGTGTTTTAGGATAGGCCAGTTCTCTTTCCTCTTACCATTTCTAAACCACTGGCTTTTGTCCTCACTCTCCACATTCTGGAAGTTCTCATACTTCATTGACATGCTTGGCCCAACACCGAAGCTGTCAGAGCTGAAACAGACAGAGGTAGCGCCAGAGGCCATGCTGCGGAAGAAGTTGGCACAAACAGGGAGGCTGGGGCTGGCTGGTGCCGATGTCAGGGCTGGAGCTGAGGTGAGAGCTGAGGTTCCAGTTGAGAAGCGGCCTGGCCTCACAGCTGGGAATGGGAAAGGACCTGGGTTTGCAGTCTGGATTAGATGTGGGCTCAAGATTGGGTTTGAGTGTCTCCCTGGTGGCGCAGTGGGTTGAGCACAGAGCTGTGAATCTGTCTGCAGCTTCTGCGGCACCAGTTTGATTCCCGGCAGGCCAGGGAAATTCCCACATGGTGTGGTAGACCTCTCCTGTCTCACCCATTGCTCCCCTCAGCAGTGTATTTTGGTCCTTCTGCCTGGTCTGTTCCCTGCTCTGTGTCTGGTGGATTCTCTCACCCTCCCCAGCCTCTGGTCTGTACCCCAGTGCTTGTATAAATAAATAAAAAATCTTAAAAAAAAATAGAAAAGATTAGGTTTTGAACTGGAGTGGGCTGAGTTTGGGATTGAAGATGGATGTGACGTTGGAAAAAATATATTGCTAGGATTAGATCATTGCAGCTAGAATTGAGGCTGCGCCTCCTGCTGGGATTGGGGCTGACCCTTATGTTGGAGCCATGGATGAAGTCGGACCTAAACTTCGCACTAAAGCCGGAAATAGTTGAGCTCATCCCCAGTTGGGACTGGAGCTACCATTCCAGTTGACTGAAGGTGGAGGTGCCATCCTGGATAACAGACCCCGCGGAGGCAGGAAGAGAATACAACACGCCCACTCACGACGCTCCATTGGGCAATGACATCTCCAAGTTGCCCCGTCTCCATCTTCCCATTTAGATCCACAGTCCTTCTCTGCTTCCTCTGACGTCCTCCCTGGTCCCTCGGTCTCACCTGCATCCCCAGCCCAGTTACCTGTGGCGAGCTGGGAGGCTGTGGCTCTCGGGATCTCAGGGCAGCAATGATCAGAACTGGAAAAACGAAACGCTGGAGAGTGGGGTAGAGGCGAGGGAAGGAGGAGCCATAGAAGAAACTGAATTCCCGCTGGTCTTTGTGTCTGTGAGCCTGGAGTCTATCCTCTGGAATCTCCTACTTCCTCAACTATGGGCAGTAAACAAGGAGAAGGAATTGAAATCGCAACACAGGCAGAGATTGCGTGGGGGCGCGGGGTGCGGGGAGTTTGTGATGGAGCCAGCTCTGTTCTTCTCCCAGCTGTGCCTTCTCCCTTTCCGCTTTTTCCAGCCCCCCAACTTCCTCATTTGTACCATATGGGTGAGGGAAGCTGCACAATTTAGCTTTTCACTTCCTGTATCTGAATTTCCTAGAACTGTTGGTGTTTCCGGGATTGCATACCTGGTCCGGAGGAGCCCACTGCTCTGCTGCTGCTCAGTCTTCACCCAAGTCCCTGGCCTTCCTCTGGAGTCTCAGCCGTCAAGGTGCCCCAGCTCTGGCGGAACTCTTTTCACTCTGCATAAAAGGAGGAGAGAGGGTGATGGAGAATAGGATTTCCTGGTCAGAATGGGAGGGGGAAAGCTGGGGAAAGGAACAAAATTTTTTGATCCTCAAATGTAATGGGAATTGTGTCAGCATTGGCTGCACATTAACCATTCAGTTCCCACAAGAATTTGGGTATTATTATTATTATTATTTAAAGTGTTGCTTTTTAAAAAAGATTTATTTATTTGTGCATGCAAGAACTGGGGAACAGACCAGAGGTGTGGGGGCGTGAGAGGATTCACCAGAGACAGAGTGGGGAGCAGAACAGGCGGATTGACTGAAATACACTGCTGAGGGGAGCTGCAGGTGAGACAGGAGAGGTCTGCTGTGCCATGTGGGTAGCTCCCTGGCCGGGATCAAACTCGTGCTGCAGCAGCTATGGAGAGCTTCAGTGCTGCATCCTAGCCCCTTGTGCCACCCGGGTGGCCCCAATTTTGTTATTATTTTGAATGACAGACCATGGGTCAGAGCCACTGTGTGACTTGACCAAGATCATAGATTGGCAAGTGAAAGAGCCAGATTTCAAACCCAGTGTTGCGTGACACCCAGATGTGGGACCCCTCCACAGGCATTGTTTTCATGAATGGTCTTCAATTTCAACCAGTTCACCCATAAAATCTCTCTAAGGGAGCTACCCTGAATTTATACACACATCCTTGCAATAAGAAGGAAACAGAGTGTGTTGAAAGGTAGAGAAGGAAAGCAAACACAAGTTAGATTATATTTTCTATATAGATGGAATTGTTTTCTGTAACTTGCTTTTTTATACAAATAACAATGCATCAGGGACATTTTCTCTACATTACTTCATATAATGTCCTTTATTTTTCTCCATCTCATTTCACACTATCGATCATTTATCATTTCATCATTTACTTATTAAGATTTTCCCTGTTGATAAACATTTAAGTTGTTTCCAGCTTTGTCTTGTATTCTTTTTTTTTTTTTTTAAAGATTTATTTATTTATTTATACAAGCACTGGGTACAGTCAGAAGTGCGGGAGGGTGAGAGAATTCACCAGAGCCACAGCAGGGAACAGAACAGGCAGACTGACAAAGCACACTGCTGAGGGGAGCAGTGAGCGTAGCAGGAGAGGTCTGCGCATCATGTGGGATTCTTGCAGGCAGCCGGGGAGGAACCAGTGCTGCAGAGATTGCAGGCAGCTTCGCAGCCCCGCACTCAACCGCTGCGCCACCAGGGAGGCCCTAGATTTTTTTTTTAATTAAATATTTATTTATTTTTATACAAGAGCTGGAGTACAGGCCAGAGGTGTGGGAGGGTGAGAAGATTCACCAGAGACAGAGTGGGGAGCAGAACAGGCAGACGACCAAAATACACTGCTGAGAGGAGAAATGGGTGAGACAAGAGAGGTCTACCATGCCATGTGGGAATCTCCCTGACCGGCAGGGAATTGAACCCGTGCTGCAGAAGCTGCGCACAGCTCCACAGCACTGCGCTCAATACGCTGAGCCACCAGTGAGTCCCTTGTTTTACTTTTATTTGTTGTTTTGATTAGTATTTGTTACAGGATCTTGGAAGTCAATGCTGAGACTGAACTTGGGGTGCAGCTATCTATTAGGGATCAATACCTGTGAAAGGAAGGGGAAAGAAGGAGGAGTGGGCACAGAGAGAACCTACACAGCCCTGAAGACCCTAGACAGCCCAGCTCATGCAACCTGGGTCAACCTACAGTGCCAGGTGCAGCTGTCCAGCATGGGGCTGAGCCAGGACCTTTACAACCCCTTGTCGCCCTGTCACCAGACACAGGCCACGCTGGCGGGGAGTGAACTCAGAGAGGGGAGACAGTGGTCTCCCCAGTCCCATGCCTGAGCAACAACTTCTTCCTGGAAAAGGGTGGGGGTGGTGAGGTCTTTGCTAGCTCCTCTCTGCATTGTACTCACACGCTAATCTGGGGATAATCACCACTTCTGCATTGTTGAAGTTCTCCCGCAAAGAACTTGGTATATTTTTCCAGTCACCTATGCACACATTTATTCATCCATTCAACAAGTACTTAGTGGATGTCTGCACACTGCCAGGCACGCTCCTTCAAAAGAGGCATACTTCAGCAGTAAAAGGACAAGAAAGCTTGTCCTCATAGTGGGTGAGCACCCTCATTCTAGTGGGAGACAGATAAACAAAATCAATGACAAAAAAACATATATCTGTATATCTATAGATAGATATAGATAGATAGATAGATAGATAGATAGATAGATAGATAGATAGATAGATAGATAGAACATCTCATGGTGATAAGTGCTATGGAGGAAAATATAGCCGGGAAGTAAAAAAGGGTTGACTTTTAATGAACGATCTAGAATAGGGTATCAAAAAAGGGCCTTACCAGGAAGGTGACATTTGAGCAAAGTCTGAAGATGGTGAGGGAGCAAGTCATGAGGGGCTCTCGGAGGAAGAGTGTTCCAAGACAGAGGGCACAGCAACTGCAAAGGGGTTGCTGTAAATGTCTGGGGGTGGAGAATGTCTGGTGTGTACAAGGATCATTCATTTACAGAGATGTCAGAGATTTTTAGAGAAGTGAGCAGAGAGAAGAGAAGTAATGAGTCACAGAGGGAAACCATGGATTGCCGGTTCTTGAGGGCTTTGTGGGCTATTACTAAGGATTTCTTTTCCTCCAAGTTAGAGAGGTGGACTTTGGGGGGCGGTCAGAACAGAAGAGTAACGTGTGACCTCACTTAGAGGTTAGGTGCAACAATATGACTGTTACACTGACTTTCATGAAAGGGGACAAGGGTGGAAAATGGAGAGTCCAGGTAAGGAGCTATTGTCACATCCAGGTGGGAGATGATGGTGTTATGTGCATGCAGGTTGGGAGGAAGGTTCAGATTCTGGATATATTGTGATGGTAGAATTGACAGGATTTTGCTGATTAATTGCATGTGGGTTTCACAAGAGCAGTTCTCCTTCTAGTCCCCAAAATAAATTAAACTTTCAATGTTTCCCATAATTGCTGACTGCCCAGGAAAAACAACTTTATCTCACAATGCTGACGCCTAAAGATATGTATGACCTTTTGTGAATATGATAATCTCGTGAAAGAGGTAGGTCCTGCTATGTGAACAGAAAAACAAAAACTTCTTAAAATGGATAGCCACACCGAATTCCTTTGAATGCCTGCTGTGGTTTTGTTTGCTAAGCCTGTTCTCCCAAAGTGTGATTCCCTTGCAACTTCTTTGCAAGTAAACTTCTGTTCTTCCTCACATGTTTTTGTCTCTGCAATTTCTTCCTTCCACCACCTTTTCCACGATCCCTTGCCCACTCTCAGCACATCAGATGGTCAGGTCACCTGACAGGGTGACCCAAAACTTCATTTCTATAGCCTCCAAGTCCTTTGTGATCCTGTGCTTTTTGGGTCACCGCAATCACCACTGACCTTCATGGTAATGTACACGGGGGTGCAGGTGGCATCCCACAGTAGGCTCAGTTCTTTTCCCTCCATTGTGAAGCAACAGACCCATTTCCCTTCTTGATCAGAATAGATCGCCCCCAAGAAGCACAATCATGGGCATCCCCACCCTAGTGGTATTAGGAGGCGCTCAAAGCAACCAGGGGAGTTCACCTTCAAATTTAAACCAAACCAAGGCTCTATTGCCTAGAGGGGAGCTTCTTTCCTTAGGCCCTAGGACATTCAAAATCCATTGATTCAGATTGCACAGATGAAGCATAAATATTCCTTTCATGAACTACTAGGTGTTCGCTGAGAGGAGACACGCTCTCTTCTGTCGCTCTGCTGTGCCCATGGCTGTGGGGAGACAGCATCACGTTGACCAGTGACTGAAGGCAACGCCCACTCATAGCTCAGCCTGGGAGGTCAGGAAGAGGTGGTCAAGCGAGAAGATTGCCCCACCTTGGCCCCAAGCCTAGGAATATGTCTTTCCAGATGTATTTCTGTGCACATTTCTGTGCCTGTAGGAAGATGTCCACACATGTAGCTTTCTCTGTAAGGTGCTTCTGCTTTTAAATGGGTCTTTAAAAGGGGGTTTCCCCTGCCACTGCCCACCTCCTCTGTTTAAAGGCTGCATGGCGTTCAGCGCTTAAATAGCCAAACTTTTTAAATGATGCCCTTAGTGATGCATTGTTGCAGTGCTTGCCTCTTTGGTTTTATAAATAACGTTGAAGTGAAGAAGTTTACATGTGCTGTTGCGCATGGAAGAAAGTGCTTCTCTTGGTTAGATACCTAGAAGTAGAACTGTTGAGTAGAAATACCTCTCTTAAAGTTTAAAATGGTGTAGGGTTTTCACTTACAGGAGAAATATAGGGGAACCAAAATAAGACATCAAGGGGAAAAAGTGATAACAATGCAAAGCACAACAAAACAAAAACAAACAGACAATTATAAACCAGAGACATCCTGCAGGGGAGGAGGAGGGAGAGGCATCAGAGGGAGGGAGGGAGGAGCACAGGGGGCTGTGGTGATGGTGGACTGGTGCACTGGTGAAGGAAATTCTATGGGGACTACACCTGAGGGGAAAGGAGGGGGAAGCAAACATTTAAAAACTAACAATGATGTAAAAAATAATTAATTAAATGGTATAAGGTCCTCCCTTGGCACAAATGGTTAAGTCTCAGCACTATGAAGCTATCAGCAGCCACTGCACCATGAGTTCAATCCCCGGCCAGGGAGCTGAAACACATGGCACAGCAGACCTCTCCTGCCTGGCCCACTGCTCCCCTCAGCAGTGTAGTTCTGCCTGTTCTGCTCCCCACTCTGTCTCTGGTGAATACTCTTACCACCACCAGAACCCACATACACACTTCTGGCCTACACCCCAGCTCTTGTATGCATAAATAAATAAAATAAATCTTTAAAAAAATAAAAATAAAAATGGTATAGATAGCTAGATTCAGAGCTAAATTGCCCTGAAAAGATATGACCAATTAATCTTGATATGAGGATACATGATGCCTCTTCCACTCAGCATCGTGTCTGAAAAGCGTCCATGATGTTTCATGCTGTGACTTACTCATCCTCATTCATGTGGTGTCCTGGTGGTAGCAGGCACAGTTATCCAGCCAACCACAGATGAGCATTTGGCTTATTTTTAACTTTTCACTATTTTGAATATCACTACTATAAGCAATTTTCTACATGTCTTTTTATAAATATCTGTACACATTTCTGTATTAATTATATGCAGGAGTGAAACTGCTGAGTCATAGGATATACTGTGTTTAGCCTTAGTACATATCGCCAAATGCTTTCTAAAGTGATGGCATCAATTTACAAACCAACCAAAGGTGTGTGAGGTACCAGAGCAACTCCATCCAGCGAATGGTTGATTTTTTTTTTCTCTGTCTTTTTCACCTTTGCCACTTTGGAGGATATTGTGGTTTTAATCAACTTTTTTGAGATCTAATTCCTACACAAAGTGCACCCATTTTGTGTACACAGTAAGTTTTATAAATATATGTAACTAAATAACCATCATAATCAAAATAAGGAAAATTGCCATCACCCCAAAAGTTCCCTCGAGCCACTTCCAGTCAACCACCCTTGATGCCTGACATCCGGTAACCAATGACCTACATCTTATCATTGCACAATAGGTTTTCCTTCTCCAGAGTTTCAGATAAATGCAGTGACACCGTATATACATTTGAGGGCTTCTTTCACTCACCACAATGTTTTTGAAATTCATCCATGTTGTTACAAGTAGCAAGAGTCCTTTCCTAAATTCTATATTGTTAAGTAATATTCCATTATATGAATTCAGTCATGTGTGTGGATTACCAATGTTTGGGTCAATGACAGGTTATACATACATATAACCTGTCTCTTCTCAAGTCTCTTCTCAGATATAAGTATTACCAGACTGTGGTTTGCCTTTTCATTTCTTTAACATTGGTTTGCAAAAAACAGATTGTTTTTTTCTGCTTCAGATTTATTTGTACAAATAGCACAGGAAGACACCAGTGCCTTGTAGACAGCAGTCTAGGGGTGACACCAGTCCTTCTGTCCTCACATGGGCAGACAGCATTTTATTCTTCAGCCTTTCTGGGGGCCTGGGCACCTTGGGCGCCCTGAGCACCTTTGGCAGCCTGTGTTCCTTTGGGGACCTGTGCTGCAGCCACATCCTTGGCCTGGGTTTGAGCCTTGCCCTTTGGCCACGAGAGCCTGAGACCCTTGGCGTTGCGGGCACGTGCATGTTTCCCAAGCTTGGGGTGAGCGATGTAGGCAAGTCGGCTGAGTTTGCAGCTCCTGCCCTTTCGGATGTTAGCCCTGACCGTCTTGGTCTTTACAAGGGCCTTGGTAGCCTCAGCATGTGCACTCATGGCCCTGTCATTGTGGGCCTGCATTTCTTCAGGCCCTTCTTGTTATGCTTCTTGGCAAAGCGCATGTTCCTTAGGAACTTGGGATCCACCCCCTTAAGAGATTCTTATCTTTGGGATTGGGGTTTCTTGATGCCATTTCTGTGCCATTTTCGGGATTGTTTGTGCTTGATGTGGTTCTTGGACATGGCCATGTCTGCACCCAGGGCCGCAGCTCCCCAGGCGCCTTGAGCTGGAAGAGAGGTAAAAAACAGATTTTTAAAATTAAGTCCAAATGGCAATCTTTTCTTTCATGATTCATGTTTTTTATACTAAGAAAACTGCCCATATTTGCAAAGATTTTCTGTTTTCTTTTATAGTTCTTATAGTTACAGCTTTTGTATGTGTCTACAACCATTCTGAGTTGTATTTTTTTTCACATATGTTGTTGTGTGTTTTTTTCACATATGTTGTTGTTGTTCTAGTACATGTGGTTGTTCTAGCTGGGTAAACTGATCATTGATCCTTTTTACTGCAAATACTTCTTTGTCCATTTATACACTTTGGTCTTCTATAAAAAATATCAGTTATGTGGGTCTCTTCCTATACTTTCTATTCTGTTCCACTGATTGTATGTCTAACTTGATGCATATGCAAATATTAATGGGTTGTTTACTGTAGCTTTATGCTGGCTTGAAGTCAGATAATGTGAGTCTTCCTATCTTATTGGGTTGGTTTTTTTTTTCCATAATTATTTGGGCTATTCTAGATTTGTTATGTTTCCACATACATTTTAGAATCAGTTTGTCAATTTCTACCCCCAAAAACCTGCTAAGGTTTTTCTTGGGTTTGTTTTGAATCTACATATGATGTTTTGGAGAATTGGCATGACAATATTATTGTTTTTCAATCCATGAACATGTTAGATCAATTTGTTTAGATTTTCTTTAGTTGTTTATAAAGTTCAGCGTTCATCCCTGAGTCACATATGTGGATCTAATCCTCAGCAGTATACCAAAGACCCTGAGAACTGAAATAATGGATAAACTGATATCCATGTCCCCCCGATAACCTCAGAATTGAACTGACATTGAAACCATAACCTACAGAAGTGTGTTGGAACTTAACACCTGAACCTTACCAGGTCAACTGCTGCTAAAACAAAAATATCAATATCCTCCATAGATCTTAAAGAAGATGCAGAATCACATATCTTAATATTCAAAATGTCCAGATTACAATCCAAAATTATTTGACATATGGAAAACCACAAGAAGTTCAACTCAGATGGTAAAATGTAATAGATACCAATGCCAAGAAGACAAAGATGTAGGAATTCTCTGACAAAGACATTAAAGCAGATATTATAAAAATGATCGCAGTCAATAACACACTTGAAACAAATATTAACATAGAAAGCCTTAGCTTTTGATTCTAAAGAAGAATCAATTACATGGTAGCACTAAGTACGAAATTTAAAATTAAAAACCAGATTAGGTTTACCCCAGGACTACCAGAGTGACTTGATATTCAGAAATTAATTAATATAATCCACTGTATTAGTAAACTAAGAAGAAATCCACAAATTATATCAATTCACTCAGAATAACCATTAGACAAAACTCACTACCCTTTCGTGATTAAATAAAAAACGTTTCAGCAAATTAGCAACAGAAGGAAACTTCCTCAACCTGATAAGGGGTATCATATAACTAATATGTCATTGCACTGTTATTAAATATATTTTCTTGGAATTTTTTTATAGCCATACTTCTAACAATATTTCAGCTATAACATCAGTCTTAATTTCAGATCTCAAAAGTCTAGTCCAGATTAAAGCAAAACTTTAATCTCACATCCAATCAAATCTTTATGCAGTAACAACTCAGGCTGGTCAATGACAGCTCTGTAGCAGACACGATAAGGGTTTTGTTCAGATCCTTTCAGATTCCTTCTTCCTTTTCATGCACACTGGCTTCCAGTGTGATTTTTTCTGAACAGGCAGAATTTATGTCCCTTTGTCACAAGACTTCCCTCCAGCTTCCAGACCAAGCTTCACCTGGCCAGAGAGCATTCACAGAATACTCAGAATTTACAATCTGACAACCACAGGCAGCACTTAACCAATGACTGCAGGTGCTAAGGTATTGATACTCCAGATCCCTTGTGTCTGACTGGAACAACTCTGAGATGAGTCCTGTTGAGCTGTTGCCCCACCACCACAGGACTTGGCTTGGTATTGCCTAAGAATTCTTCCCACTCAACCACTTTCACAAAAGTCCTCATTCATGGTCCACTCCCATCACACTCTCACTTCCTCTGTCCCTCTTCATCCTGCCTCTACTCATTTTTCCTAGGAAGACTTTCTAACATGACTTCCACAAGGATTCTCATTTCTGACTCTGCTTCTGGAGAACTTTTGGGCTGTTCTGGCTGGCTTCTGTGGGGGTCGCCATCAGTTCCTGCCCCAGAGTACAGTTGTGTGCCCACAGCATCTTTCCGCCACACTCTGCCCCCCAGTTCTTCCTCGAGGGGCCTTGCTACATGTCTCAAGCCTGACATCTATGGAGTCCATTAGAATCACAGGTTTTCTGACAGACGAACAAGTGCAGCTGGGTAAGCTGATGAATAAAACAGCTCCAGCCCAGTATTTTGCTTCCAGACGTCTGTCAAGAAGCAGAGATGAGCCTTCATGACTAACCCCAAAACCCCTGAGGAACTATCCACGCCTCCTGCAAAGAACCCCTCTCAGAGACTAGTCCCAATAGAGTGTCAGCTTCACTGCAATCCAGCCCTTCTTACCCCCCTGCACTCAATCCCACTCTCTACAGTGGTTCTCTTTGGATTCTATCATCTGACTAAGGAGTTACAGAGGAGCATTCCCCTCCCCTACATCTAAGAATTCCCTTGACATAATCTACTAACTCCCTTTCCTTCTCTTACAGAGGCTGGTTTTGCTACCTTTTAATAGAGCTTGGTAAGTCCTGACTAGATGTGTCCAGTTTCTCCTCCTTTTCCCCCAATTTAATTGAGATATAATTGACATATGACATGGTGTAAGTATAAGCTCTATAATGTGTTGATCTAATACACTTACATATTGCAGAATGATTACCACCATAACATTGGTTATCACCTGCCTCCTTTCACATCGTTACCATCATTCAGGTATTCACACCATATTATGAGGTGTAGTCACTATGATGTACATTAGATCCCCAAACTTGTTAATCTTGTAACTGGAAGTTTATATCGTTGATCAGTATCTCCCCATTTCCCTGCCCCTCAGTTCCTCTCTACTTTAAATGTGTGGGCGCTTATCAAGAATCATTCTTAGTTTTAGGACTCTAGCCAAATTTCCATAAAAACAGGAAAAGTGCTCTTTAACCTACTGTTTCACGCGATCATGTCACTTTTTTCAGTTCTTTAATTGGACCGGCCAGGATTTTACTGACGACCTTAGTCTTCTTGGAAATGGAGCTTGTTAAGAAAAGAGAAAAAGGGCCTCCCCTGGTGGCGCAGCGGTTGAGCACTGGCCTGTGAAGCTGCCCGCAGCCTCTGCAGCGCCGGTTTGATCCCCGGCCACTGGCGAGGGTCCCACATGGTGTGACAGACCTCTCCTGCCGCGCCCGCTGCTCCCCTCAGCAGTGTGTTTCGTCAGTCTGCCTGTTCTGTTCCCCACTCTGGCTCTGGTGAATTCTCTCACCCTCCTGTGCTTCTGACTGTACCCAGTGCTTGTATAAATAAATAAATAAATCTTTAAAAGAGAGAGAGAGAGAGAAACATAATAGCAGCACTATTTACAATAGCTAAGCTATGGAAACCACCCAAATGCCCAAAAATAGATGACTGGATCAAGAAGATGTTGTACATATACACCATGGAATATTACTCAGCAATCAAATAAGATAAACACATGCAGTTTGCAGCAACATGGATGGAGCTAGAAGGGATCATGCTCAGCGAAATAAGCCAGAAAGAAAAAGAAAAATGCCGATGGTCTCACTCATAGCAGGAATCCAGAAAACCTAAATAAGGGACCAGGAAAAAAACTAATTAATACAAAGTAAAAATCAAAATCAACAAGCCACTATAAACCAGAGACACACTATGGCGGGGTGAGGAGGTGGAGAGGAAGGACTAGGGTCAAAATAAGGGGGGTGTGCAATTGTACGGGGACTATAACCAAAATGAAAATGCATACATTGTGCAAAAATGAAAACTGATGTAAGAATTATATAAAATAAAATATTTAAAAAAAAGAAAAGCGATGGAGGGAAGCCTATACATTGAGTAAGAGTTGAAAGACATCAAACTTTAAAAGGGCACAAACTGAATTGTAGTATCTATAATAGACATTTATGTGATAAAAATTAAAAAAAATAAATGGAAAAGATGAATATATAAATGAACATAACAATTACTTTGGGAGGATAAAAGGAATAATATAATTAAGAATAGTCATGAAGAGGAATTAGGTGACTAAGAGTGTATTTCTAGATCTAGGTGGTGGTTATAACAGAAGGTGTTTTACAATAATTAAGCTTTAAATTTGTTTGTGTAGTTTTTTGTACCTCCTTTATTTTATAATAAAAAATTGATAAAAGTTTTAAAAAAGAAAAGAGAAATATAAGCTACATATTTGGAGAAAATATTTGAAAAACCATAAATTCAGCTAAATACTGGTATCTAGAGTACATAAAAACAAGTCTCAAAAATTCAATAGTAAGGGAAAAAACAATCCAGTTAGAAAATGGGTAGGGGTCTCCCCGATGGCCTGTGGGTTAAGTTTCAGAGCTTTCACCCAGATGCCCTGAATTTGATCCCTGGCCAGGGAGCTGACCCATATGGCGCAGCAGACTTCTCCTTTCTCACCCTCAGCAGTGTATTTCAGTAGATCCACCTGTTCTGCTCCCCATTCTGTCTCTGGTGAGAGGTCACCCCCTGCACCTCTGGCCTACACCCCAGTTCTTCTTTCTTTTTTTAATTTTATTTTTATATTCCCCATACAATTGCAACGCCCTTATTTTGACCCCAATCCCTCCTTTCCTCTCCCACCCCCCATAGTGTGTCTCTGGTTCATAGTTGTTTGTTGATTTTGATTTTTTCTTTCTTATAGTTATTCTTTTTCCTGGTCCCTTATTTAAGTTTTCTAGATTCCTGCTATGAGTGAGACCATCCAGTATTTTTCTTTTTCTTTCTGGCTTATTTCGCTGAGCATGATCCCTTCCAGCGCCATCCATGTTGCTGCAAATTGCATGTGTTTATCTTTTTTGAATGCTGAGTAATATTCCATGGTGTATACATACCACATCTTCTTGATCCAGTCATCTATTTTTGGGCATTTGTGTTGTTTCCAAAGCTTAGCTATTGTAAATAGTGCTGCTATAAACATAGCACCCCAGTTCTTCTACACACACACACCAAAAAAAAAAAAACCCCACGGGTAAAAGACAAGAAGTGACACTTCTCCAAAAATAAACATACAGGTGGAAAACTATATAAATGTGAAAAGATGGACAACATCATTATAACATCAGGGAAATGAAAACTAAAATCACAGTAATGTATCATACATACCTGCCAGGTTGACTAAAAGAAATTATTTTAAGTGACAGCAACCAAATGCAGGTGAGGAGATGAACAAACTGTTGATGGGGAGATAAAAGATACAACTATTCTGAGAAAAAAATTTGCAGCTTCTCCTAAAATTAAACACCCAATCAATCAGTACATGACCCAGCAATTGTACTCTTAGGTATTTATCACAAAAAAGCAAGTTTATGTTCACAATAAAACTTGTACGCGAATGTCCATAACAGTTTATTTGTAAGAGCCCAAAGCTAGAAACAACCCAGTTGCTATTTATGGTTCAACGAGCTGTGGTACATCTATCCCATGGAATGCTACGAGGCAAGAAAGAATCAACCACTGACACCAGCCAGAACTTGAACAAATCTCCAGGGAATGATGTTGAGTGGGGGGAATAAAGTCAATTCCAAAGAGTGTGGCTCCATTTATCTGACATTCTTGAGATTACAAAACTGTGGAAATACACAGCCAGTTAGTGGTTGTCCTGGGTTTGGAACTAGATGGGATAGAGGATGGAGGTAGCTGTGGCTCCACAGGGGATTCTTTTTTCGGTGTGTCTAGAAGAGCTGGGGTGTAGGACAGAGGTGGGGGCGGTAAGAGGATTTACCAGAGACAGAGTGGGGAGCAGAACAGGAGGGTCAACTGAAATACACTGCTGAGGGGAGCAGTGGGTGAGAAAGGAGAGATCTCCTCACCATGTGGGTCAGCTCCCTGGCCGGGGATAACTCAGGCAGTAGTGGTGATAGCTCTGAGACTTAACCCTAGGCCAGCAGGGAGGCCTCCCCAAGGGATTCTTAAGGGGTTAAATGCTCTGCATCTTGACTGGATCATGCCAATATCCTGAACACCATATTATACAATAGTTTTGCAAGATGTTACCATCAGGGGATATTGGGTAAAGGTTACATGGGATCTCTCTGTATACAACTGCTTATGAGTCCAACTATTTAAAAATAAAAATTTTACTTTAAAAATGGGTTTTAGTTTTCTTCATTCTACTAATTTTTGGAAATTTCTAATATTCTCTTTTTATTTATTCCCTCCTACTACTACATTTTGGAATATTTTATTTATTTTTTTAAAGATTTATTTACTTATGCATACAAGAGCTGGGGTAGAGGCCAGAGATGTGGGGGGTGAGAGGATTCACCAGAGACAGATTGGGACACAGAACAGGCAGACTGACTGAAATACACTGCTGAGGGGAGCAGTGGACGAGACAGGAGAGGTTTGCTTTGCCATGTGGTTTCTCCCTGGCCAGTCAGGGATCAAACTCGTGCTGCAGAGTCTGTGCATTGTTTCATAGGGCCGTCCTTAACCCCTTGTGCCACCAGGGAGGCCCATTTTCAAATATTTTTTATAGCTGACTTTCCTGATTTTTATGTTGAACACCGGCTTCTTTATTGTCAATCTTTAACTTTTACTTATATAAACACAATGCTGCACATTTTAGTCTGAGTTTAGCTTTCACTACATTCCATAGGTTTTGATATATTTGATTCGCTTCTAGATTATTTTCACTTGAATCATGGTAGTACGGAAAAGTATGTACTTTCATTTACAAAGATCTAAAATATTCTGGTCCTTCTTTATTATTTACATATCACTTTAATTATAACATGAGATGAGGCCTTAAAAATCCCTCCTTTTTGGCATTCATTGAGGTTTTTCTTTGATAGATTGCATGGTAAATCATTTCTAAAATATTGTGAAACAATTTTTGCTTTTACTTATTGTTATAGGAAGCTATTGACTCCCACAAATTTTTTCATCTTTCAAAGGCAATTTTATTTTATCCATGTTTTTGTTTCCAAGCATAGGACATGCTTAAGTCTGCTTCTTTTTTAAATTATGAAATTGACAGCTAAATGAGCTACCATCGATTAAAATAACCATTGTCACTTTCCACTCCAATGTTCTCTCCTTCACACTTTATTCCATGTCAGTTGGCTTCTTTTTCATCCAACGGAGAGGTTGAGTTGGAAATACATTTGACTGGAACTGAGAGGGGCATCAGTTTGCAGTCGTGTTGTGTATGCTTATGGTTTCCCATCTGCACAGGAATGGCTTTCAGGGTGTGTTTATGGGGTGAAGGGGTACTTCTGCCACCCACTATGCAGACTTACTTGTGGGGGATGACACAGAGGTGGGACACAAACACACCCTGAAGCACCTGACATCAGTAATAAGGAAACAATTTTCCTTCCCTTCTCTCTCTGGAAAATCACCTTATAACTCCTTGTCACATGTGGAAATAAACAATGAGTATACAACAAAAGTTAATAATCAGGCGGGGAGATGGATTTTAGAGATGTGTGAATATTACTTAAAGTATATCATTTATCTAGATTTTGTGATGTTTACTGTCATTTTCAGATTTTTAAATTTGTCATTTAAACACTAACTTTTATGCTTAATTTTGTATTTACTTCCTAAGGAGGGCTGCTCACAATCATGTACATTTGTGTGAAGGATTCATAAAATTGGATTCCTGCCAGTGGTTCTCAGGGGAAAAAGTACAACTGAAATACTGATTATGTGGCCATTTTGAAAATTATATTGTGAGATTTTTTTACAGTTAAGAAAGTCTTTGCAATAGGTTCAAAGAATTTAAAGCAGGGAGTTGGGGATATGTGGGGAAAAACAAAGAATATAAGGGAAAATTGTAAATAAAAAATGATTAACTTCAGAAAAAATAAACATTATGCAAAAAAGTAAACGTAGTAAGATGGCTTGGCAATTAACAATAGATTGCACCTCATTTCAACATAGTGACAAATTTATGTCTATAATTGATAAAAAAGTAGATTTCCATTTGTGTATTCTTTAGAAATATAGGTATTAATACTGGAAGAGACTGATAAAACACAGAAACTTGTTTCTCTGAACAGCAGGAATGGCTGAAGGAAGTAAATTAGGTAACTGCTTCTAGCCCTATAAGACTTTCAATTATGTGTATTATTACTTTAAAATTTTATTTAGGGCCTCCCCTGTGGCTCAGGGGGTTGAGCGCTGCGCTGTGAAGCTGTCCTTAGCCTCTGCAGTGCCGGTTCAATTCCAGGCCGGCCAGGGAGAAACCCACATGATAAGGCAGACCTCTCCTGTCTCACCCGCTGTTCCCCTCAGCAGTGTATTTCAGTCAGTCTGCCTGTTCTGTTCCCCACTCTGTCTCTGGTGAATCCTCTACCCCCCGCATATCTGGCCTGTACCCCAGTTCTCATATACATAAATAAATCTTTTTTAAAAAATTTATTTAATGCCAACCATGCATATTTTGAAGAAGTCCTAGAAAATTTTGCAGCTGAAAATTAAAAGGTCAGCCTAGCATAAGCTGAGAAATAAAAATTGATTGAAAACAATTAGCATGTGGCAAAATCTAAAGCAACTACTTGTCTACTTCAGAGAACCATTAAATGGCATGTGGCACATCCACATTCTGTAATCTACCCCTGTTAAATTCAGAGAGGTAAAACTGGCCAGGGAATAGCATAGATTGGATTGATGTCCAAAGACAATGTAAAGTGACAAAAGCAGACAATATAATGATATGCAGTGTCATGAATATGCAAATGCACAGGAAACTCCCTGACAAGGACTTATCATGGTTCATTTTATGTGTCAACTTGACAGGGACAGAAGGACAAAAATATTTGGTAAAACATCATTCTGGGTATGTCTGTGAAGGTGTTTTTGGATGGGATGAATATCTGAATTGGTAGGCTGGGTAAAGCAGATTGCACTCCTCGGTGTGGTGGGCCTCACCCAATCCACTGAAGCCTTGAATAGAACCAAAAAGATAAGCCTCCCATAGTAGAACAGTGATTCCTGCCCGGGACATTAGCATTTTTCCTGCCTTCAGACTCATACTGAAATAATGGCTGTTCCTGCATCTGGAGCCTGCCGCCTTCATGCTCAAGCTACCCCATCAGCTCTCATGGGTCTCCAGCTTGTCAACTCAGGACTTGCCACCCTCCACAGTTGCATGAGCCAGTCCCTAATAATAAATCACTCATGTGTATGTGTACATGTATATGCATGGGTGTATGTATATGTATGTGTGGATAGATACATACATACATACACATCTTACTCGTTCTTTCTTTGGCAAACCCTGACCAATACAGTATCTGTGAAATATTTAACTGGGGAAAATGGGAGGGGTTGGGAAAGTTACTCATTGCCTGTAGTGTGTGTGTGTATTTGAGACATAGTTTACTGATAGTATATGTTACTTTTGTAATAAAAATTAAAGCAAAAATCAAATTGCTTAAAGATCCTTTCAAGGTCACTTTCAGATTGATCTTCAAAGGCCATATTTTCCCACTGTAGAAATTGCTGCTGACAATTTCTGTGCTGGAGATAGGTCCAGATGTGTTTGTGGTCCCAAAAGAGACAGCCATGCTTCCAGTCAGCCATACTGGAAAAGTGTCTTACTACTGGGTGTCAAGGAGCAACTGTCTGGGACATAAACTTTTTCTTTTCTAAACCCTATCCTCTCTTTCTTCTTTGCACCCTACATCTCCCAAGCCCAAATAACCAATCCACACAGAGTCTGAAGTATTAGTTTCTTTTGTTCCAACTCCACTGAAGGCTCAAAATTCTAATTCCAATGAATTGCAGTAGGAGATAGGTTCTCAGCCTCTCAGATCTGAGGTTCTTAATCCACGCCCTTCTATCTGTCCTCAACACTTCCTCATGCCTCTGACTCTTTTCTTCCTTTCTTCAAATTCCCCAATAAAAAGCTGGGACAGGGCTGGGTAGGGTGCAGATCAGAAAGACATGCCGGAGGACGGGCTCCTAGCCGGTGATGTTCAACTTCATCTCACACACCCAGCGGTACATCTGCAGGCAGAAGTCGTCGTTCCAGCGGCCATCCGGCCTCATCTCCGCACAGTCCTCAGTTCCACCCACCTCGTGCCCCGTCCAGTCGTCTGGCTGCATGGGAGCCCAGTTCCTAAGAAGGCAGGACAAGCTCTGAGCTCCCCTCCATCCCAGCAACCCACACCTCCACCTCACCTTGGGCTCAGGGTGCAGAGTTGTAGCCTTGGAGGTTGGGGGTTTGAGGGGGAGAGGGGAGGGGATTTGGTTCCTGAAGGATGAGAGGGAATGGACTGATGTATTGGGGTGAAAGACCAGGTGGCTGTCCCAAGGCCAAACTAACGGGGTGGGAACTAACGAGGGAACTTGCCTGTAGTTAAGCCTGTGGTCTGTGCCATCCACCCATCTCCAGGTGCCATCACTGTCAGTGAGGCCTATCCAGGTATGGAAGGGCTCCGTGTGCTGTGTAATGAATTTCTAGAAAACAGAACAGGGTGGGGTTAGAAGTGCTTCCAGTCCCTGGTACGGCCATATAGGCATCAGCTGGGCTTCCCTCAGCCCTCCCCAGCCTAACCTGCTCCAGGCTGAAGCATCAGCTCCCACTACCACTAGTTCCATGTTTCTCTTCTGTGACCGTAGCTGTTGTCAGCTGAATGTACACACACTGGGCTGGACCTCAAGCTAAACGCTTTACAGGGCTTACTTTATTTAATGCTCATGAGACCTTCTAAATTGGGTGGCTTAATGAGGCACACATTACCCATGAGAATAAGTAGAGCCCACGAAGTTGATCTAGTGCCTGAGCTCACAGCAACTGTACCTGGCCTCCCACTTTACTCCCAACTCACAGCACCACTGAACTCAGGTCTTCTTGCTCTCTGCCCACACTTCTAACTCTTGGAATCTCGACTCTGGCCCCTGGCCCTGCAGCCCCCATGCACCCTGGCACTGCTAAGGATCTTGGTCTCACTCTCCTCTCAGATACATCAGTTTCTATGTAGCTGACATTTTCAGAGGTTTGCCAGGCCTTGAATTTTCAAGCTTGGACCCAGGGCCCAAGGCCCTGTTAGGACTTGGCTACCTTGGGTCTGGCCAGCTGTCCTGCAAATGGGAGGCTGCCCTGGGTGTGAGGAGCAGCCCGGTCAGCCAGTGGGCAGGGGCTGGTTTGAAAGGGGTTGCTGAAATAGCTCCCTTAGGATAGCAGACCCCCCGAGTGGCCTCCTGTACAGATACTGGTACTTCTGGGAACATAAATCCCCATGGTTTATGAAAGTAGCAGGGAGAGGGTATGATCACCTGGTTTTGTGGAGGAAATAGAGGGATGGGCTCACCAACACACACGCCTTGCAGTTCCCTTTGACAACATGTGAAGAGTCTCCAATGGCATTTGAAGGAAATTTCCTGATTCCTTTCTCACTTCCTAGAGACCCAACTAAGGTTGCAGTTAACTCTCTCATCTATGGGTAGACATATCACACCCCTGAATTCTAGAATCCAGCAAATAGGACAATGTCCTGTGCACGAAGGGGCAACCCTCAGAAGCTGGTGGGGTTGCTCCCTGCATCAGAGGGGCAGCAGAGGTTGAGGGAAAGTGTCTCAGGACAAAATGTTCCATCTGCTACTGCCCATTGCCCTAGACCCCACTTTCTTTCACCAGAAGAAGGTAGACAACGAATATAAATCATCAATAGCCAGTCCTCTGTGATGCAGAAGAAATAGTCAAGTAGCACCAGATGATCAGAGCAGAGTCTAGGTGAGTTTATCTCCCCTACTCATGGGTAGATAACAGACAAGAAAGACAGACTGAGATTATTCACGAAAATAGCACAGCAAGAATATTATCATGGAAGTGATGCAAAAATAAAGATGAGGGTCCTCCCTGGTGGTGGAAGGGGTTGAGCAAAGACTATGAAGCTCTCCGCAGCCACTAAAGGACCAGTTTGATCCCTGGCCATGGAGGTGACCCGCATGGCGCAGCAGACCTCTCCTGTCTTGACCCCTGCTCCGCTCAGCAGTGTATTTCACACAGTCTGCCTATTGTGTTCCCCGCTCTTCCCTGCACTCTGGCCTGTACCCCAGTTCTTGCGTGCATAAATAAATCTTAAAAAATACTTTGGAAAGGAGTGTGTCAGAAAAAAAGGAGATATTGGAGAACAGCTCACATCCTCCAAAAAATTAGAGAGATGAATGACATGTGACATCAAAGAAAAATAATAACACAACAGTAAAAAAAGGGAAGAAGCCCAGGAGAGAAATTCAAACTACATAAACAAAAACCAGCCACAGAGCAGAATATGAAAATGGGCTTGAGATATGAAAATGGGCTAAGCACAGGCCCCAGGCTGCAGAGAAAAAGATCCAAGGAATTATGGTGATGGACTGTGGGCACTTTGATGGTGAGAGAGCTACGGAGACCACATCTGAGGGGAGAAATCATATACGATCCCAAAATCAACAACGATGTAAGAAAAAGTTACGTCCTTTAAAAATTAATTAATTTTTTTTTGGGCCTCCCCGGTGGCGCAGCGGTTGAGCGCTGGGTTGCGAACCTGCGCGCGGCCTCTGCGGCGCCGGTTCGATCCCCGGCTGCTCCCCGGCCACCAGAGGAGGGTCCCACATGGCGTGCAGACCTCTCCTGCCGCCCGCTGCTCCCCTCAGCGGTGTGCTTCGGTCCTTCTGCCTGCTCTGCTCCCCGCTCTGGCTCTGGTGAATTCTCTCACCCTCCCGCGCTTCTGACTGTACCCAGTGCATGTATAAACAAAAAAACAAACAAACAAACCAGCAAACAAATAAATAAAGCATGCCTCTATAAAAAAAAAATTAATTAATTAATTTTTTAAAAAATCAAGACCCATTCTATTTATATCACATAAAGATGAAGTCAAGGCAAAAAACATTAAAAGGGTCACTGACCTGCATTTCTCAGGATGAAAATACAACCTAAGTGGCCTCCCTGGTGGCGCAAGGTTGAAGTCTCAGCGCTATAAAGCTGTTATTGCCAGTCACCACATTCTGAGTTCGATCCCTGACCAGGGAGCTGACCCACATGGCACAGCAGACCTCTCCTGTCTTTCCCACTGCTCCCCTCAGCAGTGTATTTCAATCAGTCTGCCTGTTCTGCTCCCCACTCTGTCTCTGGTGAATCCTCTCACACCAAATCCAAACCTCTGGCCTACAACCAGTTCTTATATGCATAAATAAATAAATCTCTAAAAAAAGAATAAAATAAAAATTAATTTATTTTTAACCTCCCAGAACCTTTCTAGAGTCTTCCTTAGGTTAAAAAAAAACCTTAATAAAGCGAGCCTGAACCACCCCCCAGAGTGCACACCCCAGGGTTCCTCCTGCCTCCACCCAGGCTCCAGCTTCACCTGCTCCTCCCTGGTGTTGATGACCACCAGGTGGGCGTTCTCCAGCCGGCAGTACTTCTCGGCCTCCGGCCAGGTCTTCCCAGAGCGAGAGAACCAGTAGCAGCTGCCTCCATGCTCCAGCCAGTTAACGGGGCAGCACTCTGTGCCTGTGAAGGGGCAGCGGGAGATGAGATCCTGCTGAGGGGACAGGCACAAAGGGACCAGGGACCGCCCCTCTCCCTACCATTGCTGCGGAAGAATGCCATCTGACAAGACAGGGTGCGCAGATCCACTGAGAAGTGCTTCAGGTGAAGGAGCAAGGTGGAATGATCTAGAGGGACAGAGGGACGGGCTACGATGTGGGCTGTGTGGGTGCCTCTCTGCCCCTCCACCCTCACGACCCGGCACAGGCCTTGGGCTGTGGACGCACACATGCGCAGCACACTCACAACACACTCACACCACGTGGGCGCACACCTCTCCCGCACTACCGAGGGGTTTCTCACATGTTTTCAGGTCCAACAGCTGTTTGTTCATTTTGGTTTCTAGAGATGTCACTTTGTTCCCAGAGCTGCCTCCTGAAAAAAAGGGACGGGGCGGGTTGAGGAATTAAACTTTCCTCTCGGTTCTGTCTCCTTAACTCCGGGCGTCCTCACCTCCCTGGGGCATAGTCCTGGCCGCCATCACCTTGACCTGGGATGTTGCGGTCCCCACCCCCTGGCGCCCCAACATCTAGGAGGTGCCCTGAGCTGCCACAGAGACTTCTGAAGCACACACCTGCTCAGGTCGCTCCCCTGCTTCAATCCCTTCAATAGATCCCCATTCCCTCCAAATAAAGCCTCACATCATTACTCTCATCATTAAACTGCATGGTCTAGCCCCGACCTGCTCCCTGGTCTCTCAACACCTCAGTCTGCCAGGCTGGAGTTGTTTAGTCTCCCTCACGCCTGGTGCCACAGATTCTGTTTTCCCTACCTGGTATTAATCCATCCTCTACCTGCCTCACCCCAGTTCATCCCTCAGCTCAGATTCAGTGGCCCTGAACCTTACCCAGTATCTCAGGCTGGGTGATCTGCCCCAGCCCGCAGCCCACAGCACCAAGCATGCCCCCACTGCAGACTCAGCACTGGACACCGGCACCAACCCTCACAACAGGTGCCTTCCCACTCACCATGGAAGCTCAGGGCCTCCATCTCCATCAGGGTGCTAGAGGAGAAGTTGCTGAATTTTTCTTTTAGGGTCCACAACTCCATCTGCAACTGCGTTCCTTGTTAGGAGACAGTGGGAACAGGACAAAGTGAAGGGGGCTGTGTCCCGTATGAGAGCCCCCATTGTCATCTGATCTGTGTGCCTATCCCCCTCCCTACGCACCACTGCCTCCATATTTGCCCCAGCACTGCCCATTTCTCTTTCCCCATCACCTCCCCCACCCCTCCTGGTCCCTGTGACCCTCACTTTGGGACCCGATCACACACGTGGCTACCAGCAGCAGGATGTTGACGCTCAGGGCGAGCAGACTGAGCCTGTGCCTGGAGCAGAAACGCTGCCGCAGGAGGGGCTGAGGCAGGGGAGTCCCTGCAAAAGAAGGGAAGACAGGAAGAGGAGGGTCAGAGCGGGGATCTAGATAATGGAAGGCAGAGAAAGTATAACTGAGAGTGGTGGGGGAACCAGATGCCGGGGCAGCTTTAGGGGAGTCAGGGGCTTTGGCCCCAGCCTCTAGTCTTTGCACACACACACTTGCACACTGGCATCCACCAGGAATGCTGCCTCTTCCCACTGGCCACACGAATACAGGTCGAGAAATTCTTGCCGTGGGGATACTCTAGACCCACCTAATCATAAAAGTAGACCCAAATCAATCAAATTGACTCCAAGCTACCTAAGTCCATCCCCAAACAAAGCTCAAGAATATTTAGAGCAAAACCAATATATCCAGCACCCAACAAGGTAAAATTCACAATGTCTGGAATCCAATCAAAGATTGGAAGAAGCCAGAAACACAACTCATATCAGGAAGCTAATAATCCATCTAAACGGACATAGATGACAGCATTAGCAGACAGGAACCTAAAAAAAAGATATTAAGCTTAAAAAAACCCAGATATTATAATTGTATCATGTGTAGGGCCACTCCTCCCAGCCCAGGCTAGCCAATCCTCCTCCCTGAGCTCTAAGCCCCAACAGCTCCTGTCTCCACTGAGCCAGGCTCCATCCCTGGCACCCACACACCTGACACCCTTCCCCCAGCCCTGACTCCTGCCCTTCGTCCTAGAACAGCACAAATCCCTCCCATGTTAAAACTTTACCACAAATACTTGGGGCCTTTAGTCAAAATTTGCTACAGAAGGATTCAGGCAGGGGGGCTGGGAGGAGGGGATGGCCATCTTTCAGGATCTCCTGTGCCCCAAGCCAAGCCCCGACCCAGCTCCCCACACATGCATGCACACTCTCCTGTGTGTTTCTCTTGCACACACATACAGATGTGCGCACAGGCACACACACACACACACACAGAGCACACTCTGCTCAGGTCAGAAGGAGAAGGGAGGAGTCATCCCCAGCGCCTATTTTTTCCCTGCGCTCTAACACACACCCTTTTCTGGGGCCCTGCAGGCAGAGAGAAGGCGAGGTCGGGGGCAAGCAGAGGCATCAGGCACCTCCCACCCAGAGGGGCCTTGTCCCTGGTCATGGAGTGAATATGACAGAGACCTCAGAGAGACAGAGAGCCACGGGGAGCTAGACAGCTAGAAACTGAACACTTGCCTTTCCAAAACGGGTCTTCTTTCCTGGGGTTGTCCTCATGAGTTCCTGGCCTCTCGCCTCCACCCAGCTGGTGGTCATCTTCTTCAGGGTCCAGCTGCTGGATGTCTTGAAAGTCCTTCTCCATGTTGGTCCAGGCTGGAGCTGGAGTTGGCGGGTTGGGTCGGTGGTAGGACCGAGTCTGGGGCTGATGCTAGTGCTCAGATGCTAATTCAGGGGGAGGCAGATGATGGACTTGAACATAACATCTGAGTGGGTCAAGGCCATGATCTGAGCTGCGTCTGAGTTGGGAAGTGAGTTTGGGGCTGGGATGTGGCATACACTGGGTGTCCACCCTCTCAGGCCATTACTTGGGACCTGACCCAGCTAGGACCCTTCCCTCCACACTCTCAAGGAACAAACCACCACACACCTCCCCATCTGGCCTCCACTGTGCCTGAACCAGAGTCTCCTTAATTCCAAACTCCCCAATCGCACACGCCTACCAACCTGGGTTACCTGTTCGAGGTGTGGGGGCTGATTCCTAGGTCCCTCAGGCAACCTGGACCCCAGGGCAAAGGAGAGGCTAAGGTTGCAGAAGTGGGGCAGGCAGCGCTAGATGAGGAGAGGAGAGGAGGGGTGACCCCAGGAGGGCCCTGAGCCCGTGCGTCTGTCCGAGTGGTTCTAACCTGGCATCTCCTGCCCCTGGGACTTTGGACAGTAAATAGAAGTAGAAATGGAGTTGGAACTCAGGCAAAGTGTAGTGGGGGGCGGGGGACAGAACCGTCTCTGTTTTCCCCAGGGAAGGGGAGCTGCTACTCACCCCACACCTCCATAGGCCAGTCACTTCATTCCTCATTGCACAGGTCAGGAGGGGTCCTAGCCAGAAAGGGCCAGGGGTACAGTTTCCTCTTTCCCTTCTGTCCCTCCCCCTTCCACATCCTGCCTCTGAGTTTCCCAGAGTTACATGTGTCTCCAAATATCCCTGACCAGGATCAGAGGGGCCCAATCTCAGCTCTTGCCCAATCCAGACCCATGACCCTGGCGGGCCCCAGCTTCCTGCAGGCTCAACCACTGGGCTGCCCAGCTCAGGCCTGATTGGCTTCACTGTCCTGGGGAGGAGAGCCCTCAAAACCAGAGTGGAGGTAGCAGGGGAAGGAGAGAAGAGCTTCACAGAGGCATCATCCCCTGCAGCAGGAGTTCAACCTCAGTAAGCACCTTCCACAGCCCAGGCACCACCCCTGGCCTCACCCACCCCACTGCTGTGAAGATCTGCAAGGTCACTCACGTGAGAGTTGAAGTCATGTCTGGGGATCCCGCTCCCTGCTCTGACAGGTGGGAAGGAAGTTCAAAACCCTGGCCCAGACTCAGTCAGAATTGTCTGGCCCGCTCTGTGAAGACACCAACAGAAAAAAATCCACACACCTGTGAGGAAATGAAATCAACAACTGCTCTGAGCAGAAGGTCATTAGAGAAACATGAAAACAAGGAGAACCCATCCAAGAATCTGGTCGCAGAGTTAGGATACGGTGTGAGGACAGTGCCTCACCACCCTCCATGGACAGACAGAACAGTCGGGAAAGTCTGACACTTTAAATCCTGTAAATGAAAACCAAAACCCTTGCCAAAACCGAACCCACTGGACACTGTACCATTTGACCTAAGAAAATAATTACTCCCATCTTTCCTGAGGTGTGTCCCTGCATTAAAACCAGTGAATGGCAGAGACGTTCCCTCAAAGTCTATCAGACTATGCCTGAGTTCAGATCCTCACTTTGATTATCTAGCCAAGTCTTTGTCTAATTATCACTACTACTGGGATCAGCTCAACCCACATGTGTAGCCCCACAACAGAGCACCTCCAGACACAGGTGCTTTTGTTGTTCCCATTTCACAGGAGCCTGGGGGAGGTATGTGACTTCCTTGCATGGGTCCAAAATATGACTGTTGCAATTGCCAAAGTCCTTTTAGCTTTCGTCATCTCCAAAATTGCTTCCATCATTAACAAATCTGTTACAGCCCTCCCCATTGCCACCATATCCACCACCATGGCTACCGCCAAAGCACCTTGACCACTGAAGTTCCTCCATGACAAAAGTCATTCATGGGAGTTTTTCACCAACTTCGTGTTGTGACCCATTAGAAGGTCGGGAAACTCAAACTCTCCCTCAGGGAAGAGGGAGAGAGGGCAGGGAGATTGGGAAGAAACAAGGTCGAGGAGAAAATCATACCTCAAGAGAGGGGGTCTTGAGCCTCCCCAGTGGCAAAGCAGTTGAGCGCTGGGTTGCGAAGCTGCCTGCAGCCTCTGCAGCGCCGGCTGCCGGCGGCGAGGTTCCCACATGGTGAGCAGACCTCTCCTGCCGCCCGCTGCTCCCCTCAGCAGTGTACTTTGTCACTCTGCCTGCTCTGCCCTCCCCTCTGGCTCTGGTGAATTCTCTCACCCTCCCGCGCTTCTGACTGTACCCAGTGCTTGTATAAATAAATAAATAAATCTTTAAAAAAAAAAAGGGGGGGTCTTCACAGTCCTCTGAGGAAGATGGGGCTCTATAGACTAAGAAACATGATTAATGATTATTGTCTACACTAGCAATAGCTTGGGAAAGAAAACACAGTTTTCACCCATGATTTTCTGGCCTCACTCAATGGGCTGCAGGTTACAGGCAGAGTTTCTCTTCTAAAGCTGCTCCGTTTCCCCCGATACTGGAAAGGTGTTCAAACAGAGGCCTGTGCTTTTCTTAGGGTGACTCTCTGACATACACAGGAAGTAACCCCTTGCTCGTGGTCTCATATTCCTACAGTGACCAAAGCTTTGTGATCTAGGGAACATGTGCAAGCAGACTTTCTGTTCTCCTTCCTTCTGAATCTCCAGGCACATAATAGGTGCTCAACAAATGCTTGTTGTATGAATGAGTGGTTGAATGAATAAATGAGTGAATGATTTTGTAGATACGGTATTGACATGAAAGTTTCACAAAGCAATACCTCCCTTAAGTTGGCATTCATGACCAAATAAATTGAGTTTCCCAACCTTCTAATGGGTCGCAACACAAAGTTGGTGAAAAACTCCCATGAATGACAACTTTAGTCATGGAGGAAACTTCAGTGGTCAAGGTGCTTTGGTGGTAGCCATGGTGGTGGATATGGTGGCAATGGGGAGGGCTGTAACAGATTTGGTAATGATGGAAGCAATTTTGGAGATGACGAAAGCTACAAGGACTTTAGCAATTGCAACAGTCATATTTTGGACCCATGCAAGGAAGAAACTTTGGAGGCCAAAGCTCTGGAGCCTACAGTGGTGGAGGCCAGTACTTAGCCAAACAAGAAACCAGGTTGCGGGGGACTGCAGTAGCTGTGACAATTTCAAACATTTTTATTAAATGCTAAGAAACAAAGCTTAGCAAGAGGAGAGGCAGAGAAGTGACAGGGAAGCTTCGTGTTAGGACAGATTTGTGAACTCAGCCAAGCACAGCAGTGTCAGAACATCACACTGACAAAGACGACATGTTTTAGATAATACTCATGCGTATGTGAACTCAAAGAACTCAAGAGCTGTATTTGTGACTAATCGCATAACAGATTATTTCAGTTTCTGTTCTGTGGAAAGTGGAGCACATTCCAACAAAGGGTTTTAATGTAGTTTGTTTTGCACCCATGTTTTTGATTACTAGATGTAATAGTCCAATCACGACATTGAATAAATGTCTTTTTAAAAGGGGAAAATGAAAAACACTCCTAAGAAGTCACAATCTTGGCAGGGATATGGTTTTAGTTCCAAGATACAGGCAAGAACTTAACAAATGAATTGTCTACTGCATGTCAAGATTTACCAACTGCTGTCCAGGAGTGGGGAAGGGGGAAATTCTCACTAGCCAACCGCAGTGACTGAACTGATTCTAAGTTTTAGGGTATAAGCTACCTGCCGCGGACCAGCACAGCAGTGAACGATGAGGCCATCTCAGGGTTGAGAGACTGCGCAGGGTGGTCAGGGATTCAGCTGAAGAAATGACAAACAGACACACTTCAAGAGAGAGTGTAAATCTGAGTGCGATTTTATTTAAGTTAGTTGTCAGTATATATATGTTTCCAAAAGCACAGAACAGTGAATGGATTTAGCTTATCACTGAGTGATTTACCTCATTCCTAAGTAGATAGACCATTAGTTTTGTTTTTAAACTATATGATCGCATTTTTTGTTTTACTAACTACTTTTTTCACCTAAACTATATTTTAATTATTACAGGGTTTAGTAACATTTCATTTGAGTCAGACTTGTGTTAAGGATTTCATATGATTTTTTAATTAACAACAAATGACCTTTATAGAAGAAAGAAGGAAATTTAGAAAGACAATAAAGGGATAAAGTTTGTAGTTCTAGAAAGACGAGATAAGGTTTTTTAGCTCCTGGTGGTCGTAATCTTTTAATAAGCTTCTGTCTTATCTATGTCTTCAGGGAACTTTGCTGTACTCCCCTGTGCGCTGGTTCCTTGCCCAGCCGGACCTAGGGACCTTGGCGAAAGCCATTAGCCCTAAAGGTCACTGCAGGGGGAGGTGCAGCAGCTACCCACTTCTGGGGAGATAGAACAGAGAAAATGAGAGAGATACTATGCATCCCTCTCTTTTCCCTAATTGAAAGTCAGCATTTTAATTTACCAAAAATTGACACATACTTAGCTATTCCAAAATTTCCTTATTACATGGCATTACATTTTTTGGGGGGGTCTTCTGCTTTGGGTTTTATTTGGTTGACTTTGGTTTGTGGGTTTTTTTTTTTTCTAGTACCTCAGGTACAGAAAGGTTGGTTAGTTCTGTTCCTGAGTTTATTGTTGTGCCCAAGATCGGCGGACTCAGTGAGCATAGCCTCCAAGAACCCAGAGACAGCCAATGCAAACACAAAAGGGAGTTTATTACAGACTCAAGTCTGGGCTCACAGCACCTACCGACGCAGTGGCAGATATCGAGAGAGCCCCAAACAAAGGAAGCAGGGGTTTTATATAGGGTTACAAGGAGTTTTAAAAATTAAATCATGCTGGCAGTTTCTCATTGGCTACAAGGATGTGTTCTTCAACTTTGTGCGGCTATAATTCTAAGCTGATTGCTCTGGCTGAGATGCAGCTACAATTACGGCAAGTTCTCCCTCATTGGAGACCGGAGGGCAAGTGTGGAGTGAGGGTCGAAACTGTTGCTATCTCTGGAATGCAGTCGTCATTCCCGGGACAGCAAAACCTAAAATTCTAAAAATGGCAGTTACACACAAAATGACAAAGCAATGGCTAAGAATACTTATTTCTGGTTCCACATTTATGACACCCAATCTTCCTCAGAAGTCTGAGCAAGACCTTCTCTAGTTTTATTAGTTTCTTTCCTCCATCTTGTTTTCCCACAATTCCCATAGGGAGCTAAAACAGTGTCTTTGCCTTGCTTTGATGGCTTTGGCTTCCAAAGATAGGAGCCATCAACTTCTCTCCTCATTGTACATGCAAATCATACTCCCCCCATCTTCCAGAGGAAGAGCCCATTTCTCTTCCCCTTGACTCTGGGTTGACCCTGTGGCTTGCCCTGACCAACAGAAAGTGCCAGAAGGAAGGCTTTACCTTCCTGTTGACTCTGGGTTGACCCTGTCCCTGTGGCTTATCCTGACCAACAGAAAGTGCTAGAAGGAAGGCTTTGCCAGTTCTGGACCTAGCCCTGATGAGAAGTGGGAGTTTCAGTTTTCACTCTTGGAAGTCAGCCACCTTGCTATGAGGAAGTTCAGCTAGAAAGAAAGACTTTGTGGAGTGGCCCTGGGGGGTGAGACACCGTGGAAAGAGGGAAAGAAGCCACACAAAGGAGCACTGTGGCCCCAGCCGTGCAAACAAAGCCTTTGGGGTGCCCCTAGCCAGCCCAGCCAACAATTGAATGCCTCCAAGCATGTACTTTAACCAATACCAGTAGGACCACAGGCCTAAGCCTGCCCAAATTGCTGATCTAGAGAAAAACTGAGAAATAATATATAGTTGTTTCTTTTAAGCCACTGAAATTTTGAGATGCTAGGTTATACTCTCATTAAAAATGTGATGTAGCTTGTGTGTCCGTTTTTAGATATACATGCAATGGAACTTTTACGCATCTCATTTGTTCCTTACTTTGTAAATGCATGTTGAAGACCTAGCCCTGTTGCCATTTGTGCAGCTGATTTGTTGCTATAAACCAATGCATTGTGGTGTGGAACGGCTGTCATTTACTTCCCCATTCTCTAATAATGAAGCTTAGGTTGTTGCCAACACCCAAACAGCACAATTAACACTACAATTAACATTGTCATCACTGTGGACCTAGGTGAGAATTTCTAAGAATTAAATTGCTAGGTCACAGAATATTCTCATTCTTAATTCCACACACACATACACATCTTTACATTGATGAGATCATCTCCATAACACTCTTTTGGTACCGTTTTTGCTCCCTTTTCTATTCTGCTTGCCTCATCCTCTCCCTCCTCTGCCTACCCTTACCATATCTTTCAGCCCTGCCCCTTCTAGGAGAAAAGGAAAAACCTAGAAATTATCTTACTGTTTACCTCTGTTACTAATGTTTCCTCATATTCTCATGGTGAGAACCTCTCTCTTTAGGTGAGAATTTCCTCGTGAAATATATCCAGAGTGACATAGCAAGGTCGCTAAGTATTCTCAGGCTTCATTTTAGAGTCCTACCAGTCTACACACTTTCCAGAATAGCCTGTGCCTACCCACGCACCCATCAGCAGTGCACAAACACTCCCCCTTTGTATTCATCCCTCCCAGTAGTTGATATTATTCAGCTCCCCAATGGCTGCCAATCTGATACCATCTTACTAGCCTTTTCATTGCATTTCAGGTTAACAGTGGGTTTGAACATTTCTTATCTGTTCTCTAGTCATTTGGGTTTCCTCTCATGTGGGCAACCTTTTCATATCCTTGAGCCATTTTCCTATTTTCTCTTCCTTTTTTTAAAAAAGATTTATTTATTTATTTATACAAGCACTGGGTACAGTCAGAAGCGCGGGAGGATGAGAGGATTCACCAGAGCCAGAGTGGGGAACAGAACAGGCAGACTGACTGAAATACACTGCTGAGGGGAGCAGTGGGTGAGAAAGGAGAGGTCTGCTGAGCCATGTGGGTAGCTCCCAGGCCAGCCAGGATCAAACCCGTGCTGCAGAGTCTGCAGGCAGCTTCACAGCACTACACTCAACCACCTGCACCACCAGGGAGGCCCTCAATATGAACCTTTAAAAAATATTAGTAAAATCTTGGGCCTCCCCGGTGGCGCAGCGGTAGAGCGCTGGGTTGCAAAGCTGCCCGCGACCTCTGCGGTGCAGGTTCAGTCCCCAGCTGCTCCCCGGCCACCGGAGGAGGGTCCCACATGGCGCGCAGACCTCTCCTGCCGCCCGCTGCTCCCCTCAGCAGTGTACTTCGGTCCTTCTGCCTGCTCTGCTCCCCGCTCTGGCTCTGGTGAATTCTCTTACCCTCCCGTGCTTCTGACTGTACCCAGTGCATGTATAAACAAAACAAACAAACAAACAAACAAATAAATAAAAGCATGCCTCTATTAAAAAAAAAAAATCTTAAAAAAAAAATATTAGTAAAATCTTATCCAATTCTTTCTATATTTCTCTGATGTTAACTAGTGAAATCCCAGAGCCTGCCCTAGAAAATGCAAGTTATTATAATGACTATCAGGTGCCTAAGGAAGAAACAGAGCCTCATTTTGAGAGTCTGTTAAGGCAAAGATGTGCCCAACCCTGTCCATCTTTTTCCCCAATGAACTACAAAGACCTACATGGTAACTAATAATTCTTGTGAACATATTCTGTTCTCTGCAACATTAAATGTCTCTTCAGAAGACTTAAGGCTCCCAGGACTTGAAAAGGAATTGTTGTCATCACTGGTAAAAATAATTTCCAAGAAATGCCAGTGACTAATTGGTTGTCTTTCTTGATCATTTGTTGCACTTAGAATCCCTAAGCAAGGATATGATTCTTGTTTCAAATCGGAAGCAACTCACAGGCGCCCTTTCCTCTTCTCCCACAGGCATCATGGAATAAATAAGAGCTATGACTCCATTAGATTGATGCTCAAAATACATTCTTTGAATTAAGTTAACACTCAAGATGCTCAAACAATGGCTAACAATGCCATAAGGGAAGACCTCCTGAGTAAAGAGAATGTGATTTCATGGAGTTTTTAAGTAATAGAAAATCATTAGAAGGAAAACATCCCAAGATGAAACAAATAACTAGTATATCTCCATAAAAGCAAAAGAAACTATACAAGAAAGGAAATGTGGGGGTCTCCCTGGTGGCACAGGGGCTTAAGTCTCAGCACCATCAAGCTATACCCAGCCACTGCAGCATGAGCTAGATCCCCGACCAGGGAGCTAACCCACATGGGGCAGCAGACCTCTCCTGTCTCACCCGCTTGCTCCCCTCAGCAGTGTCTTGCAGTAGATCTGGCTATTATGCTCCCCCTTCTGTCTCTGTTGAATCCTCTCATCCCTCCACACTTCTGGCCTACACCCCAGTTCCTGTATGCATAAACAAATAAAAATGAATATTTTATATATATATTACATCATCCCTCATTTTTGTACAATGTATGATTTCCTGTGAAATCCCCACTACCAATTCACCCATGCACCATCACCATAGTCCCTTGTGCTCTTCGCTGTCCTGATCCTTCTCCCTCCTCCTTTCCTACAGAATGTCTCTGGTCTATGGTTGCTTGTTGATTTTGATTTTTACTTTATTATAGTTATTTTTTTTCTGATCCCTTATTTGGTTCTTCTACATTCCTCCTGATACCGGAATTGTCAGGCCTAGTCTCCCAGCCAGGAACAGATCTCAGGCTGCAGGGGCAGCGCTGAGCCCCAGCCACTAGACCCCCACGGGTTGGTGTCTCACGAAGCCGCAGCAGGAACTTTGCAGACGCTCAGGCAAGCAAGCGAGAAGAGGTAGGTTTGTTTAGAGAAAGAAAAAGTTTGTTGAGGAGAAAAAGAACAGAAATAAAGTGGGACTCCCAGGCCAGGGAACCGGGGAACCAGGGCTGGGAAGGGCAAGGAAGCCCAAGTGGAGTCGTGTCCCAGGGAATATAGACCTTCTTTCCCTCATTATTCTAAAGCTCCACCAGTCTCTTTGTGATTGGTTAGTTCTCAGCTGTCTCACTTAATTTGCTACTGAGTGGGGGATCTTCACATTCCTTATCTAACAGCTTTCTCTTTCCCCATTTGTTACTTCTTTATCTTTATGGCCCAGTCCTCTGGATGGGCATCCCTGCATTGAAGTTAAACAGCTGCCCTTCTAAGTTGTCCATAAATTAAACTACTCTCCATTTCTCCAATCTCTGCCTCCCTTTATCACCTGAAGAAAACCAAGGCCAGCATTAACAATGTTGTCCTTGGTCCTGGGATGTTTGTTTTTCCAGGTGGAATTAGTTAGATTCCTCTTGCTGCCCTTATTTCTGAAGCCTTCCTTAGTTCTCTGAGGTCCCCTCCTGCAGTGTCCCTAAAACTGCCTAATTCCTAGCTTGCCCTGTGTCTCACTCCTATAATTATAGTGAAATCATCCAATATTTTTCTTTTTCTTTCCGGCTTATTTCGCTGAGCATAATCCCTTCCAGCTCCATCCATGTTGCCACGAATGGCATGAGTTTATCTTGTGTGATTGCTGAGTAATATTCCATTGTGTATACATACCACATCTTCTTGATTCAGTCATCTATTTTTGGGCATTTGGGTTGTTTCCATAGCTTACCTATTGTAAATAGTCCTGCAATAAGCATAGGAGTGTAGGTGTGGGTGTCCTTTCGAATTAATGTAATAAAAATAAATCTTTAAAAAAAGGAAAGAGGGCCTCCCTGGTGGCGCAGCAGTTGAGCGCCGGGTTGCGAAGCTGCCCGCAGCCTCTGCAGTGCCGGTTCAATCCCCTGCAGCTCCCCAACCACCGGAGGAGGGTCCCACATGGCGCGCAGACCTCTCCTGCCGCCCGCTGCTCCCCTCAGCAGTGTACTTCGGTCCTTCTGCCTGCTCTGCTCCCTGCTCTGGCTCTGGTGAATTCTCTCACCCTCCCGCACTTCTGACTGTACCCAGTGCAGGTATAAATAAATAAATAAATCTTTAAAAAAGAAAGAAAGAAAGAAAGGAAATGTGATCATAATAGAGACTCAGTTCTATAGGACACAACATTTGTGGAGACATTGTTGATTGCAAACAAAATGATCAGTGATTCCAACAGCAAAATAGATTTTTCAGGAAAGAATAACAGACCAGACAGCAGATTGGAAAGTCTATTTATGGCAAGACCCACGTGCACTTCCCTAAATCCAAGGTTCACAAGCTGTTGAAGAACATTTGCAGGACCTTTCTCACAGCATCACCTCCCCTGGGAGATACAAAGCACACTGGGTCTTCAACTTTGCTTCCTCTACAGATGTGGGCGCTATCTTTTCAGCCTCTGGACCTCAATTCAATAGGGTTCTGAATAAATGGGTCTCACAACTTATAAATGAATGCCTAATTTTTTTAATTTTTATTTATTTATACGTACAAAAACTGGGGTACAGGCCAGAGATGAGAGGGTGAGAGGATTGACAGGGACAGAGTGGGGAGCAGAACAGGTGGATCTACTGCAATACACTGCTGAGGGGAGCAGCGGGTGAGACAGGAGAGGTTGCTGTGTCATGTGGGTTTGCTCCCTGGCCAGGGATCTAGCTCATGCCACAGTGGCTGCCAATAGCTTGATAGCACCAAGACTTTAACCCCCTGCACCACCAGAGAGGCCCCTGAACATCTAATTTTTTAAATGAAAGATACATAGCTATAACTATATTTGAAGATGATAGTTGAAAGTTTCGGAGGTAAAGAAAAGAAGATCCAGGCCAAATTTCTCAAAGGTGGGGAAAATTTATTGCACCCCTGGGCAGGATTCACAGACCCAAGGTGGGGTCTCGCCCATTGTCAGGGGAAGGCAAGTTTTTATAGGGTGGGGAGAGGGAAACCGGTCTTGCAGTTGGGGGAAATGATTTGATGAGGAACAGAGTTGTTTTCTGATGGTATCAGCAGGCCCTCATTCTTGCCCCTAGGTGGGCTTCCGCATTCCTGTCCCCTGAGGCCTCCTACATTGACCTTTTAATAGTGGCATAAGAGAACTGATCCCCAACTCTCATAACAGTTAATAAATGGTCTGACATTAACAAATCCCCTACTCCACCTTGTCATATTGAAGCAGGGCACTATGGGTACTAAATCCCTGCAAGGACAGTGTCCAATAGAGGAAACGGGTCACTGTCTGTGAGTTCTTCACCTGCGTGCACTGAAAGGAAACCACTAATCAAATGATATCTTTCCTGTTTCCTGGTAAAAGAGTCACAGGTCTGGTGCAGTAAATAATGCAAAGTAAATGTAAACAAGTTTTGCCTCTCTAAAGCCTATCTAGGGCCTCCCCTGGTGGCCCAGCGGTTGAGCGCTGGGCTGCGAAGCTACACACAGCCTCAGCAGCGCCGGTTCGATCCCCAGTCACCGGGTGAGGGTCCCACATGGCCTGCAGACCTCTCCCGCCGCCCGCTGCTCCCCTCAGCAGTGTACTTCGGTCCTTCTGCCTGTTCTGCTCCCCTGCTCTGGCTCTGGTGAATTCTCTCACCCTCCCGCGCTTCTGACTGTACCCAGTGCTTGTATAAATAAATAAATCTTTAAAAAAAAATAAAATAAAATAAAGCCTATCTAGATGAGATTACCTAAACTAGGTTACATTTTAACAAAGCCAGACAGCTGCCAGGCTGATTGATCTCCCAGGGCATCCTTGAATACCTGTCTTTTGTCACAAACTCTTGTGCTTACCGACCAATGTTATCAATGTAAGATGGTTATGTATAAAAGAAACCCTTTTATACATAAAAGCACTAGAGTGCCAGTGCTCAGAAGTCCCAAACAAAAGCTGTTCCTCCAAGATGAACTCATCCCACCAACAAGCAGCCGTCAAGTTGCTGGGATCCAACTCACCGCAGCTGCGCTGTCTGGAGTGGCTCAGAGATGGGGCTGGTAAAACGAAGCCTCAGCAGGGCCTCCCCAGTGGTACAGCTGGGTGAATCCTTTCACCCCTCCCGCGCCTCTGGCCTGTACCCCAGCTATTGTATAAATAAAAAAATAAACCTTTAAAAAAAAAAAAAAGAAAAAGAAGCAGCCCACAGCAACAGTCCAAAGGTGAGAATGAACATCAGGGACACCTTTCACCTTTGCGGGCTCTTGCTGGCTCTCACGCGAGCGCTCTCTCTCTCTTTCTCTCTCTTTCTTTCTCTCTCTCTCTCTCTCTCTCTCTCTCTCAACAACAGCAACAAAACTGTAGGCAGATTCAGCTGCCAAGCCACCTGCAAAGCTCCTTAGCTTCTCAGAGGTAAATTGCTAGAAGTTTCTTTCTTCCAAGGCCAAGAACAGTCTGCAGTCTGGGCCTCTCCCGTCTTCAAGACTGGACCATTGGCGTGGGGGGTTGGGGGGTTGCCTGGCAGAGTACATGCCTTGGGGGCTTTCTCCTGAGCTTTCTTATCTTTTCAGAGTCACTTCCAGTCCCCATTGATATTTTGCCTATTCACCTTGGTCCTTTCAACCTGGCCAGGACCCCAGGTACCCCCAGGGCAGGGAACGCCCTCATGCAGCAGCCTTTGGCACAAGCAAAGGTCACATTTTCCTAAGCTTTGTAAAATGCCAGTCTTGCCCTATAGTGAACTTCAGGGACCTTAACAATATGGTCGCATAGAATTGGGAGAGCAATGGAACCAGTCCTTTTGCTCAATGAAAAGTTGACTTGGCATGACTTGTACATTGGTAGAAAGCCATTTGGAGAACAGATATCCTAACATATTGCAGACTCAAGTCTCCTATATTCTTTCTTTAAACCTGATTAGTGGAGGTTTATCTAGCTTCCCCAGCCATAATTAGCATGCTCGCTCCTGTCACGCTGACAATACACCTCTATCTTAGCTCTTCCATCATACCGTACTTACATCCTTAACTTGACCACAAGTTTATATGCTTCTTACATGTTATTCATCTTTCCTCTGAAGTGCAACAAATAATAAATTATTGACTTAATAAAAATAAATTATATGAAAGAAACATAAAAGACTGCCAGCAAAATTAAAAAAATATATAGATTGGCAAGGAAAAAAAAACTCTAGTTACAGACAACATCACTATCAACATCAAAAATTCTAAGAAGTCTACACAAAAGTGATGGAAGCCCACAGAGATTGAGTGCCCCCAATTTATGACAGAATTCCCTGCTCTCTCTGCTGCTGCTGCTTCTCCCAGCTTGTCTTCCTCACATCTGTCTTGTTCTAAACCATCGCCTCTCACCCCATGGGCTCCCTTTCTCTGTCTCTGGCTTGTCCGCTTGTATATCTTAAAGCAGATATGTGTTTACCATTGAACTGGGGGGAGATCCTGAGTGCTTGTTAGATTCCTATGGGAGGAGTCGGGAGACGTGAGTCACAGAATCATGTAACATCCTAGGCCACCCCAGCCAGCTGCCTCCATCCAAGGAGAAGAACCGCAAGCCCAAGGAGGAGGGGATTGTTCAGGGCCCCACAGACCATCCAGGTGATGAGTCTGGACAAGACAGCGAGGATGAACATGAGCGTTCACTCACTAGATCTGCCCTACTGTTATAGGACAGGGAGAGGGGCAGCCCAAACCCCGCAAACCTGCCTATTCTAAATGGGTTCTGCCATTCGCTGCATCAACACAAAACATATGCGACTTTAATGGGAAGGAACTTTAATAAAACTAGGAAACAATACAGGTAAGGCAAAGAATCTAGTTTTTAAATGAAGTACCCAGAGTTACCCGTCCCCTCGTGGGTAAAACTCCATCCATATGGGATTGGCCCAGAGCAAGGCCCCAAAGCCTGCCACAAGTCTAAAGCATCTTCCAGTGGGGACCCACAGAAAAGGGTCAGAAACAACCAGACAATCCCAGAAGGAAAAGAGCAAAATCAACATCAAGATAAAAGCTGCCATTGTCACCTCCCCACGGGTCTCACCCACATCTGTGTCACCCAGTCCACGACCAAAAGACAAGCGCAGTTTCTTCACGTGTCTCCTGGCTCCATCCTGCTTCCTTCCTCAGTCTCTTCTGCAGCTTCTCCTCTTCCTGCTCAGTTCCACCCTCCCTTTGGTGGGGCAGGGAACCTGGAACTTTCCCCTTTCCTGGGGACCACCCTGTTACACTACCACGCACTAGCTTTAACAACAGAAAAGTATTCTCTCAGTCTGGAGACCAGAAGGCCAAGATCAAGGTGTCCATTGACTGGTTTCTCCTGGGCTCAGCTGGGCCTCTCTTTCCAGTGAGTGGGAGTGGGGCACATTGACAGTGCAGGCTGTGCTGGGTACACCTTTGTGTTTGAGGCCCCTTGGTGAGGATGAACTGGGGGTGGGAAGGGAAGGGAGGGTAGAACAAGGGACTCCATCTGGATTCTTGCCCTAGGTCTCAAAAATGTTAATATGGACCTGGATTCAAATGCTAAGAATAAGAGGTAACAAAACAAACATGGTTCCTGTCCCCAGGGAAATTTCTCTCTAAAAGGAAGACCAATTATAGACATGCATTAAATGGAAAATAATCTAAGGTCAGGGGCTGATTGAGTGCTTGAAGAAAATAAGAGTGAGGTCAGGGGGAATCTTCCCAGGGGAACAGCCAGACCATAATCTGGAAGAAACAGTGTGTGCAAAGGCCCCAGGCAAACAAGAGCTGAAGGTGCTTGAGAAAGAGCTAGAAGCTGGTGTGTAAAAAGAGGGTTCAATGATCAGAGGTTAGAGAGGTAGGAATATTGTGGGAACACTGAGGGGATGGAAGGAGTTTGAGTTTTACCCTTCTCCAAGAAATGGGGTGACATTGATGAGTTTAAACAAAGAGTTTAAATTAAATGACATGGTTTAATTTCTTTTTTTTAAAGATTTATTTATTTATACAAGAACTGGGGTACAGGCCAGATGTGTGGGAGGGTAAGAGGATTCACCAGAGGCAGAGTGGGGAACACAACAGGCAGACTGACTGAAATACACTGCTGAGGGGAGCAGCAGGTGAGACAGTGTTATAGGACAGGGAGAGGGAAGTTCCCAGTGTCTTTGGCTTTGGCCTGGGGTGGGGGTGGAGTCCACAAAGCCTGTATGGAATTAGCTTTAGGGCATCCTTTTCCCCCTAACAATTGGAGCGGTTTCTGCCCTGCCTAGTGGGTTGTTCCACAGCTGGCAGAGATGGAACCAGCACTGCAGAGGCTACAAACAGCTTCACAGCACTGTGCTCAACTGCCTGCACCACCAGGGAGGCCCCTAATTTCCATTTTTAAAGGCTCATCAGGGTTCCTCTATATGAGGATGGACCAATAGGGGCAAGAGCGGAATTTGGGGCTTCCCTGGTGGCTCAAGGGGTTGAGCACCACACTGTGAAGCAATCCACAGCCTCTGCAGCACGAGTTCAATCCCCGGAGGGCCAGGGAACAACCCACATGGCGTAGCAGACCTCTCCTGTCTCGCCTGCTGCTCCCCTCAGCAATGTACTTCAGTCAGTCTGCCTGTTCTGTTCCCCACCTGTCTCTGGTGAATCCTCTCACCCCCTGCATCTCTGGCCTACACCCCAGCTCTTGTATGCATAAATAAATAAATCTTAAAAAAAAAAAGAGTGGAGTTTGGGGTGGGTGGAAGTTGGTCTAGATGTAGCTGGAAAGAGATGGTGATGGTTGGGGCTAGGGGTTAGCAGTGAAGACAGTGAGGTCAGATTAAAAGTAGATTTTGGAGGAGGAACTGTCAGCTCAGCATTGGCTGGGGACTTCAATGGACCTTCAGACATAGCTGAAAAGTGGATAGATTTAAGTGTGTTGGGATGATGAGAGGGAGTGGATTTGCAAGCAGGGTAGGAGGAAGAATGAAAAAGAACTGTATTAAGGACATGGAAGTGTGAAGATCCTGTTAGACGCTGAGGTGTCAGGAGGCTTAAACATACAATCCAGGCAAGGTCATACACACTCACCCCAATCGTGAGAGCCTTATTCTCCTGAAGAGATACCCCTGCTCCTGCCGGCCAGTCCCTGACCATTAGCTATGCTGGTCAAGGATCTGGATCACCCTCCAAGCTGTGCTTCCTGGGGAGGCTGGCAGGGAAGCCCAAGTCGCTAGATCTCCAGTGCGAACACTGGGAATTGGAGTGTGGGGGACAGGAAGTCCCGTTACAACCACCAAAACAGCAGCTCAAGCTCCTCAAAGTCCCCAGTTGTTTGGACTTGTAACAGGAAAAGGAGAGGTTACAGGTTCCCTGCCCCACCCAAAAGGAGGGTGGAGCTGAGCAGGGAGAGACGAGGCTGCAGAGGAGACTGAGAAAGAAAGGAAGCAGGATGGAGAGACAGAAAGAGACCTGGAGGAGGCGCATGGAGCTGAGAGACACATAAAGAAAATGCACTTGCCTTTTGGTTGTGGACTGGGTGACACAGATTTGGGTGAGAGACCCATAGGGAGGTGACAATGGCGGTTTTTGTCTTGATTTTGATTTTGCTCTTTTCCCTCCAGACTTGTCTAGTTGTTTCTGATCCTTTTCTTTGGGTCCCCACTGGAAGGTGCTTTAGACTTGTGGCAGGCTTTGGGGTCTTGCTCTGGGCCAATCCCATTTGGATGGAGTTTTACCCGCGAGGGGACGGGTAAATTTGGGTGCTTGATTTAGAAACTAGATTCTTTGTCTTTTCTGTATTGTTTCCTAATTGTATTAAAGTTCCTTCCCATTAAAGTCCCATATGTTTTGTGTTGATGTGGCAGATGGCAGAACACATTTAGAGTAGGCAGGTTTGCCGGGTCTGGGGTGCCCCTCTCCCTGTCCTATAACAGACAGATGTTTCGTCTGAGTGAAGACATCCCTGCCTGACCTTCCACCTCCCTTCAAGGGACCTGTGCTGGGAGGTTAGCAGGTTTGTTTTGTTTTGTTTTTTTAACTCTGCTCTTTCTTCTCTTTCTGTAAAGTAGAGCTCCAGTCACTCCCTGAAAGGCCCTTGTGGATCTCATGCCTCCCTTTGTCACCGTCAGCATCAGCACGGGCTGCACTTACCCGCATGCACTAGGTCTGTGGCCCAGTTGACAAAGGCCATGCTCCCCTGGCCCAGTTTACAGAATGCGTGTCACCCGGGACTCTTTGTGGAGTGGATATGCTATGGTGAGAGAACACGTGTGCTCCTGAAACGTCACCCTGGCACTGGGAGACTGAATGGTTGGGCTTGTTAGTCATGTAGGGGGTGTTGGAAGTAAAGGCCAGCATGACCACAGGATTCTGTGTCTGAGATGAATGGATAAGGATGTGCTATCTACTACCGAGCAATTAAAAAAAAAATGAAATCCTGTTATTTGCAACATAGATGGACCTAGAAGCTTTTAAACTAAGTGAAATAACTCAGAAAGACAAACACTACATGGGTTCACTCACATGAAAAAAAAAGAAACAAAACTAATGAACAAAAATGAACAAACAAAACAAAGATAAACATTTAGACTCTAAAAACAACTTACTGCTTACCAGAAAGGAAGAGTAAAGGGGGTGAGTATATCAGGTTAAAGGGGAACAACTGTATGGTGAAGAATGGAAACTAGACTTTTAGCAGGGAATGAAATACAGTATATACAAATGTTGATTTATACTGACGTACACCTGAAGCCTATGTACTGTTATGAATCAATGTGACTTTGATACAAAGAAAAAATTTAAGAAAAAAATAAAATGCTTAGAAAGCAAAAAGAGGGGAGAGAGAGGTTAAGTATATACATTTTGATGGCCAAATATATGAAATTTCAGAAAAGCCAGAAATATAATCAATCAACAAATCACATCAGTAAAAATTTATTATTTACTGTATTATATATTTTTTAAAGACTCTCTGAGGCCAAATACAAGCAGAGGGTCCTGGTGATGGTAGTGCATGCCCACTGCGGGCGCCCTGGTCTTGTGCCCAGGACAGACGCCTGCAGGCACCCTGCCCACAGCACCTGCAGAACCTGGACAGGTGGCCCCGGAACTACGGTCCTGGGTGCATATCTAACAGAAATGCATCTATATTTTCACCAAAACACCTTTTCAGCGTTTATAGCCACACTCTTCGTAATAACCAGAAATGTGAAATTACCCAATGCCCATCAGTAGCAGAGCAAGTGAACACAGTGGGGCCCGTGCACACAGTGGGACATCACTCAGGACGAGCTGTCTACCACCATGTGAAACCACTGAGGTGAATCTCACAATCAACGATGAGTGAAGAAACCAGACTCAACAGAGTACACACATCCGTGTCATTTACTTAAGTTCAAAACAGGCAAAACTAACCTATGCTGTTGGAAATCAGAAATGCAGCAATGACTAGCAGGAGGCCCGGCAGGGCGCTGGAGGGCACACTGAGTTCTTTCTACCATTAGGTTTCTAGTTGAATGTGGCTGTTCAATTTGTGGAAACTGACCTATGCATGTTTCTGTCTGTATGGAAAGAGCAATAAAAATTCTCATCAGTTAAGCGCTGGCATCCTGAACATTCGGGATGACAGCGCCACCGTGTGGTCAAAGCTGCATGATGCACCCGTCTGCAAGGACTGAAACGCTCCTGTCCCCCACAAATATTTTTTTTTATTATCACGCTTGTCTCCAGATAGCTGGAGTGAAACATTAAATAGTAAAGAGATAAATTCTTACAACTTTTCAACAAACCAACTCCTTAGAGCAATTGGCAACTTTTCCTCTGATTATTTTTCGTTCATTACCTTTTATTAATTTCTACTTCAAATCCTACAGGCTTTCTGGTTACTCTGGCACAGATCTTAGAGTCAAAGAAGGTTTACAAAGACCCTGAAAGTGTCAAAGCAGACCCTGAATGTGTCAGGTCTTTACAAAGACCCTGAATGTGTCAAAGACCCTAAAAAATGTGGTATTGTCTCTCAGTTTAATCCCCAGATCTACTGAACTTAAGTTCAGCAACCAAGATGATGAGTTGAAGTCCCAGGTTTACAAAACTCCAGTAAAAAGGAGCCTCTTGGGCCTCCCTGGTGATGCAAGGGGTTAAGCACAGCACTTTAAAGCTATCTGCACCCTCTGCAGCACAAGTTCAAACCCCTGGCCAGCCAGGGAGCTGCGCACATGGCACAGCAGACCTCTCCTATTTTGCCCACTGCTCCCCTCAGCAGTGTATTTCAGTAAATCCTGCTTGTTCTGCTACGCAGTCTGTCTCTGGTGAATCCTCTCACATGCACCTCTGGCCTACACCCCAGTTCTTCTACACAAAAAGAAAAAGAAAGAAAGAAACTGCCACAGACACCAGCCCTCAGCTACTGGCGCCACCAGCGGCTGTCAGCATCAAGGCAAAACCCTCCACCAGCAAAGGTGGTGACTCAGTGAAGATTAAGAGAACAGTTAACTTTTAGTAATAAAGTATTTTTTTAATTAGGACATGCACTTTGGGGGCACAATGCTATTAAACACTTAATAGAGTACGACATAGTGTAAACATAATTTTTATATGCGTTGGGAAACCAAAAGTGTGTATGACTCACCTTATTGTGATACTCAATTTATCCTGGTAGCCTGGCACCAAACCCAAAATATCTCTGCAGTGTGCCTGTACTTGATTAAAGGAACATAAATTTGTTTCGTTACCCAAGTTGATATGTGTTAAAAGAAAAGAAACGACAGGTCCAAAATGGAGTCACTTGTGCTAAGCCTAGGTCACCAAACTGAGATGTTAAAACCTAGTTGAATGATAGCTTCAGCCTCTTCCAGAAATGGAAACTTAAACCAGTTAATCTGGAATTTCCTGGTCAACACTAGTGGGTTTATCTGCTGTTTCCTAACCAATCCACATTTTTACCGGCATATCTTCCTTGTTCCTGCATCTTCTGCCAGGAAAGGTTTTTCATTTAGTACAGGTCCTCAGGGCTCCTTTAGAAAATCTGCTAAACAGAACACTGCCTGATTCATGAAACACTGAATAAAGTCAACATAATATTGAAATGCCTTCAGTTCTATTTTGTTTCTTAACACATGTAGAAGCTACTGACAAATTCTTTCTACCAATGGCCTCACAGGAGGTCCTTGCTCTATAGGATCTCTCGCCCTGCTGACGCCCCTCAGTTGGTTAAGAGGGAAGCCTGCTGCTGCCCACCCAGGACGGGCCCAGAGGTTCGGCTGATACTGTTTCTCTCCTTAGGCCTTAGTGCAGAATGAGCTGCTGAAAGGTCGTGTGTAGTTTTCAAAGGGCCAAAGAACTCCTTTAGAATAAAAAGATTGAGTTGTCAAGTATACCTCAATAAAACTGAAAAAATTAAAATTAACTTAAAACATATTTTAAAAAAAGGGGGGGGATCAAAAGCTTAATCTTGGGCCTCCCTGGTGGCACACGGGGTTAAGTGTCAGCATTATGAAGTTATCCACAACTACTACAGCAAGAGTTCAATCCCCAGCCAGGGAGCTAACACACATGGTGTAGCAGACCACTCCTGTCTCACCTGCTGCTCCCCTCAGCAGTGTATTTCAGTCAGTCTGCCTGTTCTGTTCCCTTCTCTGTCTCTGACCTGTACCCCAGGTTCTTATATGCATAAATAAATAAATCTTTTTAAAAAAGCTTAATCTCCTTCTTTTGGAGGCTTGGCATCATCAGAGCCTCCCTTACAGACAGAGCTCTGGCTGTGGTCTGCTGACAAGGAAGGTGCCAAAGGGCGCAAAGTGAAACCTCCACGAGCAAAGGATGAGGCAGGAGAAGCAACCTGTGTCATGCTACCAGCCACTATAACAACACTCCACAACCAGGGTGGCTTAAATAGCTGACACTAATTTCTCATAGTTTTGGAAGGTGGGAAGTCCAAGATCAAGTCACCCATAGACTCGGGGTCAGGTGAAGGCCCATTCCCCAGTTTGCAGACAGCTGCCTTCTTGCTGTGTCCTCACATGGTAGTGAGTGTGTTCTGGTCTCTCTTGCATCTTATAAGGGGCTCTACCCTTCGGATCTAATTACCTTCCAAAGACCTTACCCCCAAAGACCATCACAATTGTGTCCATAGAGTCAACCAAAGAAAAAAAATTTTGGGAGGGGGCACAAACATTCAGTGCATAACTCCTTGTATCAATGCTAAGGCCTGGAATGGTTTGTGGGGGAAGCCAGGTTTGGCACAGGTTGAAGGTGTCCCCTAAACAAATAGAAGCCTAGAAGATGTGGATTGAAAGCCACAGCTGAGCAGGGATATGAACCAAAGTGTTATGTGTTAGGGACCCAAAGACACAGAAGGAGCGGGGCACTCTGAGCAAGCTGTGCAATGGCAGTTAAAAGGTTGAAATGCTCACAGCCCAGGCATCTAGTGGCTTAAGAAGGGCCAGAACTGAATGCAAGAGGGGAGGGATAGGGCCTCCCTGGGGGCGCAGCAGTTGAGCACTGGGTTGCTAAGATGCGCGCGGCCTCTGCAGCGCCTGTTCGATCCCTGGCTGCTCCCAGACCACCAGAGGAGGGTCCCACATGGCGCGCAGACCTCTCCTGCCACCCACTGCTCCCCTCAGCAGTGTACTTCGGTCCTTCTCCCTGCTCTGCTCCCTGCTCTGGCTCTGGTGAATTCTCTCACCCTCCTGCGCTTCTGACTGTGCCCAGTGCTTGCATAAATAAATAAATAAATGTCCCTCTAGCATGTTAAAAAAAAAAAAAAAAGAGGGGAGGGGTAGACGTTCCTCTTCCTTTTAAGCCTTGAGAACTATAGCCAGACCCATAGTGGCAGCAGCACAGCCACAAGCAGGGACCTGTTAGCAGCAGCAGCGGGTGGCATTGGTGGAAGCAATAAGGCAGTAGAAAACAGAACCGACTGTGGACAAATGAAATTCTCTGGGTATCTCCATCAAGGCATACGGAGGCAAGTCAAGCCCTTTCAAACCTCATAAACCTCTATGGGTCTTCTGAGAACTTGACAAGAGACTTCCCACTAATCTGGACTTATGAGGTCTTGAACAATAACTTTAAATACAAAAAAGAGAGATTACCTTAGTTGTACTCCAAACTGGGGGAGTCAGCCATGTCAATGATTGTCTTCTGTCTCCCATCCTCCATGACACAGAGAAGAACAGCAGCACTGGGAATTAGTGTGGTATCATTTAATAAGGATAAAAACTAAGCCCCTACTCAGCAGGAAGGTTTGGGATGCTTAAATAATGGGAATTGGTAAGGTTGCTGTAGAAACCAGGCCATAGGACTGATCACTTTGACCATCAACGCGGAAGCAGTACAGGACACCTTCTGTCTCAAAGGTCAATGCTCAAGACGAGACAGCCCAGCAAATAACTGGCCCATGAAAAGTCTGCAAAAACAAATTATAAAAGGGAGCCCCAAATCCTCCTTCACACACAGATCTTTATTTCACCCACAGCTCCCTTACAGGGTATTTCAGTAAATCTGACTTTTCTGTTCTCCCATTCTGTCACTAGTAAATTCTTTCACCCCCGTAGATCTGGCCTCACCCCAGTATATCTTCCTACTATATGAATGAAGAACTAGACTTGGGTTCTGTCTCTAATAGCTACAGTTGATGACCTTGCTATCATTTAAACTCTTTGAGACTCAGTGTCCTCATATACACCTCCACCTACAAAATCAAAGTCATCTCACCTACCCAATAAGGTCATCCTTAAGACTGAGAGTGTAGGGCCTCCCTGGTGGCACAAGGGGTTGAGCACCACACTGTGAAGCAGTCTGCAGCCTCTGCAGCACAAGTTCGATCCCCAGGTGGCCAGGGAGAAACCCACATGGTGAGACAGACCTCTCCTGTCTCGCCCGCTGCTCCCCTCAGCAGTGTACTTAGGTCAATCTGCCTGTTCTGCTCCCCGCTCTGTCTCTGGTGAATCCTCTCACCCCACCCCCACATCTCTGGCCTGTACCCCAGCTCTTGTATGCATAAATAAATAAATCTTTTAAAAAAAAAAAAAAGACCGAGAGTGTGTCTATAAAATAGTAGACACCTAATAAACCCTCAATAAGAGTTCCTTCCTTCTTAACAGGCGGCATATAACATTTCCAAGCCTTCTAAATTTAAAGTAAATAAATTTATTTAAATTTAAGATACATGACTATATTTTAATTGCATCTCTAAATATCCATAACATTTTTCTCTCTTTCCTATAAAGCTTATAAAATTCTGCCTTGGATTAGCTATTTGTGCATTTGCCTAACCTTTTTTTTTTTTTCAATTAGGGTATAATTGACTATAACATTATATCAGTTCCAGGTGCACAACATAATGATGCATCTATTTGTGTATCTTGAAAAATAATCAAGTCTAGTTAACAACCATCACTATACATATAGTGGGGGGAAATAGCAGGGTGAGGCAGGTGGCATGGGGGTGAAAGGATTCACCAGAGATAGTGAAGAGCAGAAAAAGAAGATTTATTGAAACACACTACTAAGAAAAGCAGCAGGCGTAAAGGAGAATTTGAGGCTCTCATTTATACTCTGTTTTAATGGGCTTTCCAAGTTAGGGGTGCCAGTTCGCACTGGTTATCTGCTGGGACTTCTGGTCTCCAGCAATGACTTTTGACATGTGCCAGAAATATGTCCTGGACTCTGCTTCTGCATTCCTGGAGCTGGTCTGGTTTTTCCGGTCATGGTGGTCTGTCTTATGGCCTTATCCCCCTTATCAGTTCCTTTTCAGCCACCTTATCAGTTCCCTTATCTATTCAAGCCTCCCATGCCTCCCTGCTGGGCAAGGAGTAGAGGCTTGGTTTCTAACCTCATTAAATTATACCCCCACAATACATAGTTACAATTTTTTTTCTTATAATGAGGACTTTCACTCTCTATCCTCTTAGCAAGCTTCAAGTATGCAATACAGAATTATTAGCTATGCCACACACAGCCTTACAGCGCCATGACTTAATTACCTCAAAAATGGAAGCTTGTAATTTTTGATTCCTTTCACCCATTTCCCCCATCCTCCATGGTCCCAGACCCCAAACCCTTATCCCCGCCTCTGGCAACCACCAACCTGTGCCTGTATCTATGAGCTCAGGAGTTTTCCGTTTTGTTTTGCTCTTTCATTTGTTTGGGGGTTTATTGTTGGTTTGTTTTGTTTTGTTTTGTTTTGTTTTGTATTCCACAAATGAGTGAGTTCATGTGTTTGTTTTTCTTTGTCTGACTTATTTCACTTACAAAATACCCTCACGGCCCATTCATGTTGTGGCAAATGGCAAGATCAAAAGTCTTAGTTTGAGAAATAACTTTCTTAAACACACAGCTAAATCGCTTAACAAAAATACACAAATTTCCGCCTTGGAAACCATAGTAGATTGTACCTCATGCCTGTCTGTGTAGACTAGAACTCTTGTTGTGTTGTAGAGCAACCCCGATACTAAACGGGGTGCCTGACTGTGGGTCCTCACCCACGTGCTTAAAAGGACTTATCATTGCTCTACTGCAGGCACATGCAAAAGGTTAATAAAAGGTTTATTTACAAGGGAAGGGGAAATGAGGAAATGTACAGCTCTGGGAGAAAAGGGGGAGACAAAGTTTTAAATGAGTCCTACCCAATCCCACGATCAGGAATCCCAAAATGGCGCTCTAAGTTGGCCGCCAGCCAGGAGCCCTGAAGCTGGGAGGCGAGCGATTGCGAGCCAGAGAGAGACCCCAAAGCCCACGTGTTTGGTTTTTTTTTTATATATAAATATAGTAAAACAATTTTATTGCATTTTAAATGGGTAAATTTATAGCATTTGAATTCTATCTTTTTTTTAAATAATAAATTTTATTTTTATATTCCCCCATACAATTGCAAATGCCCCATTCTGACCCCAATCCTTCCCCTCCCGCCCCCCACCCCCCAAAAACTGTCTCTGGTTCATAGTTTTCTGTTGATTTTGATTTTCACTTTCTTATATTCATTTTCCTGGTCCCTTATTTAAGTTCTCTAGATTCCTGCTATGAGTGAGACCATCCGGTATTTTTCTTTTTCTTTTTGGCTTATTTCGCTGAGCATGATCCCTTCCAGCGCCATCCATGTTGCTGCAAATTGCAAGTGTTTATCTTTTTTGAATGCTGAGTAATATTCCATGGTATATATGTACCACATCTTCTTGGTTTTTATATCCAACCTGGCTGCCCAACTCCACCCTCAGGTCCCAGCCACCCTCCCTTTGGTGGTGATGGGATTTGTCTTTCCCAATGTCCTGATGGCTTTGGTTTGGAGTGGGAGTGGGGTCCACAAAGCCTGTATGGGATTAGCTCAGGACATCATTTCCCCCTAACAGTTGGAATTCAGGTTTTAAATGTTTGTTACAGTTTGTATCTTTAAATGTTTAAACCATGTAAATATCTCTTAAAGGCTTGTTTTTAAATGTGCACCCCTCATCACCAAACACAGAAAGTGCTGATAATGAAGAATTCATTTATTCCTAAAACAAATCTAAGCTTTTATGTCCTCTCTATTTTTTGAAGTACTTAAAAGTGCAATAAAAATACAATTAGTCAGTCTACCTAACGGATGTGTTTAAGGATTTAGTGTCTCACTTGAATAACGAAACATAGAGTTCAATTTTAAAAAGTCCTTTTGTTAAGGAACATTGAAACATCTGCATTGTATTCCTAAACAGTATCCAAGAAAAAGAACTCCAGCTTTTAAATTAAAAAAAAAAAAAAAAAGTCACGGTAAATTGGGTTGAAGCTTGAAGAACTAATTTTGCATCTCAGGTTTGCAAGGGGTTGTCTTTCCCTCCATGAAAAACGCCCCGCTGTGGAGTAGAGGGAAGGCAGACGGTCACCCTGGCGATAAAGCCTTCAACCTCAGCGGGGAACGAGGCCGGCAAAATCCAGACCAAAGTTAAAAGCTGCCCACTGAACTTTCACCTCAGGAATTTTTCTACAGAGAGGAAAAAAAAAAAAAAAACCCACTAAAAATACAACAAAAGCTTGTTTGATAGCAAAGCCCTGCGCGCTTTCTGCCTTGAGGAATGCGGGTTGCTCCGACCTTGGGGCCTTAGGTAGGAGGGGCTTGTGCAGAGGAAAGAAGGAATTTCCTCTGCTCTGGGATTTGGAAACTGCAGGGCTGGGCCAGAGCAGCCCTTTAACCATCGCCCATCTAGAACCACCGGGTCAGAGAGCGAGGTCAGTGTGCCACATAGTAATGTTATTGATATGCGTGTACTAGAGATTCTGTGATCACCCAGTAAGTCCAAGTATCTTGAGTGGATGAAATCTGATCTCCACCATGGTCCATACTCACAGACCATTGAGATGATACCAGAATTTCCCTAGTCTGATGCAGAGATCATGTAGAGGAAGAATATGAACGCTGGACCTTGGGGGCTCGTGGGGGTCGGGAGCTGAAGGGAGGACCAGCCGGTCACCCAACGAGTAACAGTTTATCAAATCAATTTATCAAATGTGGTCACTGCTCAGGATCTAGGTTTGCCTTCACTGCCTCAGTCCTTCTGCCAGCACCAGCACGCAGGTTCAGAACCGCCTGTGGCTTAGAGAATGAAAAGACTAGTCACACTGGGAAAAAATATTTGTATAACACAATGATCAAGGACTTCTATCCAAAATATACAAAGAACTCTTAAAATTCAAAAATAAGAAAACAAGGTGATTCAATTGAAAAACGGGTAAAACATCTGAACAGAGACCTCACCAAAGAAAATGTACAAATGGAAATCCATATGTATACACACACACATATAGATACACACATGAAAATATGTCATTAAGGAATTCAAAATTAAAACAACGGTGGGAAAAAAGACACTCTCTCTTTGCCGCATCTACTACGAGAATGAAGACCATTTTCAGCCATCAGACTGTTGACATTCCAGAAAATGTCTCCATCTCCCTGAAGGGTCACACTGTTACTGTGAAGGGCCCCAGAGGACCCTTTAGAGGGACTTCAACCCCACCAGTGTTGAACCCAGTCTCTCTGGAAAGGGAAAGAGGCTCTGGGATGACAAATGTTAGAAAAGTAGAAAGGAACTGCCTACTGTGGAAGCTATCTATAGTCACCTTCTGAACGTGATCAGGGTGTTGCAATGGGCTTCCATTACAAGATGAGGTCTGTGTGTGCCCACCTCCCCATCAACACTGTTATTCAGAGAATGAGTCTCTCATTGAAGTCTGAAATTTCTTGGGCCTCCCTGGTGGTACAGGCGGTTAAGCGCAGTGCTGTGAAGCTGTCTGCAGCGTCTGCAGTGCGGGTTCAATTCCTGGTGGGCCAGAGAGATTCCCACATGTCATGGCAGACCTCTCCTGTCACACCCGCTGCTCCCCCCAGCAGTCAGTCTGCCTGTTCCATTCCCTGCTCTGTGTGTATTGAATCCTCTCACCCTCCCGCGCCTCTGGCCTGTACCCCAGCTCTTGTATAAAAATAAAGAAGGGAGGGAGGGAGGAAGGAAGGAAGGAAGGCAGGCAGGCAGGCCTCCTCTTACTTCATTTAAAAAAAAAAAGAAATTTAAAATTTCTTGGTTGAAAAATACATTGACAGGGTTCAGATGAGGCCAAGTGTTGCTTGTTCAGTATCTCAGTCCCAGAACGATGAGTTAATTCTTGCAGAAAATTACATTAATTTGTATCAAATTCAGGTGCTTTGATTCAGTAAATCACAATAATTAAAAGCAAGGATATTAGGAAATTTGGGATGGTATCTGCGTTTCTGGAAAAGCAATGTGTTCAGCCAGCTGATGAATAAGACTTAAATTGTCCAACTACAGAAACAGCAAGAAGCTGGGCGATTTCTCAGACCTATTTGTGATACATCTTTAAGATACAATAAAATTCATTATTGAATAAAGAAATAAGTGAATAAATAAAAAGTGGGATACCAGGCTATACCTATTAGAATGGCTAAAATCCAAAATACTAACAACAAATGCTGGTGAGGCTGTGGAAGAAAGGAATGTCCATTCACCACTAGTAGGAATGCGAAGTGCCACAGCCACTTTGGAAGACAGTTTGGCCTTTGGAAGACAGTTTGGCAGTTTCTTTACATTTTTTTTTTAAAGATTTATGTATTTATCTATTTATTTATACAAGCACTGAGTACAGTCAGAAGTGGGGGAGGGTGAGAGCATTCACCAGAGCCAGAGAGGGAAACAGAACAGGAAGACCGACGAAGTACACTGCTGAGGGGAGCAGTGGGCGGCAAGAGAGGTCTGCGCGCCATGTGGGACCCTCGATCGGCAGCCGGGAATTGAACCAGCGCTGTAGCGCTGCAGAGGCTGCAGACAACTTCACAGCCTAGCGCTCAACCGCTGCGCCACCGGGGAGGCCCCAGTTTGGCAGTTTCTTACAAAGCTAAATATAGGCTCACTATACAATCTGACAGTCACACTCCTAGGTATTTTCCCAAATGAGCTGAAAACTTATGTCCACGCCCAAATCTCTGCACTCTAATGTCTATAGCAGTTTCATTCATAACTGCCAAAAATTGGAAACAGCCAAAATGTCCTTCAGTAGCTGAATGGAAAAACAAACTGTGATATATTCAGTAATAAAAGAAATAAGTTATAAAATCATGAAGAAACTTGAATGAATATTACCAAGAAGCCAGTCTGAAAAAGCTACACAACTATTAGATATGATTTTCTGAAAGAAAAAAAAAATTACTGAGACAGTGAAAATAGCGGTAGTTGCCAGGAGGATTGGGGAAGGAAGAAGGAAAATTTTGGCCTTTTTATAAAATCCTGACGTGTGTTTTTCTTTCTTTACTTCTAATGCCATTTCTTCTGGTATTCAATGTGAGTTTGCAGACATTCAAGGCTAGCTTGATTTTTGTCTCCTATAAGTGACTTGACCCTTTTTCCTGGTTGCTTCAAAATTTCTTTATTTTTAAAATTCAGTAAATTGATCAGTTTTCCCTGGCATGTTACTTCAATGTTTAGGCTTTTATTCAATATTCAATATTTCAGGAAAACTTTCTTAAATTATACATTTAAATGTATGTTCTGCCTGTTGATTTGATTCCTCAGAGAGCCATTTTGGATTTTATTTGCATGTCATATATATAGAAAACTAGTATATAACATCAATAACTAATAAATAATATGTGTTATATATGTTATATAATAAAACACACAATTTTTCTCCTATTCTTTTTAGTGCCACCTTTATTCCCACTGCATTTGTTCACCCTTCTCATTTCTATCCTTTTTCTATCCACCTTTTCTATCCACCTTTCTCATTTCTATCCATTTATGTCCTTTTGTGACTATTCTCCATTATGCTGCTTCCAATTTCATTTTCTTTTTTTTTTAAGATTTTTTTTTTTACTTATACATTCAAGAACTAGGGCACAGGCCAGAGGTGTGGGGGTGAGAGGATTCACCAGAGACAGAGTGGGGACCAGAACAGATAGGTCTACTGAAATACACTGCTGAGGGGAGCAGCAGGCAAGACAGGAGAGGTCTGCTGTCCCATGTGGGTTACCTCCCTAGCCAGGGATTGAACTTGTGCTGCAGCAGCTGCCAATAGCTTCATAGTGCTGAGCTTAACACCTTGTGCCACCAGGGAGGCCCTCCATTTCCATTTTTTCTAATGTTTGTGTTGTCTTCCATTTCTTTCTGAAATTCAAACAGTTCCTATTTTGTTTACTCCTGTTGTCCCACCATCTCTTTTCTGAACTCTTGCATTTCTGCCTTATTATTCCTTCTTCAGAGTGATTGCTTAGTTAACTTTTTTTAATTCACAGCAAAATGTTTAGTCAGTTTCAACTGGACCATAGCAACAATTTTTCTGGTTAGCATTCTTCACCTGGAGATGACTTCTACTGCCACGTCCCACATTGTATCCTTTGGGGCATCTTACCAGGACTGTGCAGCTTCACTTATTTAGGACCATCCTGGAATGGGGTTCCAGCCTCTCCTCAGTTTTCTCTAAAGTAAGCCCCACTGTGGGATTCCTTATGGGACCCAACACCTCTGCTCCCAGTCTTGCTCCCACCAATTCCTGCTAAACCCAGCAGTGCCCCAGAGGGATCTTCTCACCTCAGGAAGGTTGTTTTTGCTCAGGTTGGGGATCCTTCACTCTCTTTCCATGTTTCCTACTTCTCTTTCTCCTAATCACAGTTTCCGTTTATTCACAGCAAGGATTTTAGAGTTTGTCAATGCGCCTGTTTGTCTAGTTTTGCTGAAAATGCAATTTCCCTTTTTTTTTTTTTAATTCTCCTTATTTTAGCTGATTTTCAGATGAACATTTTAAAGCTGACTATGCAGACATGTTTATCCCTTTTGAAGATTTGAGGATGTTAAAAAACAATCGCCAGCATCCCTGGCTCTGGCCTTACTAGGTATGAGAATGAGTGAATGACGCCAGCAGGCGGGCAAGGATGGGGGAACCCTGACAACATGCGGGTCCTTCAGGGGCCCCCACGCTCAACTCCATTCAAGTCCTTCACGGAGCTTGATTCTATGGGTTAATAAAGCCTCCCTTTTGTTCCTGTCACTTCCAAACAGGGAGCTCTGACCAAAACAGGATGTAGCCACACTCTCGAGTGCTCCTGCCTCGTACGCCAGGTTTCTCAGCTGCCAGCCCTGGGCGCTGCCGGCCCTGACTCCTCAGTGTCTGATGCACCACAATAGAAGCAGAAAAGAGGTCACCTCCCGTGGCCGGCACCATGCGCAGGAGCAGGATTCGAGAGATGGTCAAGCATTTGAGTCCTTAAATCCTCCCACCTTTTCCAGCACGTCAACGTGCATCCTCCGGGCACTTTTCACTCGCTCCCCTTGTTCTCACTGGCCTGCCTGCCCGTTCCACCCTTTCATGTCCACCCCTCCTAGCTGCATCCAAGCTCAGGATGATATACTAGCCAGGGGTGCTGGAGCCACTGGTTAGAAAGACTTATTATAAAATTATAAAAGATCCAATTTCCCTGGAAAATACAGCAATTGTAAAATTATATAAACTGAATGAAATAACCCCATCAAATAGAAAGGAAAAACTTGATAGAACAAGAGATAAAGTGACAAACCCACCAATTTGGTGGAAGATTTCAACATGCCGCATATAACTATTGAGGTCAAGTTTTTTAAATAAGGAAGATTTGGAAAAACCAGTTTAAAAACTTGATTTAAGACCTCCCCTGGTGGGCTATGAAGCTGTCCACAGCCTCTGCAGCGCCGGTTTAATCCTAGCCGGCCGGCGAGGGTCCCACATGGCGCGGCAGACCTCTCCTGTCTCGCCCGCTGCTCCCCTCAGCAGTGTATTTCGTCATCTGCCTGTTCTGTTCCCCACTCTATCTCTGGTGAATCCTCTCACCCTCCCACGCATCTGGCCTGTACCCTGGTTCTTGTATAAATAAATAAATAAATCTTAAAATAAATAAATAAATAAAAATAAAAACTTGTTTTAATGACATGTATAACCCTGCTCCAAATAATTAAAGATTATAGGGAGGGGCGGGGAGAGGAAGGACTAGAGTCAAAATAAGGGGGGGTGCAATTGTATGGGGAATATAACCATAATGAAAATGCATACATTATGCGAAGATGAAAATGATGTAAGAATTATATAAAAAAAATATTAAAAAACAAATAATTAAAGATTATAGTCAATTCAAGCACACTTGTACTCTATGTTAAGCTGACCAAGTAATAGGCTATAAAGCAAGTGTCAACAAATTTCAAATAAGGAAATCATGTAAATCTTTGACTAACGTGCAATTAGTAAGAAGCCACGAACAGAAAAATTCAAACATATCTGTAGAGTTAGAAATTTTTAAATCTACTTCTAATATCATGTAGATCAAAGAAAACCATAACAATAAATCTTAAATACTTAGAATTCAGCAATGTTGCAAAGATTATAGATCAAGACTCGTTGGATACAACAAAAACAGAACAAAGGAGAAAATTTTATTCTGACATCTTTATATTAGAAAAGTATGAAGATTAATATCCTCATTTAAAGTTTAATGAAAGAGCAAAATAACCCAAAGAAAGCCAAAAGGAGATAAGAAAACTGAGAACTAAGACAAATTAAATAGAAAACAAAGACTATCAACAGAGTCAAAGTTATTTCTTTGAAATTGATAATATCTGAAGACACCAACCAAGGGAAAAACTGGAATTAAAAAGGGGTGTAATTCCAGATACAGCAGAGATTTAAAAAAAGGTGGGGGGCCTCCCTGATGGCGCAAAGGGTAAAGCACAGCACTGTGAAGCAATCCGAAGCCTCTGCAGCACAAGTTCAATTTCTGACCTGCCAGGGAGCAACCCACATGGTGCAGCAGGCCTCGCCTGACTCGCCCGCTGCTCCCCTCAGCAGTGTATTTCATTCAGTCTGCCTGTTCTGTTCCCCAGTCTGTCTCTGGTGAATCCTCTCACCCCCTCCCACCCCCTCATCTCTGGCTTGTACTCCAGCTCTTGTATGCATAAATAAATAAATCTTAAAAAATAAAAAATTAACATGCATGTGTCTTTTCTTAAATATGTCATAAATACATAAACCTAAACACAAAGACCTATAAAGCTAGATGTTGGGTACATGGGACTTAAAAAATCTTTTTCTTTACATTTTTCTGTAGGTTCATATTTTTAACTTTTGTTAAAAGATTCGTAACATTAATTTTTCATTTAAAAAAAGGATAAGAGGGGAGGAAGCAAAGCCAGTGAAAAGGGGAGCTCTAAAGGGAGGCAAAGAAGCCAGAAGTGGCGGAAGTGGTACATGTTCGGCAGTGTGGGTGGCTGAGATGGAAATGAGAGTTTGTTTGTAAGCTCTGGGGAGTGATCCTGTCGGGAGAGAAAATATGTGGACACAGAAGAGAGGTGAGCCCTGGAATAAGTACTTGAGTGTGGGCGCCAAGTCCTTTGAAGGGAGCAGAGAGATTGCTCCCCTTTAACATGAGGGAAGGTGAGGTGTGTGGGTGTCGACACAGCATGGTAGCTTGGTATACTGGGGGTGGGAAAGTGAGTAAGTCAGGTTAGCTGCTGTCACGACAACAAATCTTGGTGGTTTAAGACTATAAAATGTTTCTCACATCACAGTCTAAAACCAGTCAAATCCCCTCATTGGAGGGACTAAGGAAGGCAGAGTCCTTCATCCATAGAGCCATCGCGGGATCGCACTCATCTGGCCAACCAAGGATCAGAGTTGAATGAGAAGGCCCGGGTGTGGCACAGGGCAGCCAGGCCTGGAGGCCCACAGCTTCAGACATCATGTAGCCAGAATCCAGTCACCCTGCTCCAGCCTGCCCTCCAGGGACGCTGGGAAAGAAGTCCCCGCCCCAGTGCTCACCAGAGGAGATGGGGTTAGGGTGGTCTCCACTACAGACCTTGAGGGGAGCACTACTGCATTGCTTCCATTTTCTCCCTGAAACAAAAAGTAAGGTCATTGACTTGAGTGAGGAGGATCAAGAGCAAAAGAAAGGGACACACAGAGACCTAGTCCCTTGTCTTGCAGGTTTGTTCTGTGCTCCTCGGGCCAAGGTCTCCTCCGCCAGACCCTCAGTCTGGTCAAGAAGCACCCCAGCCTAAGCCCCTTTGCATTTACTGGAGCCAGAAGTGCTGGAGCAGCTCTGCAGGTCATGCATCTGGCTTTGTTCAATATCAGTCGGGACAGAAAGAATAACACTGAGTCCTGGAACAAACTAAGTCCCTATGATCAATACCGGTTCCATTCAGCGAATGTAGATGACAGCAAAGTGAAGAAGGTCCAGGCTTGTAAATGAAACATTTCACTCTACAGCTGCTTAAAATGAAGGTCTTCCAGAAGCCATCTGCACACTTTTCCACTTAACCAGGAAATACTTCCCCTCTAAATGCACAAAATTACATTGATGTGTTGTGTTGGGGTTTACACAGATTGATAAATATCTGAAACTTGGGTGAGGGGAGAAAGAGAAAGAGAGGATGAGAGAGGGAAAGAGAGAGAGAGAGAGAATTTGGGAGAAATGGAGGGTAAATGTATTCACAGAATCTGTAGGATTCTGTGTTGAAAATTCACTTGAAATTGGCCCTAATTTTAGCCAGGCAGCCCATCGTGCTGTGGTGTTTCGGTGGTGCTGGTAGTCCTGACAGCTGCTCAGGTTAGGGACAGAGTAAGAGGAAAGAGCTTAACCAGCACTGGGGTTACTAAGTGAGAAAGACAGGAAAAAAAGGATTCAGGGAATTCAGGGTATGAAAGAAGTACAAGTAAGATGACTTCAAACCCACTGAGAAGGGCGGTGAACACGACAAGGGAAGGGCCGTGTGGAGTCACCGCAATGTCCTCAAGAGCCGAGCTCACCCAAATGGCAGCGCCCTATGAAGGAAAACTTGAGCAAAGTTTTGAAATACTGGACTTTGCAGAATTTTGCTTTAAAAAAAGTCATGGGGGCCTCCCTGGTGGCACAGGGGTTAATTTCAGTGCTATCAAGCTATCATCAGCTACTGCAGCATGAATTCGATCTCCGGCCAGGTTGGTGACCCACATGGCGCAGCAGACCTCTCCTGTCTCGCCTGCTGCTCCCCTCAGCAGTGTATTTCAGTAGATCTGCCTGTTCTGCTCCCCACTCTGTCTCTGGTGAATCCTCTCACCCCCCACACTTCAGGCCTACACCCCAGTTCTAGATGTCCCACTATGGAGGTTGAGCGTTTCAGGAAAGTCTATCCCAAACTATACATTTGGAAAAGAAATAGGAAACGCATCGATGGCTTCTTGTTCTGTGCTGTGTGAAAAGGAACTGAATGCATTTGCTTCTAGGTATGAAATATTTTGGTATCCTGGCGTCTACTTTCCTTTTTGGTTGGTTTTAGGATTACAGAAAGAGAGCTATTTATACCTGTTATTATCCTGACAGAAATGGCAACATAAGCACCTACCATTGAAAAAAAATCTGGCTATAGAATGAACTTAGCCTACAGGTATGTGCTGTGCTGAAGGTATTGAATTTGGTGGAACGTTTTAGAAAACCAACTGATAGCAACACATTGAACAGTCAGACTTAGTGACTCATTTAGGGGCATTAAGGTATTATCCACAGGAGGTTTTCCACCATGCAGGTGGAATGCATTCTGTAGCTATTTCAAAAGTGCTTATTTATGGTAAAACATGTGACGTTAGAAAAGAGAAAAAGTGCTTGGGTTTCATTTCATAGAAAAGTGTTTAAGCTTTGACACTTGAAGTTTTTACAGTTTATTAAAACTGTAAAAGTTTTACAGTTTATTAAAGTTTTTACAGTTTTTACAGTTTATTAAAACATTAGGTGTAGGGCCTCCCCAGTGGCGCAGCGGTTGAGCGCTGGGTTGCGAAGCTGCCCGCAGCCTCTGCGGCGCCGGTTCGATCCCCGGCTGCTCCCCGGCCACCGGAGGAGGGTCCCACATGGCGCGCAGGCCTCTCCTGCCGCCCGCTGCTCCCCTCAGCAGTGTACTTCGGTCCTTCTGCCTGCTCTGCTCCCCGCTCTGGCTCTGGTGAATTCTCTCACCCTCTCGCGCTTCTGACTGTGCCCAGTGCATGTATAAACAAAAAAACAAACAAACAAATAAATAAATATAAATAAACATGCCTCTATAAAAAAAATTTAAAAAAAAAATAAAAAATAAAACATTAGGTGTAGTCATAGCCCCTTTGTACCTATTTTGCTATTTCTTACCCCAGTCATATGAAATATAATTTTTTAAACAGAGTTATTCAGAAGTAGCATTCCAGACCTTCAAATTGAGAAAGATAGCACAGAAGAAATAAATTACTTTCATTCTCAAATATTTCTAGAAAGTAATGAGGTCAACGAAAGAGGTAGCAACTGTCCCACCACCATTTACTGCATCTTTTCTCCTCTGAACCCAAACTTCTCCTCTGTTATTAAAGGAAAACTTGTCTCCTCTATTCACCCAATTTCTGAGAACAAATGTGTGGGGCTTTGCCCCACCAACCCATTCTCCAACTCTACAGACACCAACTGGGTATCCAACAATTCTACCGCAACCCTAACCACATGGAGTCAGTACGGGTGAGGGCTCAGCCCCACAAGACTGTCCCCCATTGCAGTTGCCATGACACAAGTGCTAGGTTGTTACCCATGACCAACCAAGTAGAGATCAGGGGTTCCCATAAGCCCTTCTTCAGATTTTATCATTTACTTTAACTGATCACAGATCTTGAGGAAACACTTACATTGACTGGCTTATTATGAAGGACATAGATGATCAGTCAGATGAAGAGCTACATAAGGTGAGGCCAGACAATTTTTGAGCACAGGCACTCCTGTCCCTGTGAAATCTAGAGAGCACGCAACTCTCCTGGCACATGGACATGTTTACCAACCCAGAAGCTCTCTCTCTGAACTCTGTAGTTTAGGCATCTTATGGAGGCTTCTTCACGTAGGAGTGAATAATTATTAACTCAATTTCTGGATCCTCTCCCCAGAGGATGGAGGTGGAGCTGAAAGTTCCAAGTTTTTAATCATGGCTTCGTCAAATTTTGCTGACCAGCCCCCATCCTGAGGCTGTCCTGGAGCCCATTAGAAAACAAGGCTCTCCTATCACCAGAGAGTCCCAAGGGGTTTAGAAGTAAGACACTTCTATCATCCCCATCCCTCAGGAAATTATAAGGGATTTAGGAGCTCTGTTTCAGAAACTGGAAACAGAGACCAAATACATACATACATACATACATACATACATACATACTTACATACATACATACACACACATATATATATAATACATATATATTTAAAGATTTTTGTTTATTTATGCATACAAGAACTGGGGTACAGGCCAGAGGTGCATGGGCACCTCTGGGTGAGAGGATTCACCAAAGACAGAGTGGGGAGCAGAACAGGCAGACTGACTAAAATACACTGCTGAGGGGAGCAGCAGGAGAGACAGGAGAGGTCTGCTGCGCCACGTGGTTTACTCCCTGCCTGGCCAGGGATCGAACTCTTGCTGCAGTGGCTGCAGATTGCTTTATAGTGCTGTGCTTAACCCCTTGTGCTGCCAGGAAGGCCCCAAATATATATTTCTTATCATGTCACAGCTATCTACTAAATTTCTCTTGTAAAAAGGGATATTCAGACTGAACTGACTCTACTTTGATGAACTTTTAAGTAAAAAAAAAAAAAAAAAAACCTATTTATTGACTAGCAACAACCAGTTTCCAGCTAGACATGACCCCTGAGAACTGTGCAAATATAATTTTTTTTCTTTTTCTTTTCTTCATAGTAACCAAGACAACCTTGAGTAAAAGCCAATGAACTAAAGGAATGTAATCTATAACCAAACCTAGTTCTTGGTCAATTCTATCTTTCTTCCTCCCATTTTTCCTTTAAAACACCCTGAAACAAAGACCCCAGCTGAACAGAGTTTGTGTTGATTACTGAATTTGTGCTCCCCAATTTGCAAATATAAGAGCATCCCCAATAAATGCCATTATTTTATTTTTGCCTCCTCGTGTTTTTCTTGGAAGACATTGTATGTGCTTGGATGGGACAGAGCTCTATTGTTCCACTTTCCACCCCACTTTTTACCCTCCCCTATCACCACATTTCTGTGAAACTTCCCCCTCCTTCCTACGTGCTGTTAAGCAGCCCATGACATGACCCTGCCCTTGGCTTCCATTCAACTGGCACATTGTTAGTCAGCTGACCCCAGAGAGCCAATCAGTGTCTTCCCTGAGAACCTGGGGTGGAAAAGAGAATTAACATGTAAGCTACAAAACTCAGGAATGTTGTAAAGATGTGAAAAATAGAGAAGCTTGTCTGCAAAAAGAGCGAAGAATGAGAGTGTCCTGCACACAGACACACAAGTAAACACAAAGTTGTGAAAGAACTTCCTGGGTGTGCTCCCGAGGCACAGTCCCCACTTTGATTCACCAGGCCCAGTTGCAGTCCAGCCCAGAGATCCCATGAGACACCCCACAAGCCTCTGATAAACTCCCTTCTTTGTTCCAGCTGGTTGTGCTCGGATTCCTGTCACAAACAAGCCAGCCCAGCTCATTTCCTGGATCCCTTTCTGGAGTCTATTGTGTGTCATCAGCTCACCTGCCCATTCCTATGCCAGTGCCAAGCATGTGTTACTTATAATATATTTTAAATATCTGATCAGACAGATCCTCCTGATTGTTGTTCTTTTTCAATTTTTCTGCATTTATTCTTCCAGATAAATTTAGACTCTAAATTTATTATTATTACAATTATTTATTATTTTTTCAAATCCTTAAAAAAAAAATTGGAGAGCCTCCCTGGTGTTGCAAGAGGTTAAGCACAGCACTGTGATGCTATCCACAGCCTCTGCAGCACGGGTTCAATCCCCGGCCAGCCAGGGAGAAACCCACATGGTACAGCAGACCTCTCCTGTCACGCCCGCTGCTCCCCTCAGCAGTGTCTTCTGCATGTCTGCCTGTTCTGCTCTCTGCTCTGTCTCTGGTGAATTCTCTCACCCTCCTGTTCCTCTGGCTTGTACCCCAGTGCTTGTATAAACAAATCTTAAAAAAAAAAAAATTGACATCAAGTTGCTCTATTCTGGTCTTTTTGTGACCTCCATTAGTTTTGGCCCTGTTTTCATGCACATGGCTCATATTTCCTAAGTTCATCCCTAGGCATTTTATGTACAGGATGTCCTCATCCTTCTTTCTTGAGTTTGGGTGTGGAGCTTGTAGCAGACACCTCTATCCACTATATCACATCCCCTTGACTACCTCCAATGGGCGCCCACAGCTTCTCATGCTGATGCCCTCCCCCCTCCTCCAAGCTGAGCACACCTCCCCCAGGGCCTCTCCACCTCACAAGGAGCTGGGCCAGCACAGGAACAGCCCAGAACTGCTGGGCAGTTCCCACCCACTCGGAACCAAGCTGGTGGAGACACACTCCCTTCTTTAGTTCCTGTTTCTGTAAGCTTAGGGGGTGCTGGCAAGACCCCTTCCCAAGGTGTGTAGCAAACTTGGTGATACATCCCCTCTGGTCTTTCCCTTCCCATCTCATCTCCCTCTCCTTCACCCCTGCTCTCTAGAATCAGCTCTGGAGAAAACTCCCTCCCTCAAGCCTTTCAGGCTCTGCTTCTGAGGAACACCCTGAGACACAAATTCTGTTTCAAAGTGAGGCAGTTGTGTTTTATAGGAGAATAGTTTGGGCCAGTTGGTTTCCCCACTCAGAAAAGCACCACCCCAGATGTTGAACAGAGCGGGGACCAGTCTGGCCTGTAGTCAAGAGCTGTCCCTGCGTCACTTGAGATAGAAGAGAGCGAGCACTGGGAGAGTCCTCCTCTCAGGGGCCACGGTGAGGGCAGGAATGGCTGACTTGGCCCTCCAGAGAGCCAGGGTGAAGAAACCAAAAACTCCTGATGTATACAATATCCTCCCCTCTGACTCTCCTTCCAGCTCGTTCATGCACACAGATAGACACACAAGTAAACACAAAGATAGGCACAGACACATACACACAAAGGCACACACATGTCAGGCTGTAAACCAAATAGCTCCATCTTCTCTTGTCTCTGGAGTCTTGCTCCTCCTTAACAGTCTGACCAGCTTACAAATCCTCTGCAACACTGCAGCCCTCGTTGGCCTGCCTCCCCCAAATCCAGGAATGACCCCTTCAGTGAAGAGGGAGAATAACCAGTGGCTAGAGAGGGGCCAGGGAGTCAAGTGGGGAATTTTGGTGAGAAAGTCTTGGAACATGGAAAGAATACAAGAGGGTCAGCTGGGGGTGGGGGATGGAGGACCAGGATGAATATTCAGAGAAAAACAACAATCACTGGTGTGAGTTAAGGAAATATAGAACAATTGTGAGGGTGAGGACTACTTGGATAGGATTATCATGTGTATTATTTTGCAGCCTGAATTTTTTACTTAATTTCTTTAAGATTTTAAATATGACCCCCATCCCCGTTCCAGCTATCACCACAGATTTTTGTCATACATTCAAGAATCAGTGTTCTGGGAGAGGGTCCAGTGAGTCACAACTAAAGTGCATGCCCGCCCCCAGCTCCACCAGGGAGGAGACAGGGAGAATGTGCTTCCTTTGGCTGCTGTGTCCCCCAAATATGCATATCACAAAGGAGCCCTTAAAACAGAGGGGACAAATGTCTACTCTAACACCCTATTTCTTTATTGGGTTGCTTTTTTATTCTTGTTATTTACATTAGACTTTATATTCTGGATATTAGCTACTTGTTATAAATGTTGCAAATATTTTGTACAAGTCTGTTGATGGTTTCTAATTTTAGTTGTCAAATCTGACTGTCTTTTCTGTAGAAGCAAAATATTATTGCTCCATACTACACTTGTAAAAGATCTATTATCTATTGCAGTAAGTGCTATCTTTAGGCCCTGCAATTTCTGATTCAGCCCTCCTGAATAAAATAAACACAAAAGTTGAGAGAACAGGGCCTCCCTTGTGGCACAAGGTGTTAAGCACCACACCATGAAGCAATCCACAGCCTCTGCAACACATGTTCAATCCCCGGCCAACCAGAGAGAAACCCACATGGCGTAGAAGACCTCTCCTGTCTCGCCCACTGCTCCCCTCAGCAGTGTATTTCAGTCAGCCTGCCTGTTCTGTTCCCCACACTGTCTCTGGTGAATCCTCTCACCCACCCACCCCCACATCTCTGGCCTGTACCCCAGCTCTTGTATGCATAAATAAATAAATCTAAAAAAAAAAAAAAAAGCTGAGAGAACAGTATAATGACCACTCACGTACTCACCGCTACTTCAAAAACCATCCCCATGTGACCACCTCCAAATTATTTCAGAGCAAATTCTAAACCTGTAATTGCACCTGTAAATATTCCAGCATGTATCTCTAAAATAGAGAAGCCTTTGGCTTTAACATACCACAATACTGTTATAACTAAAATAATTGATAATAATGTCTTATTCAATTAGTACTCATATTTACCTGATTTTCCCTGTCTTTTTACAATTGGTTTGTTCAAATAAGTGTGCAAATCCCAGCATCAATTGTACCGGATATGTCTCTTAAAGCTCTTTTATTCTAGAACAATCTCCTCCCCCCCTCCTTTTTTTTAATTGAAGAAACCGGAAGTCATCTCTGTAAAATCTTCTACCCTCTGGATTTGTAAGATGCATGGCTGTGTGAGTGCTCACCTTTCCCCCTGAATTTCCTACAAACTGATAGAAGCTTAATTAAACTCAGGTTCAGGGTTCTCAGAACAAAATCTTTCACAGGCAGCTCCCATTGCATCACAATAGGAGAGGTCTTGTGTCTGCACATCTCTAAAAAGTGAACCTCCACCCTTCTAATATTTGTATTCTTTTTTTTTAAAGATTTATGTATGCATACAAGAACTGGGGTACAGGCAAGAGGTGCAGGGGGTGAGATGATTCACCAGAGACAGAGCGGGGAGCAGAATAGGCAGATCTACTGAAATACACTGCTGAGGGGAGCCACGGGCGAGACAGGAGAGGTTTGCTGCAACATGTGTGTCACCTCCCTGGACAGGAATCGAACATATGCTGCAGAGGCTGTGGATTGCTTCATAGTGCTACAACTTAATTCCTTATGCCACCAGGGAGACCCCTAATGTTTGTATTCTTATTTCTCAGTCTGCATCCACCTCAAGGGCATGATTCATCTCAATCTGGGCCCTCTCAGGGGACTGTTCCTCATCTCTCCCATTAAAGCCCAGGAAGCGTGGCGGCCGAGGTGCATGTGTAGCCTCCCCCTGAACCAGAAGTCAGCTTTGAGTTTCTCCCACTCCTCAATCCAAGGCACACTCCTGGCTTCAGTCTGCTCAAAGTTCTTTGGTTTTGATGGTCCTCTTTCATCCGGGTGGCACTCTTCTAAGCTCCTCCCTTCCTAGAAGACCCTCTTAAATGGGTTTGACGTGTCCTTGAAAATATATGCATCCTTGAAAATTATTAGAGCTATGGGGAGGAGTGGAGAGGAGATGTTGATTTTATCTCTCTATTGTGTGCTTGAGTATCCTGCTTACTTTTTTTTTAGCATAGAAGAACTGGGGTGTAGGCCAGAGGTTTGAGGGAGTGAGAGGATTCACCAGAGTATGAGCAGAGGAGGCAGATTTTGCTGAAATGCACTGCTAAGGGGAGCAGTGGGCGAGACAGGTGAGGTCTGCTGTGCCATATGGGTTAGCTCCCTGGCCAGGGATTGAACTCAGGCCTTAGCAGTGATAGCACTGAGATTTAACCCCTAAGCTACTAGGGAGGCTTTTCATTCAATGCTGATTTTAGGTGTCTCCACACTGCTGTGTGTATGTGTACTTCTTTTTTTCTGGGCATTCCACTTCAGTTGCTCTTTTTCTCCATCTTTATGAGGCACAACTAACAAAAACCTGTCTATACTTTAGATCTTAAAACATGATTTTTAAGGCATACAACATTGAGGGTATAATATACATATACACTGTGAAGTGATTACCACAATCAAGTTAATTAGCACTTCCATCACCTCACATAGTTACCATCTGCCTGTGTGGTGAGAACACTTAAGAGCTAATTCTCTTAGCACATTTCAAGTATACTATACAGTGTTATTAACTATAATCACGGTGCTGTACATTCAATCTCCATAACTTACTTGCCTTATAGCTTAAACTTTGTACCTTTTTGAACAACTTCCCCCATTTCTCCCACAGGCCCTAACCCTTAGCAACTGCCATTCTACTCTGATTCTGAGTTTTACTTTTTTAGATTCCTCCTAAGTGAGATACAGTATTTGTTTTCCTGTCTGACTTATTTCATTTCGCATAATGTCCTTCAGATTCATTGATGTAGTCACAAATAGCAAGATTTCCTTTTTTATGACTGAATAATATTCTGTTGGATATATAGATACATAGGACACATTTTCTTTATCCAATCATCCATGAATGGACTCTTAGGTTGTTTCTAAGTCTTAGCTGTGTGAATAATGCTGCAGTGAACATGAGGGTGCAAGTACCTCTTGAAATACTGATTTCATGCCCCCGGATATACCCAGAAGGAGAATTGCTGAATCATATGTAAGTTCTGGTTTAATTTGTCAAGAACACTCCATGCTGGGCCTCCTTGGTGGCACAGGAGTTGAAGTTTCAGTGCTATTAAGCTATCGCCAGACACTGAGGCGTGAGTTTGATCCACATGGCACAGCAGACCTCTCCTGTCTTACCCACTGCTCCCCTAAGCAGTGTATTTCAGTCTGTCTGCCTGTTCTGCTCCCCACTCTGTCTCTGGTGGATCCTCTCAACCCCCACCCCCACATCTCTGGCCTGTACCCCAGCTCTTGTATGCATAACTAAATCAATCTTAAAATTAAAAAAAAGAATCTATGTGTTGAGAATAGTAGAAGAACAAAATAGAAGCAGCTGAAGTCCTAAGAGACTCTATCATAGATCTTGAACTTTTGCCAACTGTTTATACTGAATTATGTCATTTTTCTTTTGTACTCCATTAATTCAGTCTTCTTTACTCCCTAAGTATATTTTAGTAATACATTTTTCTGATGCTAATCCAGCTTTGAATTCTTGGCATACAGACTACTTAAATGTGTTATCTTTTTTTCACGATTTATTTATTTATGCATAGAAGAGTTGGGGAACAGGCAAGAGGTGCAGGGGTGAGAGGATTCACCAGAGACAGAGTGGGGAGCAGAACAGGCAGATCTACTGAAATACACTGCTGAGGGGAGAAGGGGGTAAGACAGGAATGGTTTGCTGCGCACTGTGTGTCACCTCCCTAGCCTGGGATCGAACTTATGCTGTAGTGGCTTCATAGTGCCAACACTTAACCCCTTGTGCCACCAGGGAGGTCCATTATCTTTTTTAATATACCATTTGATTGGGCTATAACTCCTGTAAGTCCTAATATTTTATATAGGATTTTTACATGTCTGGTCATTATAGTGAATATTCTCTATTTGAAATTTATTTTAAAAAAGAAATTTGTGGAGGGTGCAGAGCTGTGAAGCTGTCCACAGCCTCTGCAGTGTGGCTTTGATTCCTGGCCCACCAGGGAGATACCCACATGGTGAATCCTCTCACCCTCCTGCCCCTCTGGCCTGTACCCCAGCAATTGTATAAATAAAAAATAAATCTTAAAAAAAGAAAAAAGAAAAAAAAAAGAAATTTGTGGGGCCAACTGGTGACACAAGGGGTTAAGTCAACACTATCAAGCTATGGGCAGCTGCTGCAGCAGGAGTTCGATCCCTGGCCAGGGAGATGACCCACATGGCGCAGCAGACCTCTCCTGTCTCACCCGCTGCTCCCCTCAGCAGTGTATTTCAGTAGATCTGCCTGTTCTGCTCCCCACTCTGTCTCTGGTGAATCCTCTCACCCTCTGCACCTCTGGCCTGTTCCCCAGCTCTTGTATGCATAAATAAATAAATATTTGAAAAGAAATAAATAAAAAGAAATTTGTTAAACTTACTTTATACCCAGTATTTGCTCAATTTTTCAAAAAAGTATCCCAATATACTTGAAAGGAACCAGTAAGTACAATGTACTAAATACACCTATTAGATGGTAATGGTTCCATTTGGGCTTCAAAATATGTACCTCTAGTTTGTTTTTGTTTGTTTGTTTGTTTGTTTTTGTCTGCTCTATCTACAAATTAGTCAGAGAAATGTATTATATTACAATCTTTCACTATGAATATAAATTTGTCTGTTTTTTTCTTTTCACTTTATATATTTTGTGACCTTGTTGGTCAGTGAACATATATTTAACACTAATGTAGCTTCCTGTTGCATTAAACCTTTTACTCATTAGGAAGCTACTCTCTTTATCTCTAGTAATACTTTTTGTTATAAAATATACTTTAGGGCTTCCCTTGTGGCACAAGAGGTTAAGAGGCAACCTATGAAGCTATCTTCAGCCACTGCAGCACAAGTTCGATCCCCAGCCAGGGAGCTACCCACATGGTGCAGCAGACCTCTCCTGTCTCACCCGCTGCTTCCCTCAGCAGTGTGTTTCAGTTGATCCACCTGTTCTGTTCCCCACTCTGTCTCTGGTGAATCCCCACCCCAACACCTCTGGCCTGTACCCTTGTTCTTGTATCCATAAATAAATAAATATTTTAAATATATACATATATATACTTTATATGGTGATTATTTTGGCAAAAATTTGTCTAACATATCTTTTTCATACTTTTATTCTCAACCTCTGTTTTAGATGGATCGCTTGAACATATAGTTGAACTTTATTTTTTATTCTGTCTGGAAGTTTTTTTCTTTTTTTTATAGCAAATTTTTTTTTTAAAGATTTATTTATTTATTTGTTTATTTATACAAGCACTGGGTACAGTCAGAAGCGCGGGAGGGTGAGAGAATTCACCAGAGCCAGAGCGGGGAGTAGAACAGGCAGACTGACGAAGTACACTGCTGAGGGGAGCAGTGCGCGTGGCAGGAGAGGTCTGCGCGCCATGTGGGACCCTCGCCTGGCAGCCCGGGGAGCCCTCGCAGCCCAGCGCTCCACCGCTGCTGCGCCACCAGGGAAGGCACGAAAATTGTTTTAAAACAACCCACAATCTCAGAATAAAGTGCTCTCCTTTTCTAAATCATTTGACTTTTTCAGTTTGATTCTCTATTGAACTCAAAGTTATCTACAAAGATGTTAAGAAATTTATATACTAGTAAATCTTGTGTTCATGCTGCTGCTGCTGCTTTTTTTTTTCCTGCCCCAGACACAGACCCGGATGAAGCCCCACAGGGTCTCCCACCCACACCCCGAAGCAATTGCTTGGCCTGTCAGATGGAAAAGTGTTCAACTGCGCTTTCAACACAGCAGTGCAGCGATTCCAGAGCCTGTTATTATGTGGATTATTGCTTTTTTTTTAAAGTCTTATTTATGGACTAATAATTTGTCACTTTTTGTGGGTAAGCCCATAAGTGTCTATAAGGCCTGTTTGTCCTATCAACTCCCACCCTGGACTGTGAACTGTTTAATTGGAGCTTCTCTTCCATGGTACTGATTTTCTTTTTTGTTTGGTGATCCTTGCTCCTTGCTTGTGGGCTGATCTTTGCATCTATCTTGGAGCTACCTGTCTGTGGACACTGCTTCTATTCACCAGAAGACATGCAACAGTCACCCGCAAGTAGCATTCAAACCCTCGGGGTAGGATGTGTTGCACTCAACACATCAGGGTAGTTCTGTTCCTGGGGAGACTGGTGCAGTTAGAATAGTCCCCAGGGGGGCCTCCCCGGCGGCGCAGTGGTTGAGCGCTGGGTTGCGAAGCTGCCCGCAGCCTCTGCAGCCTCTGCAGCGCCGGTTCGATCCCCGGCTGCTCCCCGGCCACTGGAGGAGGATCCCACATGGCGCGCAGACCTCTCCTGCCACCCACTGCTCCCCTCAGCAGTGTACTTCGGTTCTTCTGCCTGCTCTGCTCCCCGCTCTGGCTCTGGTGAATTCTCTCACCCTCCCGCGCTTCTGACTGTACCCAGTGCTTGCATAAATAAATAAATAAATCTTAAAAAAAAAAAAAAAAAAAGAATAGTCCCCAGGGACAATACTGTTTTACAGTCAAAACTCAGAGAGCAGAATAACTTGCCCTGACATATCTGTGAGTTACAAAGCCAGATCCCTAACCCAGGCTATCTGGGTTCTGAACATGCCCTGCTGCCTGCCCAAGCCTTCCTAGTGCCAGCCTATCCACTCCCGATTCATACTCCCCAGTAACCAGACAACTCATAGAATGTTTAGTATTTTTCTCTTCTTTTGACTCTTAAAAAAAAAATGACAATAATAACCTGCAAACTGCAGAAAATGGCATGGGTTTCAATCTCCTGGCCCTCCAAACATCATTCTACATTCCTCAGACACCATCCTCTCCCCTGCCCTTAAGATCCTAGAGGAAAATCCCGAGAAAGAAGAGATCCCCCCCAAATAGGAAGATTTCCAAGCTCGGCCCCTTTAGCAGGTGAAGCATTGAGGAAATAAATTAAGGGGAGAAGAGGCTCCTAGCTGGTGCTGTCCAGCCCTGTCTCACAGACCCAGCGGTAGGGCCTCTGGCAGAAGTCATCGTTCCAGCGGCCATCATCTGTGAAATGGGCACAGTCCTCGCCTCCTCCTAGTCCGTGCCCATGCCAGTCATCAGGCTGGTCTGGTCTCCAGTTCCTACAAAGACCAGATGGACGTGGACCCCAGGAGCCCCCTTGGGCCCAGGAGGAGGGGCAGGGCTGCGGGGTGGCACACACTCACTTGAAACCCTTCTCGTAGTCCGACCCATCTACCCATCTCCAAGGCCCATTTTGGTCAGTGAGACCAATCCAAGTGTTCACAGGACCCGTGTGGTGCTGGACAAATTTCTGGTGAGAAAGGGAGGGGATGTTGGTGACCTCTCTTTAGACCAGTCAGCCTCCCAGAGGAGCCCCGGTGCCTTCACCTGCTCCTCCATGGAGCTGATCACCACCAGGTGGGCGTTCTCCAGCCGGCAGTAGTTGTCAGCCTCGGGCCAGGCCTTCCCAGAGCGAGAGAACCAGTAGCAGCTGCCTTCATACTCCACCCAGTTCACTGGGCAGCAGGCCTTTTCAGAGCCTGAGTGGGCAGAGAGAGGGAGTGGGGGCTGAGGCACTGGCGAGAGAGGAAAGGGGGCAGGAAAGCAGGACAGGAACACCCGCCTCTCACCATTGCCCTGGAGGACTGCCATCTGACAGCTCAGGCCTCGCAGGTCAAACAAAAACTGTTTCACGTGGAGCAGCAAGGAGGCGTGATCTGGGGAGACCCAGGCAGGGGGAGGAGAGGAGAAGGAGTCAGTACAAACATGGGGGTTGGGAAGGTCTCTCTCTGCTGATCCCAAGATCAGTCACAGCTGCCCCTCTTTCAACTGAGACCCTTGGTTTGGCCTGAGGGGCCCGATGCCCTGCACAGGCCTGCAATGCTTCTCTGACCTTCTTTCAGGTCGTGCTGCTGTCTCTCCACCTGGGACTCCAGGGATTTCATCTTTCTGCCCACATTTTCTCCTAGGAGAGAAACGTGCTCAGTATCCCCACATCCCTGCCCTCCACAGACTCTCAGCCTCCCAGCCCCAGCCTCCCGCACCCTGAACGTTCAGGTCCTTGACTTTGACCTCCGTGGTCTCTGTGAAGTTGCTGATCGTCTCCCTCAGAACCTCCATCTCCTCCTTCAGCTTGGAGTCTGCATGGGACAGAGTGCACATGGGATAAAATAAGGTGAGGGGGTGTCCACCACCACAGCAGCCAGCACTCCCCAAACCCACTCCTCACCAACCCCCCAACACTACTCCCTTCCCAGCGCACCCCACCCCAGGGCACCCACTTTGGGCTCCAATCACACAGACAACCACCAGCAGCAGGACACTGAGGCCCAGGGAGAGCAGGAGGAGGCGGGGTCCGGAGCAGAGACGCCGAAGCAGCGGCTGGGGAGGAGCCGGCACTGCAAAAGGAGAGGGTGCGGGGCTCAGGGACTCTGGGGTCTGAGGAGGGAAGGATGCTGAGGCTGCACTAGTAACCCAGAAGCATTTAGATTAAGAAATTTGTGTAGTGGGTGACCTTGAGGGTCACTGGAGGGTGAAAGGAGAGAAGGTTAGGAAGGGGTGAGAGGCTTTGACCTGCCCTAGCCCTACCCAAGCCCTAAGCCTTTGTTGACACCTAGTGGCCTGGCCAGGTCACTACAGCTGATGAACTGAGCCTTGGGGATGGAGTTTAAGGCTGTGACTTGGGGAGTGGGCAGCCAGCTAGGGGGTCATGTCCCCACCCCACCCCACGGCAAAGCACTGAGAAGGAGGCTTCTTTCTCTCTCCATGAATCCCACTCTGCTCTGGGTGTAGGGAGAGACGGCAGGGTCCCGGATGACAGGTCTCTTGGTTACTCCCAGCCTGGGAGTCCTGTCCCCTGTGAACTAGAGTATGGGGCCTTCTCCCTTCTCCCCTTTCCTGAGGCGCCTTCCACCATCAAAGCACATGTCCACTGCCATGCCCCAAGAACTTCAGAATTCTTTCTCAACCAACCAACATCTTTGCTCCCGTGGGGGCGGGGCGGTTTGAGATAGTAGAGCGTCCCTCAGATCAGAAGGCCCTCTGCCTCTGCATACAAACCTTACCCCCTTGAGCAAATGGATCACACACACACACACACACACACACACACACACACACACGCAAAGCCAAAAGTCTTAGCTGGTGTTGGAAGAGGGAAAGAGAGGGAGCCTAATGTCATCCGGTTACTCACACCCCCTCCCCAGGGTCCTGAGAAGCAGGTATCATGGTGAGGGTCACAAGGCACATGGAAGTCATGGGTATCCGTCACCAAGAAAAGGAAGCCAGCCCCACACCCTCACCTCTCCTAAGGCTGGCAGCTCAGGCCGCACATTCTGTGAGTGGAACAGACCCAGAGAGCGCACCTGAGTCACAGAAGCAGGAGCTGAGACAAGGAGGCTGTCTCCAAGTGCTCATCTTTCAGAAGTGGGGGGCGGCATCCCCTCACCTTTTCTGAGCTGATGGTCATTGTCCTCGTCCAGATGCTGAAGATCTTGGTACTCCTTTGTCATGGTGGGGCAGCAGGCTGGACCTGGGGCTAAGTCAAGGCTGGAGCTGGGTTGTGGGGTCTACTCCCTTTCTAAGTGATTATCAAGGTACATGGAGACCTTTCTTCTTTCCCCCTTTCCCTCCCAGGCCTGGCATCCAAAATTCATCCACTGAATTTGCCCACCCAGCCCCCACCCCTCCTGACATGAGGTCTCCTCCAGGCCCTCCCTCCCCCCCACCTCCCCAGTCACTCCCCCTGCCTTTCTTCCCCTTTTACTTGCTGAAACTCTTGAAGTTGACTCCTGGGTCTCTAAATGCTGTGCAGATCTCAGGCTAAGGAGAGGACTGAAGCCTGGAGAATTTAGGGTGTGTGGACAGCCCTAGATAGCTGAGCAGGTCAGACCTGGCATCTCTAGTGCCAGGACTTTGGACGGTAAACAGAGGTGAAAATGGATTTGGACCTCAGAGGGTGTGTGGGGGTGGAACCAGGGGATGGGTTGTCTTTGCTTTCCTCCCTGAGAGGGGAACTCCTTTGGTCTGTCCTCCCACACCCCCCACAGGTTGGTCACCTCACTCACTCCACACTGCCCAGTTTGGGAGGGGGTGCTGAGCCAGGAGGGGCCAGGGGTGTAGTTTGCTGTTCCCCCTCTGTCCCTCCCCCATTTACTTCCTGCCTCTAAATTTCCCAGAATTGTAGGTGTCTCCAATTATCTTGGCCAGGATCAGAGGGACACAATCTCTGTTCTTACCCAATGCAGGCCTGTAACCCTGGCATCTGAGTAAGGCCCCAGTTTCGTACAGTCCCGATTGCCAAGCTGCTTGGTTGAGGCTGACTGGCCTCACTCTCCTGGAGAGTCCAGAGCTCAGGCAGCATGAGAGCAGGGAGGAGGCAGGAGAGCAGCTTACCCACCTCCACTGGGAATGGTGTCTACAATCCTCCTGACTCCTGCTATGTGCTGGAGCTTTGCCTTCACTAACCCCTCTTATTACCATTACAGGAAACCCAATTTGCAGAGGAGGAAACTGAGGCCTCCACAGAAGTCACCATTCACCCAGCGTCATACCGAAAGGAAGCAGCAGAGAGAGGACTGGAATTTGGGCAGTTCTGACTCCAGGACCTGAGGGCTGGCCCTGAAACCACACCCAGGATGGGGATACCATTTCATGGCTAGGCCAGGACCCCAGTGATGCCCCGCACAGGGGACTCAGAAGGGGTTGTGCTCAGAGAGGAGTAATTACGCTAAGGTAGAAATTGGGCAGTGTTGGATATTAATGTTTCCCTTTTGTTACCAAAGGTGAAGTCCTGCAGTTATTTCCATGAGAAAACTAAAATTGAATTGTGAGAGTTTTATATTGTGAGATATTTAAAAGTATGTTCCTTGCATAAAATTGGAAAGCCCTATGTACCCCTCATTTGTCTCTTGAAAACACCCCCCCCCCGTACTCCCCCTTCCCATTGTTTGCATGTACTGGGACTGTGGCTAGTCATTTGGTGGCTGCTGCACTGTTAAAGTAGCATTCACTGATATTATCTCTTATAATCTGGCTTACTCAGGCAGGTCGGACTAATGGTTTCACTTGAGAAGTACTGGCTAGAAAGAACCTCAGGGGGGCTGGTTGCATGGGTATGATCAGTGTGAAACTGTGCAAGTTGCACACTTAGGATCTGGACATTCTTCTGTTTGCATGTTATACTGGAATACTGTTCTTGCAAGCTGGTTTCTACCCTATGACCACATTCCCTAAACTCATTGGTTAGGAAGCAGTGCTGGGAACAGCACTGAAAAACACCTCCAAAGCCAAAGGTCCCACTGATAAACACTGGAAAGAAAATCAAACAACATGCTATGTGGGTCACTAACTTACAAGCTAGCCCCCTGCAAAATACTAGCGATAATCCTGAGAATCTAAAAAGTAGCTAAAAACAAAACTATACCACAGCCATGGTAGATTTATATTCTGTGAACTTGTTCCTTTAAGAATATATTCATTGAATTACGTAAAGGACCTCCCTGCTCGTCTGGGGGTTAAGTGTCAGCACTATAGCCTGAGTTCAATCCCCAGCCAGGGAGCTGACCCACATATGGCTCAGCAGACCTCTCCTGTCTCACCCGCTGCTCCCCTCAGCAGTGTATTACAGTAAATCTACCTGTTCTTCTCCCCACTCTGGTGAATCCTCTCAAACACACACCACACCACACCACCCCCCGCCATGCCTCTGGATTACACCCCGTTCTTCTATGCAAAAATGAAACAAAATAATAATTTCATATATATTTATATATATATATATATATATATATATATAAAACGCAGGGTGTTCAGGGACAAAGCATCATGTATTAATTTCCTATTGCCAAGCAATAATGCACCACAAATGCAGCAGTTTTAAATCAATACTCATTTATTAGCTCACAGTTCGGAGGGCAAAAGTCCAAGCACAAGTCATGGGTTCCATGCCCAGGTGCTGGTAGGAATGTGTTCCTGTCTGGAGGGGAAGGAAAAGAATCTGCTTCCAGTTCCCTGCATAGTGCGGGTATGAGGTCCCCACTTTCTGGCTGGCTAGCTGGCTGTCAGGGGTCACCCTCTGCTCAAGATGCCTCATCATGTGGTCCCCTCTATCTTCAAAGTCAGCAACAGTGCATGGCCCCCTTTTCCTGCCATCTCTGATTTGCTCTATTTTTAAAGGCTCGTGTAATTAGATTAGGCCCCCCTGTTTGCTGTCACCTGTGTATGCAACATATTTATGTGAGTATAGGTATGAACACATAGAAGATCAACAAGACAGAACATAATTGTGAGAATTTCATCTTATCTATAGTTTCCAAGGATGACAGTGAGGGCTTGGGGACCACATTCAGAATTCTGCCTATTGCACTTCACACAAAGCAACCCGTCAACTGAGTACTTCCCAGGAGAATGCAGGCGGGGTTCTAAACATGTTAATACATCTCCAGGACGATCCAGAAAGGCTCCCTAGAGGATGTCTATAAGGTTGACCTGGGAAAGCAGTCAGATCTTATCAGTGGTTATAAGCAAGTACTGGGGGAGAGGGAACAGTAGCAGAAGAGAAATGGTCAAGAGAGGTAGCTTCCAGATCCAGGAGGATCTGGAACCTCAGAAGGAGGCATTTTCAATGTCAGTCAGAAAGCAGTGGTCTCCAAAGTGGGGGGACCTGCACCCCTCAAGGATTGCCAGATCATTCATTATGAGTGTGGCAAGAAAATATTAGAACTTCATCTATGTATTTTTTTTTATCCCCTTTCTTTAGATTTCTACTTGGTAATGTTTTGTAACATACAAGAGACTTAGACAGTGGTGCATATTATTAGTGACAGTCGCTAAAAATGATCACCTCATAACTTTGCAACTTAAACAGGGATTATTTCTCATCGCACTCCTGAGGGCCAGGAATCTGGGTACAGCTTAGTAGGTTGATTCTGGCTCTGGGTCTCAGGAGGTTGCAGTCAAGATGTCAGTCAGCACTACATTCCTTTAAAGACTTGATTAAGACTGGAGGACAAACTTTCAAGGTGACTCACACGCCTGGCAAGTTGGTACTGTCTGTATGTGGGACGCCTCAGGTCCTTACCACCTGGGCCTCTCCACGGGCTGCTTGAGTGTCCTCACAACATGCCGGCTAGTGTCCACCAGAGCAAATGATCCAAGAGCACAGAGGGAAGCCATAATTTCTCTTATGACCTGGCCTCAAAGATAATGCTCCATTATCTCCACAGCCTCCTAGTGGTTGCATAGGTCAGCCCTACTAGGTGCAGGTGACTAAACAAGGGCCGAGATACCAGGAGGTGAGAATGAGTGGGGCCACCTTAACGACTGACTACCACATGTACAGAATTATAAAGACGTATATATATGTTGGGGTAGACACTCAGAAACAAAACTGCTGGGGCACCTGAACAACTAAGATGAAAGACAGACTGCAGGGCCCTATGAAATGTTGCAGGCCAGGCAGTAGTGCAGTCAATGGCCTGACCTGGGAGTGGGTGAAGATTCAGGGATGGATCTTTGAGAGTAAGGAGTTCAGTCAGAAAGCTGCTGTGTTGGTCCCAATGAGAAACTGTGAGGCTTGAGGCCAGAGGAGGATCACTTGGGTAGTTTAGTAAAGGAATGGAATGGACCTGGAGACTACTGCGCAGGGGTGAGGTGGGGGGGGCGGGGCTCTAAGTACACAGGATCAGGAGACACTTGAGTGTGGCCGGGTGTGATGGACCCACCCAGTGACCAAGCACAGTGGGAAGGAAGCAGCTGTTGCCTGTAGGAGAAGCAGAGGAGTGAGCCCAGGACTGCCCATATACCAGCCAGGTAGTGAGGGTGCCCTTCATTCTGGGGACCAGGTGTGCCCAGTGAAAAACTGCCAAGGAACAAGGGGAAAGGACCTCCTCTAGAGTAAGTCAGAAAGAGGGATGTGCTTTGCAGACTGCGGGGGGGGGGGGGGGGGGGGAGGGGGGGGAGGCTGAGCAGTTAGTGAACAGAGAAAGGACTGATAAAAAGACATCACATGGGCCTCCCTGGTGGCGCAGCGGTTAAGCGCTGGGTTGCGAAGCTGCCCGCGGCCTCTGCAGCACCAGTTCGATCCCCAGCACCGGTTCGATCCCCAGCACCGGTTCGATCCCCGGCTGCTCCCCGGCCACCAGAGGAGGGTCCCACATGGCGCGCAGACCTCTCCTGCCGCCCGCTGCTCCCCTCAGCAGTGTACTTCGGTCCTTCTGCCTGCTCTGCTCCCCGCTCTGGCTCTGGTGAATTCTCTCACCCTCCCGCGCTTCTGACTGTACCCAGTGCTTGTATAAAAAACAAACAAACAAAAAAAAAAAGACATCACAGACACCAAGGAGGAGGATGAGGGCCAGAGGTGCCAAGAAATGATGTTATGGAGCAAAAGACAAGGCAGCAGAAAGAGCCCACAGACCTCTGGCAGAGGCCTGACTTCACAAAGCCCTCATGTGGAAAGTGAGATTCACGGCCATCTCTGAGTTATTGTTAGTTAAATGAGAGGAGTGACAAGCACTTAGCACAGTATTCAGCACTTACCAGTGCCCAGCATCAGCTAGCAGTTTTTAATTTTTTTAAAAGATTTATTTATTTATGCATATAAGCGCTGGGGTGCAGGCCAGAGATGTGGTGGGGTGGGGGGGATGAGAGGACTCACCAGAGACAGAGTGGGGAACAAAACAGGCAGATCCACCAAAATACACTGCTGGGGCCTCCCCGGTGGCGCAGCGGTTGAGCGCTGGGTTGCGAAACTGTGCGCGGCCTCTGCAGCGCCGGTTCGATCCCCAGCTGCTCCCCGGCCACCGGAGGAGGGTCCCACATGGCGCGCAGACCTCTCCTGCCGCCCGCTGCTCCCCTCAGCAATGTACTTCGGTCCTTCTGACTGCTCTGCTCCCCGCTCTGGGTCTGGTGAATTCTCTCACCCTCCCTCCCGCACTTCTGACTGTACCCAGTGCATATATAAACAAAATAAACAAACAAACCAGCAAACAAATAAATAAAGCATGCCTCTATTAAAAAAAAAATTAAAAAAAAAATACACTGCTGAAGGGAGCAGTGGGTGAGACAGGAGAGGTCTGCTGCACCACATGGGTCACCCCCCTGGCAGGGGATGGAACGCATGCTGCAGGGGCTGCGGATAGCTTCATAGTGCTGAGTTCCAACGCCCTTGTGCCTCCACCAGTGAGGCACCTCTATTCTTATTTTCATTAAAACTAGAACTAGACTTCAGGTGTCTCAATATCTGGAGCAGAAGTGTCTCTCCCCATAACCCAGAGGGTAATTAGCAACTGGGACAGAGCTGGGGCCCCAGGGTGTTGTTTAAGACAGCCCTGTCCCCTTCGATGGAGGAGACCTGGGTTGAGCAACCTCAGCTCTTGCCCACCCTCTCAGGGTACTTTCAAATTCACATTTGGAGTGGGCCTCGCCCTTGCCCCATACCCACAGGGCTAGGGCTACACCCCATGGCTCTGGGCCAGAGTTAGGTACCCAGCATCCTTCAAGAAGCCTAGACAAATGGGCAAAGAGACACAGTGATAATATTCCAAAGAGGGAAGCAGAATGGCCTGGGGCTGGAATATGATGGCCACTGAGCACCACTTTAAAATGTAAACTGGGGGTGGGCCTCCCTGGTGGCCCAAGGGGTTAAAACACAACCTATGAAGCTATCCACAGCCACTGCAGCTCGAGTTCGATCCCCGACCAGGGAGACACCCACATGCGTGGCAGATGTCTCCTGTCTCGCCCGCTGTTCCCCTCAGCAGTGTGTTTCAGTCTGCCTGCCTGTTCTGTTCCCCACTCTGTCTCTGGTGAATCCTCTCACCACCCAACCCCCAATACCTCTGGCCTGTGCCCTGGTTCTTGTATGTATGAATAGGTGGGTATTTGGGAAAAAAAAGTGTCAACTGGGGGGCCTCCCTGGTGGTGCAAGGGGTTGAGCACAGCACTGTGAATATATCCGCACCCTCTGCAGCATGACTTTGATCCCCAGTTGGCCAGGGAGCTACCCACATGCCGCAGCAGACCTCTCCTGTCTCACCCACTGCTCCCCTCGGCAGTGTATTTCAGTCCATCTGCCTGTTCTGCTCCCCGCTTTGTCTCTGGTGAATCCTCTCACCCCCCGCAACTCTGGCCTGTACCCCAGCTCTTGTATGCATAAATAAATCAATCTTAAAAAAATAATGTAAACTGATGAATTGATGTTCCTCAACATTCCCTCCCTTCCAGTAGCCGGACAGAACTTTCCTGCAGGGTGGGCCTGAGGGCCTTATCTCCATAAGGGTCTTTCTCTATCCAGACTCACCCCTCCCCAACGCCACTTGCATCTACCCCAAGCACACCTCCTCAGCCTTGGGATAATGGAGATTGTGGCCCACAACCCTCTCCCCTCCTCTTTCCTATTTGTTAGAGGGTGAAAAATTAATTCCAAATGTTTCCGAGTTTTATTTAACTTTCAAATTTACCAGAAAATGAGAATAGACCAAGAGGCTAAAAGCAATAATTATCGTGTTCTCACGTGCACTGTCTGCCAAGAGCTTTACATGTCTTACCCCTTTATTCCTCACAAGAGCCCAGGGAGGTATTCCCATTCACAGCTAAGGCAGCAAGGGCTCAGAAGGCACTCTCTTTGCCCAGTCAGTCACACCATGACTCTCATCTAAAGCTCCTCACCACTGCCCAACTGGCTCTTTGAATAAAATTCAGAGTCCAGCAGCAGGCCTTGCTTCCTTCTCTGACTCACCTCCTATTTCTCTCCCACCCCACACCCTGCTCCACCTCAGTGACCTTCTGTCCTCTGACATTCCAAACTTCTTCCTACCTTGCCATTCTTCTGTACCCCCACTCTACCTGAGCCCAGTCTTCACCACAGGTCAAATCTCAGCTCCAGTGTTTATCCAAGCAGAGACCTCCAAACTAAACTAGCAAGACACAGACCCAGCAGCCATGCTTAGCTTAAAGCACCATCGTTACTTTAAATGATCTATATTCCTTTACTTCCTCAGTCTGCTGTCCCCACTGAAGAGACCCCAAGTTCCCAGAGGGTAAGGACGTTGCATTCCCAGCATTTCAAGCACTACCTGGCCAGAGGAAGATTCAAAGTATTTGTTGAAAGAAAGAGAGGGTGGAGGAAAGCGATTTAAACCCAAATCTGTCTGGGAATCCAGTGCTCTTATCCACTTAAGCACAGTCTCCTTAAACGGCCAGGGAAGCACTCCTGACAGATTTGGAAGAATCCATCCCACGCTGCTAACAAGCTTCCCTCTGAGGAGTATGTGGAATGAGATGGGGAGGGAACTTTCTTTTTAACCATATGTATTTCTATATTTATTTGAATCTTTGTAAGATACATACATTACTTTTGTAATTTTAAAAATAATGCATGTAGAATTAGGTGATTTATCCCTTCTCCATGAATTCTCCTTAACCCCTTCGGTCCAGACACATTACCTGCACACACCTTCCTCAGCTCACAGATTTCTCCCTTCAGCCAATGGTAGAAAACAGCACAGCCTCAAACCATCTGCTCCTACGCAGAACCAAGCTAAAAGAAGGATTATTTGAAAGACATCCTCTAAAGCAGTACTCCTCCACCCAGCAAGGCCTCAGAATCTTCTGGAAGGTTTCCTGAAATGCAGACCCCTGGGCGCCACTCCCAGGGTTTGATGGGCTGGGTTCTGATGGATAGAGTGCTGCACAGAAATTTCTGCAGGGTTGACCACAGAGAGGACAGCAGGTGTGAGTGACATGCCTCCGGGATTTCTGCCTCTATCCTTGATCGGTTTAGGCTGTAGCAGCCATCCCTCCCCATAACTGCTGTTCCTTAGTCAGTCTTTGGCATCCAACTCTGAATTTCTGCTGCGGTGGCCCTTCTGCATTGTTCAGGATTTAACCACCACCACTTCCAGCACTCTCCACCTCAGTCTTCCCCTGTAGGGCTCCTGACTCAGAGGAAGAAAGGGGTGGTATCACAGCTGGTGCCAGCAATGGCTCATCTAAGCTGCAGCTGAAGCCTTCATAGTAAGAGCCTATCAAACACATGAACAGTAGTAGAAGGAAACCTGAGTGGGCCTCCCTGGTAGCGCAGGAGTTGAAGTCTCAGTGCCATCGGGCTATCACCAGCCAACCAACCAGGCCCTGCAGCATGAGTTCAATCCCTGGCCAGGGAGCACCACAGGTGCACCAACCTCTCTGTCTTGCCCGCTACTCCCCTCAGCAGTGTATTTCAGTCGATCTGCCTGTTCTGCTTCCCACTCTGTCTTAGGTGAATCCTCTGGTGAGAGGACTCCTCTCACCACAGGATTCACCCCCTGCACCTCTATGCACCCCAGTTCTTGTATGGACAGATAAAGGTAAATCTTTAAAAAGAAAAAAAAAGAAGGAAAGCTGAGAGCCAATGTTCTACATAGTGGCATCTGAGAAGCTTCAGTTAGGACATAAGGTCAGGCAAGTCTGACTCCCTGAAGTACCAAATTATTTTTTCCTTCATATCACAGAATCAGGTAGTAGACCATTCCCGTTTTTGCCCTACCAGGAAGCTCAGAAATCCTCACTGCCACTGCAAGTATTTCTCCTATTTTCATCTTTGGTGTCAAGGTTCTATTTTCTATCTTCATCATTTGCAAAGCTGCTTCAAATCTTTCCTTAAGATCAAATATTTCCTATAGAGATGGAGCATAACGAAATCCAATGTCTAAATATTTACACAGCATACTATCAGCAAACCTCTGTAAAAGGTCATCACCAGGGCCTCTCTGGTGGTACAGGAGTTAAAGTGTCAGCACTATCACCCCCCTGCACCTCTGGCCTACACCCCAGTTTTTGTATGCATAAATAAATAAAACCTTTAAAAAAAAAAAAAAGGCCATTATCAGATCCTCTCTGTCTAAAACCCCACGAACATAAACAAAGGAAAATTCCTCTGCATTTTCCTTTAGAGATTACTCAGCTTCTCGATAGGACCAAGACAGTCCAGGGGAGTGATTAGGATTGGGCTAAATTCCTAAGGACAGTGCAAATTCTGGCCTCCTCTTTCTGTCAGGGACTTGGACAGAGCCCCCAGCCTTCCCATGTCCATTCTTCACTATCAGCCCTGGGTCCTTGTTCTCAGATTCCCTCCAAGGCCCTGTCCTCTCCGGGGTGGGGTGAAGAAGGGTCTGACTTTACCAGGCCCAGCCTTATGTTCCCACCCTGTCTCCCTCCTCACCCAGGCCCCAAATAACCAGGCCACACACCGGGTTTCAAGTATCTGTCTCTTCCTTTCACTCTCTCAAAAGAAAAAATAAATAATTGCAGAAGGCGGCAGCATTTCCAGTCTTCCCCTGGCTCCCTGACACCCAACCCCCAACCCCTGCCCCCCACCCCCCTCCCATGTTCCCCACTCCCTAGACCCATCCCTCCCCTTTCCCCAAAAAAATCCCAGGAAAAAAAAAAAGCCACAGTTAGACCTTCCACTCATGCAAACCAGCAAAGAAAAAAGGTAGGGGGCATGTGGAAGGCAGGGGGCCCAGAATGGAGTCCCCCTACTTATCCCCCCAAAAACCACCTTTGAGAAGAAAAAAATGGAAAAAATAAATGAGAAATCAAGGGACATGGGGAATTATGATGGGGCAGGGGTGACCCCAGACCCTGCCTCAGGAGAGAGCGGAGGCCTGTGGCTCTATATCCCTGCAGCAGGGTGCTCCTTGAGGGGGGCCCTGACTTCTGGAATGTATATGGGAGAAATGGGGGAGGGCAGGTGACCCCCAGTGGGTTTGTGTGTGCGTTGGGGGTGGGCAGAGTCTAGGGGTCCTAAGGAGCAAGGACTCGGGACCAGGAGCCCGGCTCCCCCACCCAGACCTCAGATTCCTGGGGTTCAGCAGCCCAGTTCTGGGGTGTGGGTATACATGCAGAGGAGTGTCCCCCCTCCAATGGACTGGATCCAGTTAGAAAGGAAATAAATAAGAAGGGGTGGGAGGGAGGCAGGGGGCGCAAAGGGCTTGGGCAATTGAGTCCAGACCAAGGGGCCCGGGCGATGGAGGCAGGGCGAGTCCAGGCCAAGCCAGGGCAGGAATCAGAGTCTCTCTCGGGCTGGGACCCAGATGTAGGGGCCTGAGAGGTCCTCGATGACACGCTTCACCTTGTGGTAGATCTCCTCAAAGCTGTCTCCCTCCACGATGGCTGGGGGTGAGGTGGAGCAGGGCGTGAGATCAGATGCCCATTCAGGGGAGTGGCACCAGCCCCAAGGAAGGGGCACCTTTTTCTAATTCTGTAAGCCATGAACCACAGGGCTACACCCACCCACCCAAAGATAGGACAGCTCTTTCCAAATCATCCACCCCGTAGAGGTATCTTTTTTCAACATCAGCAAAGGCGCCTCGTGTGCAATAGATGGGCTCGCTGTGCCTCACCTGAGAAGCACTCTGTGAATTCCTGCTCCAGCTTGGTGGCTCTGTCGAAGGCTTTACGGGCTTGCTCCTCTGTGATCCGCTTATTAATCTCTCTGTGAAGAGTGAGAAAGATGCAGATCTGAGGGCCTTGGGTCCCATCCTGCCTTTTACCTCCTCTTTTTAAGGATGTTATATCACAACCAGAACTTTCTAATTTGGAACACGTAGCAAAAAATACAATCCCAAATATCTTCTGGGGTCAGGTACCCTTAACCCCCACCTCGTGACCCACCCCAGCCAGGTGTAGCAATTCCAAGGGCCTCTCTGGAACCTCATCCTTCCAGCCTTCAGCTCCAAGTGAAGGGATTCAGACTCTAATTCCCAACAGCCCCAAGGCCCTGGCTTGCCCCAGCAGATGTGTATCCCAAGGGCTGCTAGGAATTGTAGTCCTGCCTACAGCAGAGGAAAAGAGGGACAGGAGAGGAGGGAAAAGGCCCAGCATCCTCTGGGATCTAGCTCTCCTGTGCAGAACCCCTTTGGGGGAGTACTGAGGGGGGCTACTAGAGCAGCTGTCCAGGGTTCTGAGGGAAAGGTCAATGCAGAGGTCTCCTGAGGCCCATGGCCACAGGTGTGGGGAGCAGAGGGGAGAGCCCCTGGGACCATACTCACAGCACATTCTCCAGGGAGCGGGGGCGGATGAAGATGGCGATAGGGTGCAGGTGGGCCGCCTGCAGCCGCCGCACGGCATTGGCCGAGACGTCGAGGATGCAGTGCTTCCCCTGGGGGCAGGCAGGTTGGGTGGAGGGGGACCAGCAGGTGGTGCAAAGGACAGACAGAAGTGCCAGGACAGGACACAGTACACGGAAAGGTGGGGAATGGAAGGTTGGCCAAAAGGGAAGTGACATGGATGTCAAAGGACACATGTGGAGAGTCAAGGTGAGAAGCGGGTATGAACAGAGTGAAAGACAGAGAGAAAAAGGAAAGGGGCAGAGGGAAAGCAAAGCAGAGGCAAGCACAGGCAGGGATGGAGGAGGAATGAGGAGCAGGAAAGGAGGGGACCCAAAAGATGGGGGCAGAGCAAGGCGAGAGAGACAGTGGAGTGCAGGATGGGGGGAAAAGGCAGGAATAGGACAGGTGGAGCAAGAAAGCAAAGGAAAAGGAGAAGGAAGTAGGATAGAGGGAGGAGGGAGGGGAGGACGGACAGAGGACAGACAGATGGAAGGAACAAGGAGAGACAGATGGGAAGGAGGAGAGGCAGATGGGGGAAAAAAGCCATGGAGAGAGAGGGCAGAGTGGGGGGCAGCAGGGAAAAGGAGGCAGCACAGGAGTGGGAGAGGGGAGTAGAGGCCCCAGGAACAGGAGAGGGGAGTGGGCCAAAGGGGAGTCAGGCAGAAGGGAGGGAGCGAGTTGGAGCAGCCAGACCACCAGAGACAAGGCCACAGGAAGAGAGGAAAAATGGGGCAAGGAGGAGGGAAGGAGAGGAACAGGGGGACAGATGGCGGTGTGGAGTTTGGGGTCAGGAAGCAAGGGAGGGAGGAGTGGGGGCGGGGCACAAGAGCAGGCGGTCAGACAGAGTCGCCCAAGAGAAGGAGGTGGAGGAGCAAGTCGAGACCCAGCAGGGAAAGAGACAGAGAGAAAGAGAGTTAGAGAGAGCTAGAGGAAGGCCATGGGGTGGGGAGAAGGGAGGAGGAAAAGGACTGGGGTGCCCGCAGGGTCCTACCTGCTCTGCCACCTCTCGTACGGACTGGACGCTGGTTCCATACAGGTGGCTGTTGTACTGGCCGGCCTCAATGAACTTGTGCGCCTGAATGTCCTTCTCCATTTTCTCCCGGGATGACACAAAGTGGTAATCCCGGCCATCTATCTCATACTCCCGCTTGGGCCGTGTCGTATCTGCCAGGAAGTCACCCCACCCCCCAAAGATCTAACCACCATCCCTCTAGCTTAAAGCCTGCCTACAAACCCCTACAGTGCCCATCTGGTCCTCTAGCACAAGGGGGCTGGGGCTGCTGGGGAGACCAAGACTAAGGAGGAGCAGAACCACCTTTCCCAGCACCCTCGGGTTCTCTAGGTCTCTGGAAAGGCTACTGTGGAATATGAGGATGCTGAGAAGCATCCCTTCTCTGTGTCCTCCCACACCCCAATGTCCACAGGCAGTCTTCCTACTCAGTGAGCAAGCTCCTCAGCCCATCCCAGTCCACCCCTCCTCCACCTCCACCAAGGCCCAGCACTCACGGGGAACACAGGATCCAAATTTGTCGGGGAACTCGGAGAGAAGATCATCATTGGCGCGGTCCTTGGTGGGCCCAAGGATGATGATGGGGCGAGCATAGTGCACTGAGGAGAGAGCTGGCTTAGATGGAGAACGGAGTCAAGGAGCAGAAGGGATTAGGGTCAAGGCACAAGCCAGGGCTCACCTTCCATTTGTGTCACTGTCTCGTAGCTCAGAACTGAGTCTTCTCGACCTAGAAGGTAAGACATCTATGAGGAGCTCTGAGACAGGGGACTCAGAGCCCCGTGATACCTTCCTGTGGATATTAAGAAAAGTTCAAGCCCCTCTCCCCCCAGGTTTTCCCAAACTGACCCTACCTACCCTGTGATCCAGAGCTTGAGCCCCAATCCTAGAAAGGAAGAGCAGGCCATATGGTTGGTTGAGTTCTGTCCCAAAAGTCACCTTCTTTCCCACCCACACTCCCCACCCCTTCTACTTACCTTGGCCTTTAACCTTGACCACTCCCGTCGCTCAACCCTGTGGAAAACATGAAGGGATGGGGACTAGAGGAATGCCCAGTGAGGGTCCCAGGGCAGGTGATAACCCCATCTCCCAGCAGCCCCTGCAATGTGTGTCCCAAAAGCTCACAGGAATCATGATGCCTGGGAGGGCCCAGCAGACAGACCCCAAGTAGTCAGAAGACAGACCCATGCCCTGTTGGCTGCCCACCATGAGAACCCTGGGAACTTAGGTGCCTGTGGCAGGAAGGCTGCAATTCCTGGGAGCCTCACCGTCGTTTGCTGGGGATAAAGCCAATGTCATCGGTTTCACTGTCAGAGTGGACTCGCCGCGCCTGCCACCACTCCTCATCACTGGCATCGATTACGTGCAGCACATCCCCAAAGCGGAAGCTCAGGGCCTGGCTCAGGAAGCCGCAATCCTTGGTCTTGTCGTAATCGAACAGGGCCCTGCAGGACAGGTGGTCGTGGGTCAGAGCTTGGCTGAGAACTCCAGAAAGGACACATTGGCCACCCTGAGACCCATTCTGAATGTTCTGGGCAAAGAGTCTACAGCAAAGAACAGGTTGCTGATGGTTCTCCCACAGGTGCTGTGGAGTCTGAGGAACCCAAAAACTAGGAGAATCAAAAGCTCCACTGTCACTCTCAATCATCACAATTAACAGTCATTCAGTCCATGCTATGTCCCTTGACTGGCTGTGGATCTGTGTAATTTCTAAAGTGAAAGCTAGAATTTCCGAGAAAGCTGTCCACAATACACACACACACCAGTCACAGGAGTGACTTAGAATCTACCCAACTTCATGAGGGAAAAACAAAGATGACTCTTTGCAAAGTCTGATTATCCTTATCAGGATCAAATTCCTGTCAGTCAACTGCAACCCTTACGATCAGGACAGGGAAGGAAGGAACTGAGACAGCAAAGATGGAGGCAGAGTAACACCAGAAAGAAGGGAGAGAGTCCAGGACTGTCCAGTGTCACTGGGAAGTCAGAACTGAACAACCTGGGGGGCACACTGGACCCCAGCAAGGAGGGAAGAGTGAGTACATTTCCCAGTCGAGCCGACTGTCTGGATGGTCAATTCAGCAAGAGAGAAAACACCAGTTCATCAAGACAGAGCACACAAGCACACAGGAAAAAGATGAGCTCAGTATGGGACATGTTGAATGTGAGATGCCTGTGGGACATCCCAGTGGACATGTCCAGAAAGCAGATGGCCAAACTGCAGGGTTGCACCTCTGGGAGGAGGTCAATCTAAAATTGACAGCTCCATGACATCTGCAGAGCAGAGCAGCAGAGAAAGCCACGTGAGTGGACAGGAGCCCAGAGAAGGTGAAAAGAAAGGGGGCAGCAGAAGCTACAGTGACTACACTTGGGAGAGCGAGAAAGAAGAGCTAATGGGAGAAATCTTAAAAACGAAGCAACATCCACAGGAGAAAGACGAAAGAGCTGAGCTCAGTCCCCCTGGACTAAGCTCCACAGAGATGTGCAGACTGGGGCAATATTCCAGATAGCCTGGAGGACTCTGCTACGCCTGGCACTAACCTCTGAGTTGCTGAATTGTGAGGCAAACTGGAGGCCCTAAGGGAAGTGCCAAGGTGACCAGGGGGCCCTCCCTGGTGGTGCAAGCAGTTAAGATGCAGCACTATGAAGCCACCCGCAGCCACTGTAGTGTGAGTTTGATCCCTGGCCAGGAAGGTGACCCACATGGCACAGCAGACCTCTCCTCTCACCCGCTGCTCCCCTCAGCAGTGTATTTCAGTCCATCTGCCTGTTCCGTTCCCCACTCGGTCTCTCGTGAATCCTCTCACCTCCCCCCCACACCTCTGGCCTGTACCTCAGTTTTTGCATGCATAAATATATCTTAGAAAAAAAAAGCAATAGGGTTACTTGAGACAAAGGCTATTTTTCCCTTTGATATGGAATATTGCAAAATACTACAACCTGTGCAGCTGAGTGCACGAACACCAACTCAGCCTCAGACATGGGAGAGGAGCTGGAGACAGGCAGGGTTTAGACGAAGAGCAAGAGCTGGCCTAGGGACATGGGTGGGGAATTCAGAATGAGGAGCCCAGCCCAGGGAGTGTCTGACCTGATGTAGAAACCCCTTTTGGGGTTGCTCCGCAGGGAGGCGGTCCCTGAGCCCAGGCTGCTGTTCATGAGCTGCTCCCGAAGGTCATGGATCTTGGCCTCGAATCGGCTATATTCTGGGGAAGAACAAGAAGGTTCTTGGGCCCTGGCCCATCCTACTGCTGTCCTCCCTCAGTCAGCATTAAAGCCACAGAGACAGAGTTCTAAGGACCATTATAGCCCACAAGTAGGGGGAGCTCAGGCCTGGTACCTTCTGGTTTATACTGAGCAATGATCGTGACCGTCTGACCCGCATTCTTCAGGGCAATGGCAGCCTGTTCATGACTGGCATTGCGGAGGTCAACACCGTTGACCTAGACAGAGGAGAGACTGAGTGGCTGGATATAAGGACCAGGTACCAGCCTACCCAAGAGCTCTGGACTACACCCCAGGAAGGGGGTGATACAGGCAGGGGCTGGCATTCCCTTACCGAGAGGATCTGGTCCCCTTTCCGCAGCTCCCCACTGAGGTCCGCAGGGCCCCCAGCCAGGATAAAGGAGATGAAGATGCCTTCACCATCCTCGCCACCCACGATATTGAAGCCCAGGCCCGTTGAGCCCCGGTGGATGACAATGCGCCTCGGGTCTCGGGGAATGTCTTCCTCCCCCAGCAGGTCCTTGGCCACTGGAGAGTAGCGCCGAGGGGAAGTCGGGGTCATGGCTGTGGGGTAATCAGTGCCCAGGTAGCTGCTGTGACTGATCTCATTGTCCAGGTGTTGGGAATAAGCTGAGGAAAGATATGGGAGAAAGGATGAGATGGACATGCAAGGAAAGAGACAGCACCACTACCCTACCTTCTCCCTAGAGAGAGCCGGACTCAGGTGCAGGGAAAGTTACTCTGCCAGAGATACAAGGGTAGAGTGTTAAGTCAGGTCACATCAATGTTGGGGATCAGGTTCATAGGTGACATCAGGGCTTGACTGTCCTAGGGGATAATGGGTGCGAAGGTTGTTACATGTCCTAGGTGGAACAAAGAACAATCACATTTGGAGGGTTTTCATTTAGTCACTGTGTCTGAAGTCTCTTAATCTGTAAGATTCCTCAACAATTTTTTTCTCTTGACCGTTTATTTGTTGAAAAAATTAGGTTACCTGTGGAATATAATTTTCCACATTCTATTAGGGAAATTCTATCAACAGAGTGTGTGGCGGGGGGGAGGGGGGTGCTTTCTGGCCCACAACTCTTGGAAATTGGTAATTCATTCTAGAGTTCATCAGATTCAAGTTCAATTTTTTGGTGGGGCCTTCCTGGTGGTACAGGGGTTGAAATCTCAGTGCTATCAAGTTATTGGCAGCCACTGTGGCATGAGTTCGATACCCAGCCAGGGAGCTAACACACATATGGGGCAGCAGACCTCTCTTGTCTCACCCACTGCTCCCCTCAGCAGTCTATTTCAGTCAATCCACCTGTCTGCTCCCCACTCTGTCTCTGGTGAATCCTCTCACCCAAACACACCCCACACCGCTGGCCTATACCCCAGTATTTGTATGCATAAATGAAAATAAATCTTTAAAAAAAAAAAGAACAGTTGGGCCTCCCTGTTGGCACAAGGGGTTAAGCGCCGCACTGTGAAGCAATTTGCAGCCTCTGCAACACAACTTCAATCCAGAGAGCAACCCAGCAACCCAGGATGGCCAGGGAGCAACCCACATGGCGCAGCAGTCCTCTCCTGACTCGCCCGCTGCTCCCCTCAGCAGTGTATTTCAGTCAGTCTGCCTGTTCTGTTCCCCACTCTGTCCCTGGTGAATTCTCTCATCCCCCACACCTCTGGCCTGTACCCCAGCTCTTGTATGTATAAATAAATCTTAAAAAAAAAAAAAAAAGAACAGGGCCTCCCTGGTGGCACCAGGGGTTAAGTTTCAGCACTATCAGGCTATAGGCAGCCACTGCAGCACGAGTTCGATTCCCAGCCAAGGAGCTACCCACACAGCGCAGCAGACCTCTCCTGTCTCACCCATTGCTCCCCTCAGCAATGTATTTCAGTACATCTGCCGGTTCTGCTCCCCACTGTGTCTCTGAATCCTCTCACTTGCCCTACACACCTCTGGCCTACACCCCAGCTCTTGTATGCATAAACAAACAAAATAAATCTTTTTTTCTAAATAATGGGTTTTTTTTTTTTAATTTTTTTAAGTGGGGTACAGGCCAGAGTAGTGGCGGGGTGGGGTGGGGGGGAGATGAGAAGATACACCAGAGAGAGCAGGGGGCAAAACAGGCAGATGTACCGAAATATACTGCTGAGGGGAGCAGCAAGCGAGACAGGAGAGACCTGCCGTGCCATGTGGGTCACTCCCAGGCCACAGACAGCCTCACAGCGCTGTGCTCAACCACCAGTGCCACCAGGGAGGCCCAAACAAAATTTAAAAAAAAAAAAAAAACACTTCATAGGTGATGCTGCTGGGTACTTTCTACCACATCACCACAGGATGCAATGTCTGGCTGGCTGTTAGGTAAAATTAATCAGTAGGTTTGGGTATTGACAGCCCAATCTATCCATTATAACATTCCCCATGAGCCTTTCACCTAAGTTTTAGCAACCACTGATTAGCAGCACCTGGCTCTGATATTTCATTGGGGACTACAAAATAATGAGACGTTACTTTTTTTTTTTGGAGAGGGAGAACTTTTTAAGGGGAGTTCTTACATAAATTTCCCCTTATAAGCCATATGGTTAATTTGAAGTGTAGTTTTTACAAGAAAAGGAAGATAATTGCTCAACCCTTTCCCTTTATTTGCCACTTTTCAAAATAAATGGGTTCCCTAGCATCCTCCAAAAGTACCCAATTGTTCTTAAGTATCATGATGATCTCATTGATTTTAACATATTTAATGAGCTTTCACTGAAAGGCCAGTAGGAGTCCCTCCTGTGTCTTTAATGTGACCCTAGTAGTTTTGGATATGTTCCAGGCTTTCCAGTATGTTACAAGCTCATCTTGTACATTTTTTGCCCAAGGCTAAGAATCAGCCCTTTCTCCAAGGAGTCAAAGTTCCTTTTGGTAGGTTATGGCATTTAGAAATAATTCCATGTGATTTTATTATGTTTTTAAAGTATGGTTTCATATTTGCTAGGGGTAGTCATGCCTCATTATTCTTTTCCAAAAATTTCTTTGCTATTCTCCCAAATGTATTTTTCCAGTTGAACTTTAAAATCAACCTGCCAAGTTCCGGGAGGGGCAGGGGGAGATTAAAATGCTGATTAGGGCTGCATAAAATATATAGATTAATTTGGAGAGAGTTGAGATGTTTAGCATACTAAGCTTTTCCATCTGGAAACAGGATGTGATTCTCCATTTCTTCCAGTCTTCTTTTGAGTCCTTTAGTATACTTTCATCATTTTCTTCATATATATCTTATACATTTCTGGTCAAAAAACCAGAAATCTACTTCCAAGAATTCTATAGATTTTTTTTCCTGCCAAAAGAGATCTTTTTACTCTTCTTACACCTATTGCTGAGAAGTTACTAATTCTCGCTATTAATCTTTCATAGCTACATTCTTCACCTTCCAAATTATTTCTAAGTTTTTCAATTGAAATTTCAAGTTCAATTGTCCATCAATTAGATTTTAATCTAGATGGATAAATAAGGATGTTTGTTCTCCTTTCTTATTTATTTTTTAAAAGATTTATTTTATTTATGCATACAAGAACTGGGGTACAGGCCAGAGGTGTGGGAGTGAGAGGATTCACCAGCGACAGAGTGGGGAGCAGAACAGGCAGATTGACTGAAATATAGCACTGAGGTGAGCAACGGGCCAGACAGGAGAGGTCTGCTGTGCCATGCAGGTAACTCCCTGGTCAGCTGAGGATCAAACTCCTGCTGCAGAGGCTGCGGATAGCTTCACAGCACTGTGCTCTGCTGTGCTTATTAACTCCTTGCGCCAGCAGGGAGGCCCTCTCCCTTTTTAAATGTAGTATCTATCCATCCTTCTTGCCTTACCACACTGTCTGAAATCTCTAAAGCAGTGACTCCAGAGCCTCCCTGGTGGCACAGGGGTTAAGTCTCAGCGCTATCACGTGATCTCCCATCAACTATCCCTTCAGCCTGAGTTCAAAATCCTGACAGGGAGCCAATAACCCACATGGCACAGCAGACCTCTACTGTCTCGCCGGCTGCTCCCCTCAGCAGTGTATTTCAGTCAGTCGCCTGTTCTGCTCCCCACTCTGTCTCTGGAAAATCATCTCATTCCCCCCACCACCAGTGGCCTACACTCCAGTTCTTGTATGCATAAAAAAAAATAAAAATAAATCTTAAAAAAAAATAAAGCAGTGACTCTAAATCAAGGTGATTTCGCCTCCAAAGGGACATTTGGCAGTATCTAAAGATATTTTTGGTTGTCATAAGTGGTGCGAAAGGATCTTATTGTCATTTGATAGATAGAGGCCAAGAATGCTGTTAAACATCCTATGGTGCATAGAAATACCCTCTATAAGAAAAAAATCTCAATTCTCGAAATGTCAGTAAGTACAAATGTTCAGAACACCTGCTCTAAAGCAATGTAGAATATCAGCAACCACAGTCATCCTTGCCTACGTCCAAACTTGATGGACATACTGCAAGGACTTTATCATTATGAAATGTTCATTACTGGCTTCTGATAACTAGTCTTCATCATGTTAAGGAAAATTCCTCTGTTGCTAGTTTAGTAAGTTTTAACCCAAAAACAGATGTTGGATTTCTCCAAATGCTTTTCCCAGTCCTATTAGAAATGACCTTAAGGGCCTCCCTGGTGGCACAGGGGGTTAAACACAGCACTGCAAAGCTACTCACAGCTTCTGCAGCACCAGTTCGATTCCCGGGGGGGCCAGGGAGCTACCTACATGGCACAGCAGACCTCTCCTGTCTCGCCTGCTGCTCTCCTCAGCAGTGTATTTCAGTCTGCCTGCCTGTTCTATTCCCCACTCTGTCTCTTGTGCATCCTCTCACTCCCAGCACCTCTGGCCTATACCCCAGTTCTTGTATCATAAATAAATAAATAAATCTTTAAAAAAAAAAAAAACAAAAACAAAAACCTGTCCTTTTTTAAAAAAAGAAAAAGAAATGAATGATCTTAAGACATCTTTTCTTGGACCTCCCTGGTGGCCTAGGGCTTAAGTCTCAGCGCCATCACCACTATGGCCTGAATTGGATCCCTGATTCCTGGCCAGGGAGTTCACCCACATATGGTGCAGCAGACCTCTCCTGTCTCACCCACTATTCCCCTTAGCCATGTATTGCAGTGAATCAGCCTGTTATGCTCCCCACTGTGTCTCTGGTAAATCCTCTCACCCTCCACCCCACCTCTGGCCTACACTTCAGTTCTTCTACGCAATTCTTTTCTTTTTTATACAGGAATCATATTAAGAGGTTTCCTAGTATCCAGTCACCTTTAGTTTTCTGAAACAAACTCTACTTTGCACCGTTTGCAGCTGCATATGGTTTGCTATTATAGTACAAACTTTTACATCTCTATTCAGAAATAAAAGCAGTCTATACTTTCCCTCTTTCACGTAGTTTCGTGACTATTTGTACTGACCTTATAAAATGAAACATGAAACATTATTTCTTATACTTGGAAAGAACGTAAGATCTGAAAAAATCAGCCATAAAACCATGTGGTCTGGTAAAAACCATACAACCATGCAGGGAAGAGACTATTGACAACCTTTTCTAATTCTTCCATGGTAACTGATTTCCCATCTCTTCTCCAACCACAGAAAATAACAGACATTGTGACTATTTCATGGGGAACAACTGAAGAATGGTCATCAGAGGTGTTACCAGGTTAACTGGGATACATCATGGGGAGCTTTAGGGTTTGGAGGGTTCTCACAGGTTGTGATGTCTGGGGGAGCATAGCTGTCACTCAGGTAGGCATTGCTGGGCTTGGCCACCTTTAGGTAGACAACGTCATATGTGTTCTTCAGGGCTGCCACAGCATCCTCATGCATGACGTCCTCCAGCCCCACACTGTTGACCTAGGGTCAAGGGAAGCAGAGCTCAGACAGAGCCAGAAACAGCCCCAGACAGATGCACTGGGGGTGAGGTGAAAGGGAAGTCTGGGCCTGCCCAGGGTCAGTAGGTGAGACTCAAGTGCAAGCTAGAAAACTGATGGAGGTCCTCACCGCTAAGATCTTGTCTCCAATCTGCAACCTCCCATCCTTGTGGGCTGCACCACCTTCAATGATCTTTGTTACATAGATGCTATTATCTCCAGGAATGTGCTGGTTCCCAACACCCCCTGCAATGCTGAAGCCAAGACCTGGAAAGCGATGACAGAGGTGGGTACCTGGGAAACAGGCTTTGGGGCAGAGGACAGTAAGGACAGGAATGTCAACATAAAGGGTTACTACCTTTAGGTCCTTTGATGAGCTTGATCTCCATGAGCTTCTCAGCTGGTGGTTTCCGGCGCATGACATAAAGGCGGACAATGGAGCCTGCTTCCTTGAGGGCTTCCACTGCAGCTGAGTGTGTCACCTCCCGAACATCCACTTCATTTACAAACAAGATGCTATCGTTGACCCTGGGGGCAGCAAGGTGGGCCTGAGCCAGGAGCTTCCTGCTGCCCTGGCCCTTCTTTTCTAAGGAAACTGAATCCTAACCCCTGTCTCCTCTCCCCACCTGAGACGGCCATCCTGGGCTGCAGCCCCGCCAGGAATGATCTTGGTGATGAAAATGGATGGGTCGTCACCGATGTGTGGGTTGTCAGTGCCACCTGCGATGCTGAAGCCCAGACCTGAGTTACCCTGGGCAGAGAGAAGAGAGGGGCAGCTCCCTCACTGCCCACTCTGGGCAAAGTGAGTAGGAAGGCAAAGGGTTGGGGAGCTGCAGTGAGCAGGAAGGTACAGGGTTAAGGGCTGGCCACCTACAAAACATGGGCACAGAGAGAAGCACAGACAGGAAGCCAAGGAGATACAGGATGGAGAAACCTGCTCACCCTTTCCAATGTGATCTCCTCGTATTCCATTTCCCCCTCGGTCCCGTTCACCTGCAACTCCAGCACGGACCAGAAACACAGAAACAGTGAGACAGACATTCCGACCAGAGAACCTGCCACATCCTGCTACTAGGACGCAGACCCTCCCTCGCTTCCTCCTTTCTCCAAGGACCCAAAAATCTAAACAACTCACATATCCTGGGGCTTCTAGGGTGTCTGTGTTGACAATCACAGGGGGAGAATTGGCCTGTGAGGGGAAAAAAATGAGAAACTGCCTGAGTCTTGGCTCAAGAGGGACTCTATAAACAAGGGTCCCAATAGCCAGGTTATCCTTCAGCCTCTTAAGCAAGGCTGCTCTACTCCTGGAGCCCCTCAAGGACACAAGTTCAATCATATTACATATATACACATGCACACGTGCACGGACCTAAGTCTGCCCAGCCCAGGCCACCTGCATGTAGAAGGAGGTGTATGAGAAGCAAGAGAGAGACAGCCAGACGGGGGAGCAGCAGATGGTAAAGAGAGAAGAGGGAGGGGCAGTGGGGGTGGGGACTAGCTTCTCACCGGATGTAACACCACAGGTTGTTATATGCCTCATGTACTACACACATACACCCCAGGGTTTATGTCCACCCGGGTTCTGGGCCCCCTGTGCCTACATACACTCAGATACATTTATAAGTCCCCCCTCAGATTTGCCTCTCACCTTCACACACATTTGCTTTTAATCCTCCCACCACTCCCCGAATCTGGGGTTCCCCCAGAATCAGACCCCTCCTTCCATCTCGCCCACCGACAGCCAATCCGCCCCTTCCTCATGGGACCCTGTTGCCAAGCAACAGTATCTCAGTCCAGCCAAGGCCTGGGGAGACCCACCTCCTGGAGGCCCGGTCGTCAGGACAACGGGGGTGGGGGAAAGGGGAGAGAGGGTAGGCGTGGCCCAAGGGTGACCAGCCTAGTGATCGGCGAGGCCCTCCTCTCGTGCCCTCGGCCCGCCCCCCGTTAGCCTGGCCAAGAGTAGTCCAAGCTGAAGAGGTTTGTGGTAGCAGCGCAAAGCAAAAAATCTCCCTTCTTCCCTCCCCTGCACCCCTCACACAACGCGGTGCAAAGGACGTCAGGAAAGGGGAGTGGTTAAAGACATCCGGGTTCCATGCCTCTCATTTCCCTGCAGCCCCTTCACTCAGGAAAGGGTTAACGTGGGGCGTGCCCAGGTCCGTGACGTCAGTCGCCTCGTCCCGGCAGGGTCTCTAGACACTGGGGCGGGGCCAACTTTAGGCCGGTCCTAGGGGCTTCCCCAATTGCCAAGGCAACCGAAGCCACGTCTCCATGGCAACGAGGGGAGGAAGCCAAGCGCCTCCTTCCGGGGTCCTCAACCTATTACCTTCTTAAATAAATATTTGGAGCCTATGAAGTGCGAGGCACTCATCAAGGATTCCCCAGATTCATTCTCGCTCTCCTATTCCAAAAAGGTCCTCCCCCCAACTGCTCTTTCTCAACACTCGTTACCATTTTCAAGCACTATAACAGATTTCAAACCCACAAATCTATTAACACCATCCTCCGACCCTTTAAAACTCGGCAAATGCTGTTGTCTCAATAGCCACTGACTGCCAAAACCTCATCCACACCCAGCCTCTCCTCAGTCCCCGCCGGCAGCTGCATCCTGGGCACGCCTTCCCGGGCCCCATCATTCATCCCTCTCTACCCCAGCCCACATCCTCCCTCTACACCTTGTCCAAATTTCCACATCCCACCCTTCAGGTTTCATCTCCCAATGCCAGCCTCTTCTCCATCCACTTCCTTGTGCCTATCCCACTCTCCAGCCCCATTCCTTGGCATTCCTTCCCTTATCCTCCATCCTCTTTTCTGACTCCCCGGGAGATCAACACCACTCTCCCTTACCCCATCTTCAAATCCTCAAGATTCTATCTCCAAATCATAATCCTCCAACTCTCAGCACATCCCCCCGCCCCGCCCATCTCCCCAAAATTGGGACTTCTCCTCTACACCTGCTCAGGTCTCCTCCTGAGCCCTCCCACACCACACCTATAGCCTCCAGCACTCTCTGTCCTCTTCCCTTTGCTTTCTGAAAGTTCAGATTCCAACACTCCCTAACACTGTCCTTACTACCCCTTTTCAAGCTCCCATAGTTGACTGTCCCCCTCCCCAGGTGTTGGAGACCCCTAAGGTATAAAGTGCTGAAGCAAAGAAAGTCTCAAAGACATGACTGGAAGATCGGTCAACATGGGCTGGAAGACTGGCCCATGTCCAGACCGTGATGTCCATCCTGGTATCAGCTAAGTTTAACAGGAAACAGGTATGGTAACAAAGCAACCTGAAAACGCAGAACCTTGGCGGTGAATGTGTGCCAGATTAATGCTGAATACCAAGAGAATAAATCATTGTCTTGTAACTAACCCAAAAGGGAGGGGGGTGCAGCTTGTCTCAATAAAAATGAGTTGCACCCAGCACTCGGGGCGCTTGAGCTTGCAATGAGAACCCTTGTGCCCGTGGAGTCCCGCTTCTCTTAAACTCTGTTTTGTGTCTGTCATTTCTTTGTTTCTAGGTTCTTTCAGATTCCTCTCCTCAACCCTGTACACCGGAGCTGGTTTCCAGCACCCAGGGACTTAAATTAACTCCATCTCTAGTCCTTCTTCCTTCACTCCTTGCAGCCCCCAGAGTAGCAAAGGAACCCTGCACTATCTCCCCAACTCAAGGGCCTCACCTTCCTTCCTCTCAACCAGCTCAACCTGCTGCCCAGATTTCAGACTCATGGTTGTCTGCCCACTGCCCCAGGACCTCTCACCTTCTGTTCTCTGTTTTGCCAGAGAATAGTTCTGCTATCCCCCTCCAATGCCTCTCCTGCCACCTCCTTCTCACCCCAGAACCTGCTGCTGCCCCTCCCTGCCTCCTCATCCCTAGGCTCAGAAAGCTTCTCCCCATCTCTCTGATGAAATGTCAGCAACCTCCCCCTTCCCAGGGCATACCACAAGATCCTGCAGTCCCACCCGACCCACAATGTAACCACAACAGCTTTCCGGGTGTTCTCTATTCCTCCCCCATCTTACAGTCCCAGACAAGACTGAGGGGAAAGAAGATGGAAAGTGGACCGAACACTAAAAGGTCTCAAAAACAAGGCCTCCCTAGTCCCAGCGAAGGGAACACATACTATGAGCAGAGGAAGAGGGAAGGGAAAACAGGTGGTAGTAAATAATAACAGGAGGGCAGAGGAGTACAGAAAGAAAGTCTGGTTGAAGGTGAGGGCACAGGAGGATGAGAGAGGGGGAGGCCTGGGAGGAAAGAAAAGACTTGATGAATGGGAAGGGGTAACTGGGTGAGGAAGAGCAGGCAGGATGAGGATGATGAGGGCTGACCAAAGCTGATCAGGCTGAGGGGAAGAACTGATCAGGCTGCAGAGGGCCTGAGCTGAGGATCAGGGAGAGAGAGGAGAGTGCGTGGGAGGGAGAGAGAGACAGCATCAAGAATTAGCGAGCCAGCCAGCAGGGAGAGAAGGGAGGGGGAGGGAGCACAGGAGGTGAGCAAAGGCCGGGGCAGGGGATGAGGCAGAAAGGCCCCATGAAGTCTCAGGCCAGACAGATGGAAAGGGCTGGAGACTCAGGAACAGGGAGAGCCAGGCCCAGAGGCTGGAAGGGGGGGGTGGGGGAGGAGGGGAGGCAGGGCAGGCACAGGAGCAAATGAGGGCAGCAAAAACTCTGAAGAGAGCTCTGGACGCAGAAAACAACCAGAGGTGGAGGCAGTGAAGGAATGAAGACGGCCGGGGCCTAGAGAGCATGCTGGGGGAAGGCACTTAGAACACACACACAACCTGCCTTTAGGTTCTACACCCACTCCCACTAGCCTGGCCTCTGCCTCTCTGTGGAACAAGGTATTTCCAGGCACCAAATGGCCCCTCTCCCAAGCCCCAGGCCCCCAATCCCAGCCTCCCCCTCCTACAGCTCTGCAAGCCCTACCGGCCCTTTGGGGTGGTTGTAGCTCCGATGCTCCGAGGGCCGCACTGGGGAGGGGGCCGCCTGAGTCTCCTACCTTGAAGGGGGAGAAGTGGGTGTGGCCCACGACCCCATGGACGGCCTCGAGGTGGGACAAGTTCCTCTCCGCCACGTGCATCAGCTCGGGGGCGTTTACCTGGTTGGGGAGGTGGGCCGGGCTGTGCTCCAGAGGGGGCGTGTCTTCATCTTGGTAGCGGTATTTCTGGGGATGGGGACAGAGGCGTCACTGGGGCCGCCCAGTGCCTCAGGCTCCAGGCTGCCAGGCCTCCCAGCCGCCTCCTCTTCCCCAGTCAGTGCAGTGCGGCTGGCCCTGGGGCCTGACCAGCTCCTCCCCCCTCCCTCTCCTCCAGCCCATTGGTTCCCCTCTCTCCACCTTCCCCACAGCCCCCTCTCCCACCGAGGCCTCAGAACCTCTCACCTCTTTCCAAATCCCCAGCCCTCTCCCCCACCCCCTCCTCTTCACACTCAAGGACCCCCACCTTCTACCCAGCACTCCAGTTTCTTCCGCCCCTTTCCCAGGTCTTCATCTTCAAGTCCCTCCATTCTTTCAGAGCCCCAGGCCCCATTCTCTACTCCATTCATCCTCTTTGCTTCCTTCATCATCTTCTCATGCTTCATCCCACTCCCCAAACTGTAACCTCCCTCTTCCATACTCCAGTTGCTGCTCCAGCTCTAGTTCCATCCCACCTTCACCCCATCTTCACTGCCTCAATCTCCCCACTGTAGCCTCTACCCTTTGAGTGGCTGTGTCTCTAGCAGCTTGCATGCCCCAGGACCCCAGTCAGGTCCTTCAACTAACAAGCACTTGGCATCAGCCCCACAAGCAGAACAAAGTTAAATCCATGCAGTTCTTCCACTGGCCTCCTTGGCATCTAAGTAGTGGTAAAGGGGCCCCAAGAGTCAGCCCCACACCTACAAATATCCTCAGCCCAGCCAAGCCCAGCCAGCTGATAGGATGTGTTAGAAAGGACTGGGGGAGGAGGAGGGAGGAACAGGGGTGGGAGAGCTCAGGAGGGGGGCAGGAATGGGTGCCTGGCTCCTAGACTGGGGAAGGGGGCAGAATGCTGTCCCAGGGTGAGTTCCTGGCCTCCCTCCAGCCTTTTAGAGTGAATGACCAACACAGCCCCTGGCCCCCTTCCCAACTACCTGCCATTTCAAGGGTTCCCAGACTAGCTTAACAGGAATACCAGTAAATGAGATAAACTGGGGACCAAAGAGAGGAAAAGGGCAACTGGAGAAGAGTAATGACAGACAGCAACCCCGCCTGGGTCCTCCCACATCTGCCTCTGCCGACACAGAAGCAGAGACTCCCAAACTCCATTCTCAGAGAAAGATGAAGAACAGGGTGGTATGTGATGCAGGGCACCCTTAGGGACTAGAGAAGACAACATACACTCACTCGCCATATACACAGGCAGAAAGAGAAGGGAGGACTTCCCTCTCATAAAAAGTATCTCAGAAGCTGAGAGTTAGTACCCCAACATTTGGAGAGCAACAATTTCAAAATCAAACTGGAGGAAGCTTATCAATTGCTGATACTAGAGTATGATTCTAAAAATTCTGAGAATGATGAACCAATGCTGTGGATATAAGGGTATATATTTGGCTGTAGCTAAGGGTATAAAAAGAGAACAGGAGGGAAATGGTAGTGTGACCATAAAGACCCTCAAGCCCAGGCCACAGAGACCAGGAGAACCAAGGAACACCTTGATATACTTGAAGCGTCTGAAAGAAGGAAAATAGTTGTTCATCTGGATACACTCCATTTCCTGGCCTCCTGGATTCAATGCCAAGAGCAAGAAATGTAGAGACGGGGGAATATGAGCTAAATAGCCCTCCTCAAAGACTCAGCCCTCTTGAACAACAGGGTTCCAAGAACTGAAAGAGGTTGTTGCTCATTACAAGCCCTGAAAAATTGGTCTTCACCCTGGACAGTGCCCTGGAAGCGGAGGGTCCTGGGAGAGGGGCAGAGGCAGCTCTCCTCTCTCACTTCATAACACTTCAAGTTTTGGAGTCTGAAGGAAGGTTTGAGCCTAATGTCCCTCCATTTTCACCCTACCACAGAGAAATTTCTAAATCTGATGAAGAAATGTCAAGGTGTACATAAATAAAATGAAAGAGTGGAAAGGAACATGTCATCATTTATTCTAGAGGAAATGATGGTAAACTCTCAGTAAGACTGCAGACACCTCTCCCTGCCCCACCCCCTGCCTCATAGGGGGTAGGGAAGTAATAGGACTAAGGAAAGGCTTTCTCAGGAATTTGGGGGAAATGTGAAGGAAATGGGGAACAAGGGAAAAGTACCAAAGTTCCCAGAATCTGGCTGAAGGAAGCAAAGGCCTATATTCAATCCCTGGACATTTTCAAAGTAGAAAGAAAGGAATTTACAAAAAAATGCCTGCGGATAGGGAAGAGTAATTCCAAAAGCGCAAACTGGAAGTTGGGTGTCTGGGTCAGCACCTCTCAGTCCCAGATTACAGGGAATTAAAGCCGGATAGGCAGCAACCAACGATCTCCTTTACCCTACTGGGACTCAGGGCCTGACCAGCAACAGTCCAAATGCTATTGGGGAACAAGTCTGAGCCCCATATATTAGAATATAATGCCAGTAAAAAAAAAGGCCTAGGGGTAGGTGTTGTTCCTTCCCCCCTAGGCCCCTCAATGCCGGAGCCCCAGTTGCACAGAATGACCTGGAACCGAGTCTTGCACCCCCAAAACAGAGGGGTGTGAATAAAAGTGGATGATGATAAGAGGGGCGACCCACTGCTCCTGTCCGCAAGACACTGCAACCCAGAGACCCCGCGCCAAGCATAAGGAAGAGCTACAGCACTTGAAGCTTGCACCCTGAGATTTGGGGGGTCCGGGAAAAGGGGAGCGGGACCGGAGCCCATACCGCTGCACGTACCACGCAGAGACACATGGAGGCGAATCTGTTCCGAGCCGACATGGAGAAGGGGAGGGGGACTGAGGGGAGGGGATGGGCGGGAGAGCAAGGGTCCCAGGGTTGGGGAGGGGGAGGGGCAGAGGGGCGGGGGCTGCGGCGGCCGCGGCGACTGGAGTCTGCGGCCGGAGGTGGGGGGGAAGGCGCCTGCGCAGTGCGGGTGAGCGTCACTGATGGAGAGAGGGGGTGAGGGGAGACCCTCTTAGCCATCAACTTTCCCGGTTCTAGCTGTTTTTGTGGACTTCACCTCCCACATTATACTCCTTTTCCGACTTTATAGAGACACTCCCAAAATTTACCGATTTATAACTCTGATTCTCAGGGACCCCCTTATTTCATCTAATCTCCAATGCCTAAAATCACCAGGTCCCCTAAACCATTCCAAAAAACCTCGGACTCCCGGGGTACAGGGAAGTAAGTAGCGCTTCTCTGTCACTTCAGAAGGACCCCTAAGGGATCTAAACAGCCTCTGACAAGCCCCTCCCCCACCTCCCCAAAGACTGTTAATGTGAACAGCACTCCTCAGATGCCAAGATCTCCTGTTCTGTCAGTTCAGCCCCACCTGAGAGCCGAACATGCTTTTCCACAGATCATTGTTTTTGTTCCCAAATTAATCGAATCCTTAAATCTTTGCTTTTAAAGTCGTACTATCCCCCAAGCCACTAACAGAGACCTTGAAATTCGTGCACTTACCCTTGCTCTAATATAAACATCCAAATAAACTACCCAAATTCATTTTGGGTCCCCTGTCCAAATCCCTGTATATAATGAGAAGCTCATGACCTTCTAATACCAATTCCCAGTATCACCAGGCCCCAATTTCAGGGAATACTTAATGCACCTTAAAGCTGACCCTCCAAATTCAATCGCAACCTCTTCAATTTACTCCCAGGCCATTAAATTAAGAGATACTCCTCTATTCCTTTGCTTTTGCTCCTCAAAATCATACATTACCCACCCAACAATTTCAATATTCCCTCTACGATCCTGAACTTCAACCTTGTTGGAAAATTGTCCCCAAATAGATCTATCACCCCATATCTGTCTCAAAAAATGTTCATCAAAGTAAAATATGGCGTGCAATATGCAGTGACCCACACATATTCCAAAACACTCCAAACCGACCACCTCAGGTCTCTATAGAGGCTTCCATTTTCTACCAAACAATTGAACCCGAAAGTATCTCTTTCAAATATTCTCCCATTCAACGCCCACCTTTCCAATTCTTAAAGCATAGCGAGCAATCTGAAATCTGCTTTTCTGGTTTCTCTAAAATGCCCACAACGTGTCAAAAAGACGGACTTCCTAGCATCTCGCGCAGGCTCCCTCTCTTCCCGTTGATTAGAGTCTGTTAAATGCGCCCCGAAGATGACCCCCAATGCCCTAGTTTCATATCTGGAGAGAAAGCTTGGATCCTCAGGAGTCAGTGCAGTGGGGGCAGTTTTTGAAATTCCTTCAAGAATAGAAAATGTACAGGCCCTATTTCTCCACCAGTGGGCGCTATGGCCAATTAAGACCCTCTCCCATCCCCCATTTCCTTTTTCCCTCCATTTTCCGTTTCCCTGTTGCCCGGCAACGCAGCAATCAAGGACTTCGCTGTCGCCTAGCAACCGTCTCCCTGGCACTTAGAGCTGAGGTAGGAGGTTGTGCTCTGATGAAATCTGAACAGACCTCCATCTTAGAAAAATTGAGACGTCAGATCGCCCAACCTCCGGATTCTCCTTTCCAAAGACCACCCCCCCGCGCCCCGCAGTTATTTAGACAAGCCCTCAAATCCCGTCTCTTCTCCGCACATGGGACTACGCCACGCCCCTGCCAGTTCAGTCCCGCCCCCATTTCGGTCAGGTAACCTAGCGCCAAGGCCCCGCCCCTTTCCGAGTGTCGCTGCCCGCCTCCTAGATGGAGTATGCCTGACCCCGCCCACCTACCTCCGGGAGACCACGCCTCCGTCCACTTCCCGCCCATTTGCTCCCCGGCCTCGCCCACACTGTCCCTCCGCCACGCCTCTGTCGGCCAATGAATGGGATTGTTGGCCACACTGCCCCGCCCCCAGCATTTCAGCTTTGCCCAATAAGGACCACCCGGAGGGTTTAACCGCTTCGCCTCCGGGGCTCTGGCCAAATGCCCCCGGTCTTTCCAACTTTCCCACCCTCCCCCACTTGTTCTGCTCCGCCCTCCGCCACCCTCGCCCAGCCCTCAACTCCACCACGCAACATCAGTCGTCGCCGGTTACCATGGTAACGGAGTCAGCAGCGCGCAGAGAAGGGGGGAGGGACGGGGGCGGAGTGGGAGAAAATGCTCAGAGACAGAGATACCGGCAGCGATACAGGCACGGATTAAGACTAAGTGATAGCTGTAAAGGCAGAGTTGGAACAAAGCACAGGCCTGGCACGTAGCTGATATTCAACAAATATTCCTTAAATTACTGCAACAGGAGTCTAAATATAGGCAATGAAAGATGGACGACTTTCAGAGGGAGCTGGGACGCTCAAAGCGTCCTCAAAGTCTGAGCAGCACCTACCCTACCCAGCATTGGGGGGAGGGGGCAGGAGCCATGTGACCCCTGCTGGCTCTTCAGGAGCTACCCTCCGCTGCCCTGGATAGAGATGAACCACAACTCCCAACAGCCTCACGGGCAGCAATCCTTTAATATTGAGGGATCTGTGCCTCAAGGCCTTATGGGAGTTGGAGTCCCCACCATCCGGAGACTGACAAGTTTTGCGTCCAAGGAATGTGGCAAGCCTGGGTCTCCACGCCTCAGTAAAATCCAAATGCATGATCCTCTCTGCGCAAGGCTCCTTCCATCGGAGATGCTCAATCCTGGGCTCTATCGAAGATGCAGGAATCTGGAAGGGAGCTGAATAAGCACCCCCTACCATAACAGCTGCCAATGCAGCCAAGCCCATCACCCTCACTGGTATATTTGTGTTCACCTATTGGAAGCGAGCCCACACACGCATTCCAGTTGGCTTTCTATGTACACCTGTAAAAAGCTAAGGCTAAGAGGCAGGCTAAGGGCAGGAGACAGGAGAAGCAGATCAGACAGACATTAAAGGAGGCCAAGCCAGAGAAACTGAGGCACAAAAATTCACTGAAACTACAGGGGATAGGGGAAGAAGCATCTTGGGAGAAAAGCCCAAGGCCCACAGACTAGGGAGTGGGGACCCAGAATCTAAAAGTCCTCAACCCCCAATTGCATTCATCCATGCTCACACGTGCACAATGCATGTGTACACACATGTGTGAGTTTGTGGCAAGGAACATGTGTGTCCTTAGCTCCCTCCCCTGAGAAGCTGCAGTTCCCACTAAATATAACCCCCTCCCCAGCCTGTGACTCACCCGGACCCCGCCTCCCCGGCCCCCACTTCCTGTCCCACCCCCCAACCCCCAGCTGCCTGCCACCCGCCCAAGCCTCCCTCCACACACCAGGCATCCAGCTTTCCAGTCCTAGTCTCACAGCCAAGACCTAGGTATTCTGCATCCCACCAGAAGCTTGCTTGCAGTCCCCATCCATCTCCTGCTCTTTCCAGCAACAACCAACCACAAGGATACCCTTGTACAGAGCCTCACTACCACCAGTCCTGCCCTCCTCCTACTCCTTTTCACCCCAGTAACCTTAAATCCAGGTGTACTCCCCTACCTTGATCCCAAGTATCAGGGGAAATGGGAACATTCCCCTCCATCTGCTCTTCTCCTACTTCTTCAACCAGGGGTACACACAGTGTGGGAGGAGGTTCAGACATTGGGCACCTGCCTGGGTCACCCCCCCCCCCCGATTTTGCACCACCCATCTGCCCCCCACTCCTCAAATCCCCTCTCCCAAAACCTATCCTCTACCTCCTCCTCCTCCTTCTCCTCTTCCTCCTTAGAAGTTGACAACCTCAGATGCTGCAACCTTCTACCTCCCATGGGAGTACCCCAAATCCTAACCTCACCTGGTCCAGTCCCTCAGGTGAATCTGTCAGGCCCAGCCCTCTGACAACCCCCAACTATTTCCATTCCATAAGCGCAAAACCTGAATTAACAATTTCCTGGAATTGAGAAAGCACCTCCAAATGTATCTACCACCAGATGCTTGTTCTATAGCCTGAAGGCCCACCCCTTCCCTGCCAGCTGACACCCCCAGACCAGTCAGGGACTCACAACCAATAACCTATCCCCATGCCAGGAGCCCCCTGAAATTGGACAAAGCACCTGGAACACAGCTTATCCCCCAGGATAGAAGAGGACCCCCCATACACACACGTAGCCCACTGTCTACCTACAGGAGCAGGACTCCCGTGTGAACCAGGCTTCTCCTTAAGTAAGTCTCCCTCAAACAAACGCAAACCTACCAGGCCCCCAAAATCATAGAATACCCCAAATTAACCATTTCTCTACAGGTATAAAGGGATCACTCCAGGGGGCACCTGTGGCCAAACCCATAATTTTTAGATGTAAACCTCCAAACTGAATTATGACCCCCAAATGTATTTTCTCATACTCTCACTCTAGGGCCCCCAGCCCCAAATTAAGGCTGCCTAACCCCTCCCCACAAACTCATACCCTCCTCCCAGTTTATAGCCCCCCTCCATCATGCTTACCTTGGTTGTCACTATACAGAGACAGTCCATGTTGGGGGGCCTGGCCGCGGTGGCGGGTAAGGGGCTCTGACTTCATCGGAGTTTCCTTCCTCCCCTCCGCGGGTCCTCACCCCTCCCCCCTCCGCACCCCACTTTTGCAGGGGGGGCCAGGATGGGGGGAGGGGTGAGAGGGGAAAGAGGGGGTTGGAGAAGAAGAGGATAGGGGAACGTGGGAGGGAGGGGAAGGGGGCCCTAAAAAGGGGTCCCCAATGGAGGGGATGGGGTTTGGGGCACACACCCCGATTCTCAGGAGGGGCGAGGGCACCACCGGGGGCTGGCAGCCCCGGAGTTCGGGGGCTGGGGCATGAGCTAAGGTGGGGGAGGGGAACTGGATTTCGGGGAGCCCCGGGATAGGGGGGGATCTTGCCTAACGGCCAGGGGCTAGGGGCCGTGGCGGGGAGTGGGGTGGGGGGGTTGGAGGCGGCAGCGGCCGAGGGAGCCGTGGAGCCTAGGAGGGAAGGGGAGAGAGGAGGAGAGAGGAAGCAGGGGGAGGGAGGGAGCGAGGAGCGAGAATGGGGGGGTGCCTTGGCAGAGTTAACTCCTTCAATGCTGGCAGGAACCCGGATAATGGGAAAGGACATTAGAAACCAAAGCAGAGAGGCCCTGAGGTGAACAAGGAGACCTGGTCTGCCACCAGCAACGACAGCAGAGGCTGTGCGGGTGGATCTCATTTCTTAGAGGAGAATGCGCCCCATAGATGGGCTGAGAGCACCACGGTTGTTTAAATACAGGCGAGGCCAAGGTAGAGGGTAGGGGGTGAGGGAGGGGCTGCCAAGGGGAATCCCTGGGGGCTTAGCTCTCCTGCCGAATTCTCTTGAGGAAGCCTGAAAAGTAATTATGTCTTGGACTCTTTAGTGCCTGAAATTGGGACAAGCAAAGAAAAGAGGGAAGCAGGAGGAGAAGGGGCTGCAAGATGGAGAGAGGGCATTCTCTGTGCCCCTGACTCAGGATTTTGTTACCATGATCCCTAAGTCTTCAGTTTAATATTGGCAACACTTTGCTCTCCTCCATCTCTGCCTGCTCCCTCAGAGTGAGGCCCCCACCCCACGCCCTTACCTGACTCTCAGAGATGGAAGCCTCATAATAGTCCAGGATATCTGTCAAAGGAACAGAACTGAGTTACCCTCCCCCACCCCTGCCTCCCTGCCATTATCTGTTCTGGTCATCTGGCTAGGGAGGAGCGCCTCCAGCCAAGGCTGATAAAATGCTCCATGTAGAACATGGTCTGCATGACCCCTAGTGGGGCCCCTGCTTGAAGTAAATGATCTCCAGGATCCCAAACAGCCCCCAAGTTCAGTCAGTCCTTTTCCCCATTGCACCTCAGAAAATCAGGGCTACTCACCCAGCAAGGCCTGGAAGAGGTCACTGTGCAGCACTGTGAGGAGAGGGGGTGCCCATCGCAATAGTGGGGGGGCCAGGAGCCAGAGGGCTGACCTGGGAGCTGGCAAATGCAAGTGAGGGAGTATTGGAACAGGGAAGAGACAGACTAATACATTCACACACTCTCTGCCCTTTCACCCCAGACTCTATGAAAGGGTTCAAGGAGAGGAATCCCAGAGGGATTCACAGCTCCCCACTTTAGCCCCAGATCTCAATTCCACAGACTCTTGTTTTTCACCTCTTGTTCTCTCGGACATCTCTCTGTTCTCTTGCTTTAATCTCCCTAATCCGCTGGGATTGACTGGAGCTGCCTTCTCCCCACACAACTCTAACCATTAGGTAAAGTAAATAGTCTCTGGACCAACTGCTGTCCCATTTTCCCCAGGTCCCCAGGGACCACCATCACTTTGCCCTACACACCATGGCCCCTTTCCCAAAGCTAGGCATGTCTTAGCTTCACTTTCATGAGGAACTAGGGAAGAGGATCATTTCAAGGAGGCTCTCTCCCATGGGGCAGCTGAAAAAGAAAGGAAGCTGAGTCCTGTCTTCTCTAGACTGGCCTGTCCTCAAAGGTAATGGCAGAAAGAGGATAAATTACCTAGAACTTCTTGACCCAAGACTAGAGAAGTGAGGGAGAGGAGTGGGGGCGGGGGTTGGGGTGCAGCATGAGAATTCCTTCTGTTCCCCTCAAGCCTGAGAAGAGTCCCTCTGCCAGAGGTCTAATCTGAACCCATGGTTTAGGGAAGGTACAGAGGCCAGAGAGAGAGAGATGTTCAGGAAGGAATCCCAGAAGCCAGGGGGAGGCATGAAAGATGGAGGTGAGGGGTCCTTCCTACAGTGAAAATTGAGGTGTTTCCACAGTGAACAACAGTATCTCCTAGGTCTCAGGAGAATATGCTTGGGACATACATACGCCCCAGCTTGAGTCCCCTACCTCACCATTTTCCTCTTTTGTGTTATGAAGACGATTTCACAAAGGCTCACATGGAATCCCAAAGGGTTGTCTTTCCATGCCTCTCCTCTGCCTTAACACCTCTCTTCCCACTTCTCCCTGGAAAGTCCTCCTTTCAATCTATCCTCTACCCCTCGGGCCGCAGTCATCTAAGCTCCGCCCTCTTTCGGACATCCTACCCCGTCACCCCTCCCGACGGCTACACTATAGTTCCGACAGGTGAGATGAAGAAATCTGGGGGAGACAAGGGACGCCTGCAACCACCCTAGGTCACTAGCTTCTGGGGCTGGGGTGAGCTCTGGAACTACGGCTCCCAGCATGCGCCGCGACCGGAAGCCCCGCCCGCCGGCCTCCCGGTGCATTGTGGAGCGTGATTCAGGGCTGGGGAGACCCGAGACTTTGGCTGACCGGACCAGTGCGCTAGGTCAGCGCTCGAGGCAGTAGTGTCCCGAGCTGCTCGGATATGCAGGCGGCGAGGATGTACCCGCGCGTCGGGCGGCAGCTGTTGAGCTTGGGGGGCGGAAGGTGTGTGTATGACAGGAGGGACGGGGATAGCGGGCCTGGGCGCGGGGCCAGGACTAAACTCCCACTCCCCACAGCTTGCGGCCCAGTGCTCTTCTGGGGCAGCCCCGGCCCGGCCCGGCCCACCGACCCTATGCCAATGGGGCCGCTGAGGTAAGTGACGGCGGCCTGGGGAGCGGCGTTTGGGAGTGGGAGTCCTCCTCGGCGCCCACCTCCCCAAGCCGGCAGGGGTCTCCCTCCTCGTCCCAGTCACCTGCCTACAGCCCTGGCGCCGAAAGTAGGGGAAAGGGCAGGCCTAGGAGTCCTGGGGACGAAAACTGGAGGAAAGGTCGCCGAGCCCGCCCAGCCTTGGCATCCAGCTCTTCTCTTCTGCTCCTTGGCATTTCGGAAGTCTTGCTTCGGTAACTATCCCTTTCCCCAGGCGGTTCTGGACAAGGCTCAACCCCTCGCCGCCGATGCTGCTTCGACCAGGGAAAAACCGGCCAAGGCAGTACGTCACCCCGAGGCTGGGAGTAGTTCAGCTAGGGGAGATCCACCCTAGCCCGCTCATTAAATCTCCTGTGTCCATGTATAGGAATCAAAGTCCTTTGCTGTGGGTATGTTCAAGGGCCAACTCACCACCGATCAGGTGTTTCCATTCCCGGATGGTAAGGGAAGGAGCCCCCGAGGGGTGGGGGGGGAGGAAAAAGGGGTACCACGAAGAGGGTGGTTAGCATTGCTGCCTGGCCTGGCCTGACCTGCCCTTTCCTCTCCTACCCTACTGCCCACGCAGTGCTCAACGAGGAGCAGACACAGTTTCTCAAAGAGCTGGTGGGACCTGTATCCCGTTTCTTCGAGGTGGGCTGGGGAACAGAGGCCTTGGTGGGGGGGGGGGGGAGTTAAAGAAATTAAAAGGGAACCTGGATGTGGGATCCTTTGACTTCCCCAGGAGGTGAACGACCCTGCCAAGAATGACATGATGGAGCAGGTGGAGGAGACCACCATGCAGGGCCTCAAGGAGCTCGGGGCCTTTGGTCTGCAAGTGCCCAGTGAGCTGGGCGGTGTGGGCCTTTGCAACACCCAGGTGAGGGAGCCCCCAGGTAATTGCCAGCCACTGCAGAGCTCAGTCCTTAATCCTGAGATTAAAATCTCTTAAGAAACTGCCCTTGGGGTCTTGTGGGATGAGGACCTTGATGTGTACACTCAAAATGAAATACTGTCATCTTCTAGGGCCATGAACTTCAGGATTCCAAATCCTGATGAATCTCTAAGGTGGGGGCTGCCCGACAATGGGGTAGAACTCCCTCCCACAAAACCTGGTACTGATACCATTATTCTCTGTCTGTGTCTCCTCTCCTTTCCCTTGGCTTACCCGTTCCACACTGTCAGAATGCCCAGGTCACGTCCTGACCTGCTGCCCACTTGACTGCTAAGGGCAAAGTTACAGCTCCAGATTTTTGCTTCCCTTCCAGTATGCCCGCCTGGTGGAGATTGTGGGCATGCATGACCTTGGTGTAGGCATCACCCTGGGGGCCCATCAGAGCATCGGTTTCAAAGGCATCCTGCTCTTTGGCACAAAGACCCAAAAGGAAAAATACCTCCCCAAACTGGCATCTGGTGAGGCAGTCCTAGGAGACCCAGGAATTGGGGGTGGCCTGGGTTGGGCACACGAGGCCCGTGGTACAACACAGCTAGGCCTGTCCATTGGCGGGGGGAGATCCTAGAAAAGCATCACAGAATGCTGGTGAGGGAACTGCCCTGTGGGTAGGCGGGTGCCTTTGCCCATCAGCACCTGGTGTAAAGGAGCTCTCTCCCTAACAGGGGAGACTCTGGCTGCTTTCTGTCTCACCGAGCCCTCGAGTGGGTCAGATGCAGCCTCTATCCGGACCTCAGCTGTGCCCAGCCCCTGTGGAAAATATTATACCCTCAATGGAAGCAAGATTTGGATCAGGCAATCTTCCTCCCATTTTTGCCCTGCTCACTACCTCCCTCCAATTCTAAGCCACACTGCTCTGTCCTCTGTGCCCTGACTGCCCCCTCATTTTTCCACAGTAATGGAGGCCTGGCAGATATTTTCACGGTCTTTGCCAAGACACCAGTTACAGATGCAGCCACAGGAGCTGTGAAAGAGAAGATCACCGCTTTTGTGGTGGAGAGGAGCTTTGGTGGTGTTACCCAGTGAGTGGGTGTGGGGAAAAAGGGGTGGGGCCAGGGAAGGGGCAGTACTGAGTTCCCTGGCTTATGCTGTTCTAGGTCACCCTGGGAATGTGTGCAAAAGCCAAAGCAAGTGGACATCATGTTCCCCTTGGGATTACATATAAAAATGATCCAAAGTTTTGGTTTCAGCCAATGAGCCCCACCCATGGCAACAGGATACAGCCAGGCCTCCTCAACCCTCAGGTTATGCAGAGTACTGTTGACTGTACCTCCTGAATCTGGGAGTTGTAGCTTGTTCCTGGTTCATAAGGAATGAGGGAGCAAAAGTTTTCCCTGTGGCAACTTGTTGAACATACCTCTTTCTCTACCCTGCCCTGTCACAGCGGGCCCCCCGAGAAGAAGATGGGCATCAAGGCCTCAAACACGGCAGAGGTGTACTTTGATGGAGTTCGGGTGCCGGCAGAGAATGTGCTGGGCGAGGTTGGGGGTGGCTTCAAGGTCGCCATGCACATTCTCAACAATGGAAGGTTTGGCATGGCAGCAGCCCTTGCAGGCACCATGAAAGGCATCATTGCTAAGGCGGTGAGTACCCTGCCTGAGTTCCTAGCTAATCTGAATCTAAGTCACCTTTCCAGGTACCCCTGTCCCCCTGCAGGTACTCCCCCTAGCAGACTGCCATTCTTTGCCATTTGCTCCAGACCTGACAGGTCCAGGGCTCCATCCAGCCTGGACTGATGTTTTGGCTGTGGCCAAAGCCCAGCCCACCAAGCCCAATGCAGTCCATCTCCTATGGAGGCTAGCGAACACAGTGTTCTTTTCCAGGTGGATCATGCTGCAAATCGTACCCAGTTTGGAGAAAAAATTCACAACTATGGGCTGATCCAGGAGAAGCTGGCCCGGATGGCTATGTTACAGTATGTGACTGAGGTGAGGATCTCCCCACCCCTTTCTTTCCAGAGCTTATGGTCTTCTCAGTCGGTTAGACTACAACCCCCAGCAGCACCTGGGGCAGTGGGTCTCCAGCTTTACACCAATGCCCTAGGGGATGCGGGGAGGCATAGTCAGCTTCTGCAGAAGGGGCAAAGCCATAATGTTCTGCTGGGGTGCTTCCAGAGGTACCCAAACTTTATTCTACCCCCACCGTCCTCACCCCCTTCAAGAAAGCAAATACCTGGAAGCCCCTCATGAACTGACTCAGGGACCAAATATTCAACATGCTGGACACATGGAGTTAGAAGGTGAATGCAAGAGCCGTGGGGAGCTAGGTCAGACCTGGTCTTGGAGAATTGGGTGATAAGGTGGAATCTGATGCAACCCTTTTTCATTTTCATTTCCTTGTCCTAACCACACAACCTCAGTCCATGGCTTACATGGTGAGTGCCAACATGGACCAGGGATCCAAGGACTTTCAGATAGAGGCCGCCATCAGCAAAATCTTTGGTTCGGTGAGGTCCCAGGCCTGCTGGGAGGGAAAGTCCTGTCCTGGAGCTTGGCTCAAAAACCAATCTTGAGTGTTTTGTTGTTGTTGTTCTTAGGAAGCAGCCTGGAAAGTGACAGATGAATGCATCCAAATCATGGGGGGCATGGGCTTCATGAAGGTATAGGAGGGTTCTCTGTGGGAGTAGGGAGGCTCATCTCAGCAGGGACCAATAATCTGTCTTCCCCTGTGGTAGGAGCCAGGAGTAGAGCGTGTGCTCCGAGATCTTCGAATCTTCCGGATCTTTGAGGGGACAAATGACATTCTGCGACTGTTTGTGGCTCTGCAGGGTTGTATGGTAAGAGGGAGGGGAATGGGGGGCGGGGCGGGATGGGACACTGCCAAGTCCTAACTGACAGTCCTGACTGTTAAGATTCTCCTTCCCCACAGGACAAAGGAAAGGAACTCTCTGGGCTTGGCAGTGCTCTAAAGAATCCTTTTGGGAATGCAGGCCTTCTGCTAGGAGAGGCAGGCAAACAGCTGAGGCGGTAAGCTTAGGGGCCAGGCCAGGGCAGGGCAGGTGGAGTGTGACAACTCACCAGTTACTCTCCCCCTTCCTCTCAGGCGGGCAGGGCTGGGCAGTGGCCTGAGTCTCAGTGGAGTCATCCACAAGGACTTGAGTCGGAGCGGTGAGCTGGTAAGTAGTCATGAGAGACAGCCTGTGTCTAGGGTTGGTGGGGCTAGGTCCCACTCTGAGACCTGGGTGCCTTCCCCATGTCTTTAGGCAGTGAAAGCCCTGGAGCAGTTTGCCACTGTGGTGGAAGCCAAGCTGATAAAACATAAAAAGAATATTGTCAGTGAGTAAGCTCTTCTACGCCATGCCCACCCCCTCCTTTTCTTCCTCCAACTAATGACCCCTCCCTACCCATCCCATCTACCTGATAGATGAACAGTTTCTGCTGCAGCGTCTGGCAGATAGTGCCATTGACCTCTATGCCATGGTGGTGGTTCTCTCCAGGTGAGGAGGCAGTGTGGAACGCCTGAGCCGCAGGGGGTGGGCAGAAGGGTGTCCTGGGCTAGTATCACAGCCCAGATTTGATCTCCTGCTTCCCACCAGGGCCTCAAGATCCCTGAGTGAAGGCTACCCCACAGCCCAGCATGAGAAAATGCTCTGTGACAGCTGGTGCATTGAGGTGAGATTCTAGGTTACCATGTGCAAATGAGAGGTTCAAGGCACAGGCCTAAACTCCCACCCCTCTGTCCTCAGGCTGCAGCCCGGATCCGGGAGAACATGGCTGCTGTGCATTCTGACCCCCAGCAGCAGGAGCTCTTCCGAAACTTCAAAAGCATCTCTAACGCCTTGGTGGAGCAGGGTGGCGTGGTCACCAGCAACCCCCTTGGCTTCTGAGTACCCCCAACCAGGGCCTAGTCCAGAACGTGCCTTCTCTCAAGCCAAAATCCAGGTTCCTTTTCCACAGACCCTGCTTCTGCCTTGAAGGGCTTCACCTCAGGAGTGTGCCTGCTCTCACAAGGAGCACTTACTGCCTCACAAATAAAGGTCCTAACAAGTCATGCTTTGCTGCCACGTCTCAGTCCTTCACCTCGCTGCCTGCCTCCCTCCCAAAGAAAGGAGTCAGAGGCATGGGAAGTTTGCCCCTATTGCTTTATTTTTGGTGTTTTATACATGTGACTAAAATAAATAGGATAACAAAAGCAGCTACACAGCCCCCAAATACCAAACACCCCAGCTTCCTTTCATTTCTGTCTAGTATAACAGAACCCCTTCCTCCCAGGGTACCACTGACCACCGCCCCATTCTGTGCAGGACAGTACTGACTGGGTGAACAGAGTAGGAGGTCACATTTTGGGTCTAGAAGGGGCCCTGGAGACAAGAATTCTTCATATAAAAGAGAAAATGTCTACTACAAATATAGTCTGAAAAATGTACGAAAACCTATTTTAACCCCAAAAAGGCTTATAAAAAACAGTAAAGCTAAAAATAACCAAAGGTCCCTTGTACACCCCCAAAGGAAGGGGAAGGAACCAGGCACTGCTGGTTAAGTCACAGTGGCAACAGCCTCACAGCAGGCAGCAGCCCATAGGACAGGCTGAGCCCAGGCACCAGAGGAATAATGAGCCTGTGATGGACAGAACACCCAGTCACAGACCAGGAGCACCAAGCACTGCTGGACCAACCAAGTGCAGATCCAACTCAGCCCCATTGTGGGCTCTACATGACATCCACAAAGAACTCACTGGGGTTGCCCATGGCCATGTGGAAGCTTTGGCGGCTGGCTGTCAGCTCTGGAGGCACAGAGCCCAGGTCTCTGACAGGAGGGGCCCCTGGGGGCTGCACTGCTGGGGGGACTGGAGGTGGGGGTGGGGGCATCATGACCACCATCATGGGGTTATAGGGGAGGGCCATGCCAGGAGGTGGTCCATAGGGATGGAGCCCTGGGTGGGCTCGAAGATTGGGAGCACCCCCTGAAGAGCCCCTGGATGGGGGAGGACCCCCATCACCAGTCCCACCAGGTTCCCCACCCCGACGAACACTGCCCCCCCGGCTGGAAGGCTCCGACTCACTGCCGCTGCCAGACTTGGACTCAGGGGCCCGCTCCTCGGGCCTCCCTGTGCGCCCTGCCCCCCCATCGCTTCGAGTTGACCCACTGCTCCGGCTCCCTGTGGGGGAGAAGGGAATGGGGACAACTGAGCCTTGGGCGAAGAGACCTCGGCCTCCCCAGACTCATCCAACCTCTCCTCCCTAGTTTCCCTTCAGGCCCCTCCTCAGGATACTGACCCTGACAGTCAGTATCTGGCAAGGACTTAGACTTACCCTCACTGTGCTGGCTGCTGGCACTGCCTCCACCATACGTGTAGGATGAGAGCTCATGGTATGGTGGGGGCTGTGGGCTGTATGGATGTGGGGCTGGGTACTGGTAGGAGAAGGTGGGCAGCAGGGGCCAGGGCGTGGCCCCAGGCAGAGGGGCCAAGGTGTCCTGGTCCGAAGCCCCACTGGAACCATCATTGTCATTCAGAGACAGGTTGACTAGGTCTGGAATAGAGATTCACTGCTTTGAGAGACCAGGACACCAACACATTGAATAAAGAAAAAACAGGAAAATGTTTCTCTAGACCCATCCACGATGGAGGTTAACGGACTCACAAAGGTTTCTGATAGGAAATTCCCCACCTGCCATTACCATCAGGGAAAGAGCACAGCAGAGGAGCCACAAGCCCCGTATTACGTCTATGAAACTCGGGAAAAATCACCTCCCCCCAGCAGACCCAACCCCACCCTGGCACATGACTTATCCAGCAGAATGTGATGAACTGGAGGCCCACTTGGCCCCCAACTGGGTCAGCACAGGGCCAAGTGCAGGACATGGTAACCCTGGCCGGTTTCTAGGCTAGGTCTAGAGTTGGGAGAGGCAAGATGAGGCAGCCCTAGTTCTTCTCCCAGGACCAGGACAAAGGGACTCACAGCTTTCACAACCGCCACTGAGGTCTCCAAAGACGTAGTAGCACTGCTCAGAGAAGGTGATCTTGTTCACGGTGTGTCGGATAAGGCCTGCCTTAAGCAGCCCGCTGGCATACTTGCGGGCTTCTCGCCGCTCAGGAAAGCCCTCCACGTGATGGTAGAGCCAGTCAACCACATCAGAGCCTGGGATCACCCAGAGCAGAAAATGGCCTCAGGTTCTTCTCCCTGGCTCTAGTCCTTATCCCTGCCTGGTTCATTCCAGGCTTTGGTTACCTCCCCCCAACCCCATGCCCTCTGCTCAGTACCCAGCCATACCGAGAAAGGCATTAGGAATGGTGATCTTGAGCCACATGCGGTCGCGAACTTCCAGTCCAGACTCTGGAGCTGCCATGGCCTTGGTCACAGATGCCATGTCCGTGTGGATGGAGAGACCTCGGCCCTCACAGCCTGACATGAAACAATGGGTAATCAGAAGTAGGGCACAGGTCACACCACAAGAACAGGTCACACCATTATTGGAAGGCCTTCCAGGGAGGCTGGGATGAGGTGTGTCTGGGGCTCACCATCAGGCAGAGAGGACCCAGATGTAATGGTGCTCATGGACGAAGAACCGGGATAGGCTGGGAAGGTGCCGGTCAGTGCAGCAGAGTGTGAGACCCAGGCAGCAGGGTCAATCGGCTGGATGGGTTCATCTGGGACAGAGAAGGCCACTAAAATAATCACTTCCCAATCCCAGAAAGCCAGCCCTGTCCCTCCTTAACTCCAACACCTGTCCCACCTCTGCCTTGGCCCCTTCTCCAACCAATCCCCATGGCCAAAGGCCTTCCTGACCATGACTCACTTCGGGGGAGGGTAAAATATGCCTGAGGAGAGGGATCCCAACACTTGGCCACAGTCAACACGATGGGGCTGTGAGGAAGAGAAGACCAGTTAAGCAGGGGTTGGGGAAGGCCTCAGGAGGACAGTGGCCTGGAATGAGAATGGGTTGAGGAACAGAAAGAAGAGAAGAAAAAGCACAGACATGGCTGGGCCAGAGACAGTGAGGGTGGATAGCTCCACCATGTGGATAAAGTATCAATGTGGCTACTCTTCAAAAACGTATTACTGACTAGAGAGAACACTGTACAGTTCCATTCAGACAAAGTCCGAAAACAGGTAAAACTAAACGCGCTATTTAATGATACACAAATGGGTCGTACAACTACCAAGTGAAGTGAAGATTATGTTTATTCTTCATTTGACCAAAATGAGAGGAGTGATTATCGCCTCTAAGGAAAATGAGGATGGGAGCAGGAAGGGACATTTGAAGGAGAAATTCTGGGAACAATTTTCTATTTCATGATCTAGGCCACAGTGACACGGACACTAGTCATATCACTCGACTACTCATCACGTTCCGAGCTTTTGTCTTATGTACTTCTTAGGTGAATGCTAAGCTTTACCACTTTTCAAAATTACAAAACAAAGGAGAAAAAACAAAGCCAAGAGAACAGTGGACCCGACAGCAGCAAAGCTCACCCTGGCTTGTGAACAATGTCCCTCAGCACCCTCACTGCATCATCGTTGCTCATGTTCTCAAAGTTCATGTCATTTACCTGCAAGTGAGGGGAATAGGTCAGAGGCAGGGCAGAAGAGGCCAGGAGCCCCTGCCTGGGCCACACTGGTAGCCCTGCCCCAGCACACCTGCAGAAGCATGTCCCCTGGTTCGATGCGCCCGTCAGCGGCCACAGCCCCACCCTTCATGATAGAGCCGATGTAGATGCCACCGTCTCCCCGCTCGTTGCTTTGGCCCACAATGGAGATGCCCAGGAAGTTGTACTTCTCTGTGGAGGGAGTCCATGTGACCAGGGGAGCCCCAGCTGCATGACCCCCTTGAGTCCTGGAAACCAGGTCCTCCCCAGCCCCACAACCCCAGGCTCCCTCCTTACCCATATTTAGGGTGACTGTGATGATGTTGAGAGACATTGTAGAGTCAGTGACACTGCTAAAGGAGGAGGTCTGTAATAAGAAAAAGGTAAGGGAGGTGGCTTGCCTTCAACAACCCAGGGACAAGTTCTGTGATTCTCACTGTAGATGCCCTTGTAGCTCCCAAACCAAGGCCCATGGCCTCAACTTCTCTTAAGGCCCAGCTATCCCCGAAGAATGCCTCACCCTCTCCAAGCGGGGGGGTCGCTGTTTCCTCCGCCTTCGGTGACGCTTAAGGAGGCGGGAAGCACTGCTCTGCTCAGTGGAGCTACTAAACCTGAGGAGAGGTTTAGAGGGAGGGCATGTGGTATGTGGTCAAGAGAAAGGATAAGAGGACTAGCTGGAAGAGGACAGATCAGGGAAGCCATACCTGCTCATGGTGTCGTCCTCATCCGAGTCCCCCAAGCTGGTGCTCTCCAACTCACTAGTCATAAGGGTAGAGGAGCTCTCATACCCAGCCAGGTGGCGCTCCAGCCTCGAAGGGCCGCTGGGTCGGTGGCCCCCCACTGGATATGAACAGGAACCTCAGGAACCAGGCCTCAGGCTCCTGACCCTCATCAAGGCATGAACTTGGCCCAACCTTTCCCCAGCTCCCAGACTACCCAGCCTCAGGATGGGCCCTCTCACCACCATGCTCACTGCTGTCTCTCCTGCGAGGTCGCTCCCGCCGCAAGGACACCACTGACTCGGTTTCTGTCTCAGGCTCCAGATTTTCACGGCTGCTGGACACATTTGGGCTAGATGGGCAGAGATGGTTTCCAAGCAAGTCAGTGGGATAGGGCTCCAAATCCTTAGCTTCCCCTTCCAGGATATTCAGAATTCTTCACCTCCATCCCCTGGACTCGAATCTTGAGTACTCACTGGAAAGATGGAGGCCTGGAGTCACCAATGCCACTGGTCCTTTCTGGTGGCAAAGGGGGTAGTGGTGGGGGCGGAGGCACCAGTTCCGTCCTAGGCTCATGGACTGTGGAAGCCATCTCAGGCTGGGGGTTATCTGATGACACTAGCTAAAGGGGTGCAAGTTATTTAGAGAGAAAAAAAGGGCTCAATTGGGAAATGACACGTATGGGATGGGAGAGTAAGTGAAAGGACTGAAAAAGGGGACAGGGTCTGAGACAAAAAGACAAAAAAAGCAGCAGTAACAGAAGCTCCAGAAGAAGCTGGTGGGGCTCTAGCTGGCCCTCCAAACAGGTAGGGAGGCAAAGAGCCAAGGCCTCTAATAACCAAGCAGAGAGAGAGCTACAAAATAAAGCGATACTGGGAAGAGCTTGGCAATGTAGAGGGGACTGGGCCCTCAGACCAGGGCCCCTTACCCAGGACACCACCCTTCCGTTGAAGCAGGGAAGGTGAGCACTGTCATCTGAAATTTCTTCCTTCACCACACTGCCAAGAAACAGGACAAAGGTCAATGAGACTGAACTAGCATCTCCTATTCCCAAACTTCTTCCAGCTGAAAAATGTTGACTTTCTCCCACTCTATCCAAGTCATCTCCTTTTATACCTAAGATACCCTCCAAATTCAATGCCTTTTCCTTTTTCTCCTTTTCTCCCCAGCTCATCCTGAGGCTCAGTGTTACTCCAAAGACTTCTTGAATCAGATTCAAACCTCTCGGCTGAAATTCAAAGGTCATCCCCTAAGGTTACCTCAGGTACCCAAAATATATAACCTTCGGAGCCTTTGTGTTGGCATCCCGACCTCCACCCTGTTCCTCACACATCTTCTCCAAAAAGGCTTGGTCCTCATCTAAGTCTCTACTCTTATGCTTTCCTTAGTTTTCTCTAACTCACTTCCAGATAGTTATCCAAACATGCTGTCTTGCCTATGTGAAAATACTCATTAGACCAAAGAATAATGCTTTCTCGTTTCCATTTGTTCCGGTGTTTCATGTGACACAAAACTGCACCTAAGCAGTCTACTCTACCTAACAGACCCTAAAGTCCAGCTCTGATTCTCATCTCTCCCATGGGTTCCTCACTGTGCCTGGGCTTGCCTTTTTTCAACTACTACATTAAATTATTACTAACTATTCTCTTCAATACCATGTCCAGGTAGCACAGCAGAGACGCTGGCATTTGATAGGTGTTAACAAGTATTTATTGACTCACGGGATAAATATATGTCAGTGTCTGTCTGTCTTTCTCTCTCTGTCACACACACACGACACACAAACACACACCCCGTTCTCCCAAATTAGAACATCCTGTCTCAATAACCCTTTACCCTAATATGATTCTGGGAGCCTGGATATATGCCAACTTAATCTCACTTGCTATCAATGTGGCAACACAGCCCAGTCCCTACAAATCTTCCCAATATAATCCAATCTCAGCATATCCCAGTCTGCCAATTTACTCTATTTTGTACCAATATGACCTGGTTTATGGATTAGTCAACCTCAATATGACAATTATATTCACCAAGAATTTACTGTGTGCCATGCAACTGTACCAAGAATTTCACTCTTATTATCTCCATTTCACAGAAGCAATCAAGGAACAAGTTAAATAAATGGCCCAAGATTACAAAGCTTGACAAATAGAATAAATTAAATCCAAGGAACTAAGGTAAATCAGAAAACTACCACTTTTCCTGTGTGCAACAATCTTTCTAGGTAAAGCCCAGACTTTCAGCTCTTCTAGAGCTCAGTCTAATCCAGTTTGTATTCAAGAGTTGAGGTTGAGGACCCAGAGGACTCATTCCCAAAGGCTATCAACAATAATACTCTTCATTATTTACAGACCCAGTCTAGTCCAGAATGTCCCAAATTACCCCAGCAGAGCCCAATCTATTCTAGCACAGCCTAGAATATCCTAACATGCAGCTGTCTGACTAATATAGATTAGAATATCCCAATACAACTGCCTATACTAGCAAAGATCCTAACAACCCTGTTTGCTCCTGCATCAAGTGTCCCAATAAAAACTAAGTCCCAATAAAAAACTAAACAACCGGGCCTCCCTGGTGGCGCAAGGGGATAAGTACTGCACTATGAAGCAATCCACAGCCTCTGCAGCATAAGTTCGATCCCCGGCCCGCCAGGGAGAAACCCTCATGGCGAGGCAGACCTCTCCTGTCTCGCCAGCTTCTCCCCTCAGCAGTGTATTTCAGTCGGTCTACCTTTAATGTTTCCCACTCTGTCTCTGGTGGATCTTCTCACCCTCCCCCCACCCCCATCTCTGGCCTGTACCCCAGCTCTTGTAAGCATAAAAAAAAAACCTAAAAAAAAAAAAAAGTAGAAATCCAACTTTAAAAAACACATACACACACCCCCCAAACAACCAATACAATCCAGTAGACCCAAGTTTCTCTAGGACACCCTAATCTACTCCAAGGCACCCTAGAACATCCCAGTAGAGCATTCTGCATTGGGGCAAACTATAATATCCCTAAACAATCCTGACAGTCTCAGTACATGCCAGAATGTTCCAAGTTGCCCAATATAACCCAATCCACATCAAGAAATTAGAGAATAGTCCTACTTTGTCTGTGTGCTCCAGGATTGCTAAGAATGCACTAAAATACCAGAGAAAAGCTCAATCTACCTTAGCACCGTCCAGAATATCCCGAAATAAGTCAGTGTGCACCGCTCTGTTCCCACATAGCCTAATCCTCTCTAATCTGGTTTAGGCGAGTCAAGTCTGTCCCCTACCGCTCCGTCAGCCTCAATCTGTCCAAGCATAAGCTTGTTCGTCCCGGGATATCCAATCAACAGTAGAAACTGCTCCACTAAAGGCCAAAAAATCCCAGTATGGACCAAAGAAGGCCTGTGCTCCACAATATTGGCCAATCTACTGCAGTAAAGCCCCCATCGTTCCCGGTTTAGGCCTCGCGCTCACCCGAAATCCTGATCCATAGACTTGAAAAAGTACTTAGCGCCCGCGGGCCGCTGCAGGACACTCTTGAAATCACCAAGGGTGATGCGCTCGGCCGGCACGGGGATTTTCACCAGGTAAGGAGTCTCTTCTTCATCCAGGTGATAAATCACCTTCGTCTCCCCGACACCACCGCCCCCCGCGCCGCTGCCCGCCATGGTTTCGCCCGCGCGCTCCCGGGCCCCGCCGCCCACCCAGCCGGGCTAATCGCCCCCACGCGCCTGCGCACACCCGCAAACCAACGCGCTAGGGCCGACAGGACAGACCCAATGCCAAGAAAAGTGCGACGGGAAAGAAAGCAGGGGTCAGCGGGGTGGCGGCGGGGGGGGGCGGGCCGTGCAAAGGACCCGAAGCCGCGGACTCGGCCCGCCGCGCGCCACCGCCGCCGACGTCGCTAGCGCCCTCAGCGCCCCGCCCACCTCTCCCCATACCACGTGACCTAAGCCAGCCCCTCTGGCTCTTCTCGTAACGCCCCTAAATCACGTGGCCGTCCCTCGATCACGTGACACCCCAACTCCGCCCAGCACCCACCACGTGACCTGTGCTTTCAGCAACCGTCTCCCTACCCTCAACGGGCCCGCCCCCAAATGTGTCCCCACCCGCGTCCTCCCGAGTACTCGGGCTATGCTGGCCTCATCTCCCAAGGGGCAACCTATTCACTTACCCCCCCACCCCATCTCGGAGCACCAGGCAACTCCGATCCGTTGGAGCGTGCGTGGAGGGACCGGGGTGGAGGAGGTTCTGGACTGGGTGCAAGGTGGGTGGCAAAGCCGCTTAGGGCCACGGGGTTGGCGCGAGCAGAGCAAAGCTGGTTACTTCCAGCTCCGACTTTGAGAAGTGGGTTTCAGTCCGATCGCACCCCAGTCTTCTGCCAGCTTTTCCCAAGCAGGACAGTCAGTGAGGGTTATAAACACAAAAAAAGCCCACTCTGATTTATTTACAACACGCAGGCTGTCTGTACAAACAGCTGGCCAATGTTATTAAAAACAAGAGGTGAGAGAATCATCACCTTTCTATTTTCCTTCCTCTCTCGGCCAGGCTCTGGTTGGTACGCCACCTCTGGGCTACCATGCCCAAAAGGGGAAGTCCAAAATTAAAAATACAACCGGTGTAGAATAAATGGGGAGAAAAAAGATGAGGGAGGGGAGTGCTATATTTACACTAGAGTTTTATAGACAACTGTCCCATTCCATCCCAATTCCAACCCTGGCCCAGAAAATGAGGTGGCAGATCAAGAGACAGAGATTAACTGTTTCAGACCCAGACAGCCTCGCACTCCCAATTGTAATGGGTCCAACTTCAAGTCCACAAGTTGGGAAGGTAGGTTAGGGTAGGAACACGACACTCATTTCCAAACAAGTTTCCCTTGGGATTTCCTGCCTCGAAGTGGGACAATATCCAAGCTCCAGGGGATAGGCTGAGGACCCTGAGGCTCAATTCCCAAACCATATTGTCATTTGAAGTTCCAGCCTAGAGATGGCATTGTCAGGGTTCTCCAGATTTGGGAGGCCCCCCTAACCGCCGTGCTTCTGGTCGCAGTTCCTTGCATTTCTGGCAGTAAAAGAAGTCAGGGACATTGGTCTTCTTAATCTTAGCACAGGAAAGGTGGATCCACGTCCCACACAGGCTGCACTCAATCATGGGCCGCCCTGCAAAGGGCTTTCGGCAGTAACACGTGATCAGATCCCATGAGTCATCACCTAGGAGAAAAAAGATCTGTTCGGTATTCTGCCTAAGCTCTTGGATCTCCCATACCCTCAAATCCATTGTCCCAGCAGCCCCTGGGTGAGCCCAAACTTCTCACCTGATTCTACCATGATGTCCTCATCCATGACCCGCATCTCGCCTTCACTGGAGCTGGCATCTCCATCTTGGCTTGTTTCAGTGCTGCCCACCTCCTTACTTTCACTGTCAGTGGGAGGGGCTCCTTCAGGGTGCACTGTGGCAGGGGGCCTAGGAGCCTCAGGGGGAGTTGGCAACACAGGGGCTGGGGCTTCACCCCCTACCACTGCTACCATCTCTTCCTCCTCTTCCTCCTCTTCTTCCTCCTCCTCCTCCTCAGAGTCTGTATCACTGGGGGGTGCCCGGGGAGGCCCAGGAGGTGGGAGTCTATCCCCCCGATCTGCCTTTTTCAACTTCCGCTTCTTGCTCTTCTTGATTCGAGACCTCTTTTCCCCATCCCCAGGGGTTGGCCGAGGCCTCCGAAGCACCCCAAAGCCAGCCCCCCCTCCTGGCCCCAACTTTCGGTTCTTTCGGTCCTTCTTTCGAGGTGGCTGGGAGAGGTCCCCCTGAGAAAGGGGCACTGGGGTGAGAGCAGCAGGAGGCCGCGAGGCATGTGTCAGGGAAGTGGGGGAAAGTGGAGATGCCATTTTAGGCCCATCTAAATCAAAGAGAGAGTCCTTGAGCTTCATCTTCTCAAGTAGGGTGGCACTATCAGGGGCCTGCAGACGTGAGAAAGTGGATCTTGGGGGTCCTGGCTGGGTGGGACCTGCTTGAGCTGCCCTTCTCTTGGATGACTTTGCTTTCTTAACAAAGGTCTGGATAGTTCGGAGATCTGAGGGGGCTGAGTCCCAGCCATCACTGTCTGCCGCACTCTCACCTCGCAATGGAGAGCTGGAGCCAGAGGCTGGCCAGTCACTTTCCTTAAAGAGGGGAAGAGACCAGGGTCAGCAAGGGGCCCTTTGTCATCTTAGCCTCTCTACTAACACAGCTAGAAAACCAGAGACTAAACCTACTCCTAAATATCTTGCGAAAACCACCAATTCTCACTCAGAAAATTGATCCCCACTCCAATTCCCATCATCTCCTCTGGAGAGGTTTCCTCTGCCTTTAAGTTCTAGCTATCTCCCCCACCTCCCCTACCCATAGTCTTTGCAACACTGTATCTCCCAGATCAGTCATTTTTCTTGAGCTATTTCTGCGCAACTCATTTGTTACCATTTTTAGCTTCCTAAAATTTATCCAAAAGCACCTCCCCATAACAACACCCCAATGAAGACCATTCATGGCTGCTCAAGCCATTTATCTCTATTATCCCCAACCCCTACCCCATATACTAATTTTCCCATCAGAGCCCACAGGTTTCCAGTTCCCCTCTTCATATAGGTTTCCATCTGGTGGGCTTTTCCCACAAATACAGATTGATATAACTCAACAGCCCCTCTGTAGTCCTGGGACACTGCCCTCAAATCAGCTGCCCTCCTGTCCCTACCTCTTTGCTGGGGGGGATATAACCAGCATATGCCAAGACAAAACTGCAGAATTTGTTGAAATCCTCAATCGTTCTCCGTCTTTTCTCTGGTGGCTGAAAGGAAGGAAACCGACATTACATGGAGTTTAAGAATGATATTTCCAAAAGCACAGTCACGGGAGTTAAAAATCTGGAAAGGGTAGGAGGGCGAGAGAGGGTGAAAGGGGGTCCTGCAAATAACACTAGGCTGAAAAGGTAAGGAAAACCTCACCTGAGTTTCTGGCTTAAGGGTCGGAGGTGGATCTGTGAAAGCAATAAAAGCTGAGTCAAGGCACGGGGAAACTGTGAGTGCAAAAACCCCACCTCTGACCCTTGGAGGTCCCAAGTGAAACCTTTTTCTCTGGTCCAGACCAGCAGGCCCCCAGCAGTGCCGAACCCGCCCCTGCACCCCCTTCCGCCCCGCGTGGGGCGGAGTCTGGGCGCGGCGCCCTCTCAGGTCTCGCTATAGCGCACCCCTTCCCCCCACTGGAGGCCTGGCGCCCCGCCCCCCCCAACTCACGGTTTCTCTAGACTCCAGTCTACTCGAATCTCTCAGCGCCCCACCCCGCCATACCGCTCCCAGGACAGAGCTCAGGCTGCCGCCTGCCGTTCCTTACCACGCGCCTAGCACCCCGAGTTCCTACCGAACGCGCTCTACCGCCTCGGGCCCTCGGAGTCCGCACATGCCGCCGGCCGGCCCCCAGGGTCCAGAATGACCACGCCGAACCGCTCCCCGCCCTCCGGCCCCTTCTCCTCGAGCACGAGGCCCGACGCGCCCCTCACCCCAACCCTGAACACAAGCAGGCACACACATCCAACGCCACTTCGCGTCCGGAACAGACCAGAGAGCTCTAACCCGGACACGGCCCCACCTGCCCCCCCCCACACCGCGCTCCCCACAATTTCGCCGTCCCTCCGCCCCCATCCGGGGCTTTGGCCCCTCCCCGTCTCGAGCTTCTCGGGCTCCCCGCCGGGCCCCCGGGCCCAGTTCCGAGCTCTCCGGCCGCCGCTCCCCCCTCTACTCACCACCAAGTCACTAGGCTACGGACCCCTAAACTCTACCCCCCCCAGTCAGCTACTCCCACCTTTCACAGAAACCCCGCTGCTGCCGCCGCTACCCCCCTCACCCCCGGCAACTCCCAGGTTCTAACCCTCGCCGACCAACCTGACTGCCCCCCCCACCACCCGGCGCCCCCGCTCCCAGCAACTCGCCGGTCTTAAGCCCCCACCCCCACCCCGCCCCTACAACTACCCGGCTCTCCGCGCTTCCCGGCTCTGTCCCCACAACTACCCGGTACAAGTCCCTCTACTGCAGACAATACCCAGATCCCCGCTTTTCCTCACAACTATCTGCCCACCCCTCCAACAATCACCAGGCTATCTCCAGCGACAACTACCGGGAGCTCCGGCACCACCGCCACAAACTCCCCCACCTCGGCGAACTACCGGACTCTTCACTCAGTCCTTCCATGCCCTCTCTCTCCAACAACTCTCCGGTCCCCAGATCCCCCCAACCTCCAAGTTCCAGGGCCCCAACCTGCCGAAGGCCCTTTTGGCTCCTAACCTCCGAAGCTCCGGGTTCCCAGCTTCCACTCCCTCGCCCTCCCCCCTCCACACACACAGTGTCTGATCTCCAACTACCCCAGCCCCGATTCCCACTCCTCTTTCTCCAAGGTCTCTCAACTCGCGGCGTTCCCACCTCCAGGGGCAGGCCCCCGGCCCCCTCCCCGCGCTCCCCTGCTGAGCGCTGGGGCTCGACCTCCAAGTTTGCCAATTGATTCCTCGCCCGCCGGCTCAGCGCTCCGCGCCGGTCGAGAGCTCACCTTCGGGACTGGGCTCCGCCATGGCTTCCAGCATCGCCCCCTCCCCTCCTCCCGGTCCGGCGCCCCCCTCCCCTGAGTCGGGGATCCCGGTGCCGCCTCCGGTGCTCAGGGCACCTACTGCCTCGCTCCACAGAGATGCCTGCCTCGACCCGGTGGGGACTCGAGTCCGCTAGCCGCTGCCGCCACCTCCCTTTACCACAGCCTCCCGCACTCCCGGACCGGGCCCCCTCCCCCCGCGTCGCCGGCCGCCTGCTCCCTCCTCCTCCTCTTCTCTCTTCCCTCCCTCCTCCTCTCTCCCCCCACCCTTCGCGGGCGCTAGCGCGCAATGCATCAAGGGGCTTGTAGTCTGTTGGGAGGCAGCGGAAAGGGGCCTGCATAAGGCCCTGGAACTTCATTTCCCAGCAGGCCACGGATTGGCGCAGACGCACTAAGCCACTCCCCTCCCCCGGGGAGTGGCGGGGAGATTGGGAGTAAAATCATGGAGCGGAAGAGCGCGCGCAGGCCCCTGGGAAATGTAGGCTGGGCGGGACTAAGAAAGAAGGAAAAGAAGGGATTAGAACTCTCGGCCACCATACTGCCTCCTTCGGCAGCTTCTTTCTCCCCCAAAGGACCGCCTCACTTCCGGCCAGACGGAGAAGTGGTTGCTGGGAGATGAAGTTCCCTTGGTAATAATGGCTCCCTCCTCCCGGTCTTGTCCCTCCCTTGAATTCCACTTCACTAGATCCCACAGCACAGCACAAAACCTAACCAAGTTACGTGCCACCGAGGACGGATCCTTTTACCAGCTCCTAAACAAGAAAGTCTCATCCATAATAACCCAGGAGGTAATAACAAACTTGGACGTGTTTATCTAAAGCAGGTACTGTTAAACTTTCCTCATAGGAAACCAAAGTTAAAAAAAAAAAAAGTATTTTTTACATAACTCAGTAAACACATATAAAGCTGAGTTGTCATGAAACGATATACTGAAAATAGTCCATCTCAAAAAAAGTACCCTTTTTATGCACAGGGGATACAGCCCAAAATGAAGAGAATTAACCAAAATACTATCCCTCCAACCTCCTCTTTCCCCACCACTTAACACAAAAAATGGTGAGGGAAGCAACACAAAGCAAAATCCAGTTCAGCTTGGTGGTTTCCTCTTTATTGATGTGCCTTCTACCATTCCCCCCCCCCCGCACAATTTCAGTCCCTTCCATCTACCCCCAAAAGAGAAGGTAGTGAAAGGAAAGGCTTGTTGGGGTTCTGAGCCCCTTGGGCAGTTAGAAAGGGAACAGAAACCAAAACAATCACTGGATGTGACAGAGACTGACAATCAAGAAGTCTAAAGCAAAAGTGGTAGAGAAAGGGAAAGAAAGGAGAAAGGAGAGGTACTATATGCCATCTCCCTCATTAACCCTCCTGTGGAGAGGGCCTGAAGAGAGAGTCTCAAACATTAGGAAGTGCAGGTCCTGAAGAAGGGAGGTGGTGTTTGAGCCTGAAGAGGAGTACGTCAAGGAAAGGGGGCCACCTCTCTCTCTGTAGAATGAGACCCCCACCTCAGGGGTAGCAGCTTCACAGACCGTAGACACTTTCATCACTGTAGGCAATGTATAGAAAGAAGTCTTCTTCATGGTGTTCCTGGGGTGAAAGCAGAAAATGATGCTAGATGCACCTGGCTTTAGATACATGAAACACCCACTGTCCAGACACATTCTTCAAAAAACAATCTTTTTGAAGACCCCAAAACTAGTGCCTTGATTCTCTCCCTCACTTGATCCAAACCTTAGCAACCAAGCAATATTATTCCTAGCAGTAGTCCTGAGCAAAAAGATCTCAAACTGTTCTCTGCTTCCTTCAAATAGGGAAGGAAGGAAGGGTCGTGACTGAAACAGCCTTTCCATCTTTACTGCTCCAGCTTACTGTTGTCCCCTTCTCTCTACTTCCACAGCTCCATCTAAACTCCAACTCAGGACTACCCTAAAATTTCAAGACCAAAGATAAAATTGAGAGCTAAGCAACTCAGTTTACTCAAAGAACTGCTTATTTAAAACTTTCTTCCCCTCATTCTCTTCCAACTCATCTCCAAAGCCTCCACCACTTCCGAGTCACCATACCTGGTATAATTGACCCATCGTGGCACTGGTGGGTGGAATGACATTGTTGACAAAGAAAAACAAGGCATCCTCAGCTCGTAGATGAATTCGCTTCCGGATCAAGAAGTAGAACTGACCAACTGCCAAAGATGCAAGATGCAATAAAGTCACAGAGGTCACAAATGCCTTAAAAAGAACAGCTGCTATCGAAACCTCTTCCCACAGATTGCACTCCCACCCACTGGAAGCAATCCTGGGTCTTAGGTCAGATTCCTACCTGTGAGATCAGAAGGCACCAGGTATTTCTTTTTGTCCAGGTCTCCTATACGAGCTTTGGGGGCCTTTTCTACTATCACCTGATGAAGGGAAAATGAAAATTAAGAGACATTAAGTATACAGTGCGAAAGCTCTACCTGTCAAAAATTCAAAATAGCAGTCTCACTACCACCCAAACCTACCCCAGACTCATTTCTCTTTGTCTCTGCACACGCGGTGTATCCCTGAGTCCAGAATTCCTGACCCCACTGACTCAAACTCTCCTAAACACACAGTATTCCTACAAAGGACGTCATAATAAACAACTATCTTAATTAGAGGGCGATGACTTCCCTGGGCAGATCAGCGCTTTAATCTCGAAAACCTACCTAGCTGGAGGATTAACCATGTGAAGACCAGACTGTCAAACTCCCTACAGCCTCCGACAAGAAAGCCAATGTCTATTTCTCTCATCCACATCCCCTCACCCTTCCCTCTACTGTAACCCCACTCCTTTCACCTTTTTCCCAGAGACAGCAAATTCAGACTAATTCTCAACCCCGCCATAATCGGCAGCCTGCCCGTCCCGCACCCAAATCAGGCTGTGGCGTCAAGTGCCAGCGCCCTCGGCCCTAGCTGCTGTCCTCACCGGGACCCGGTCCGGGTATTTCTTTCGGATCTTCTCGCCCTCAGAGCGGCGCTTCTCGAACGGATGCTCCTCTTTATACACGAACTTCATCCTCCCGGGAACCGGGCTGGACCGGGCTGGGCTGAGGGAACCCGGGGGGGGGCCGGGACAGGGGGCGGCGGCGACGGCAGCGACGCGCGGGCGAATTCAGCGGAGCGATCCCAGGACTTGCGCCACTTCCCTATTCACAGCCCCGATGCAGCACAACAGGGGCCGCCCCACCAGCTATGTTACGCCTCTAGCGCAGTGACCCTAACGCCACTAGCGTGGCACCACCTACTAAAGGCCCCCCCCCACGCCATCAGCGTAATTGCTCTGGATTCAACTTGTGGGCTACGCAGTTGACGTAACCAAGGTGATTGTATTTTGCTATCGTTGAAAATAACTGATAACCTATTTCCCAACCTTCCCCCACATGGAGCTAGGGATGAAAAGGGGTAGGGGACTAGGAGATGACAATCATAATTTGAAACTGGGTTCTCCAAAAGTTCTTTTCGGAAATAACGTAGAGGAAAAACAGACGAGATAATTACAAGGCTAGCTATTCACGAACGTGTTGGTACGCTGGAAGCGGCCGTTGACACCAAAACAAAATAGTACCTAGGTGGAGATGGTCCCCAGAAATAAAGGAGGACAGCAACAAAATATACATTCGGAGATGCACAGAACACTTAAGTTCAAGGAATGAGTAGCCCAACAGGGACAGGAAAGGAGGTCCAAAAGGTAGGGACTACGTCAGCGCGGAAGAACACTTTCAGCATTTGCAAAGCTAAATCATGTGATCTCAGAGAAGGGCGGAGCGTCACGTGGCGGTGCGAGGAAGTAGAGCCGGCTTGGGGAGGAGGGTGCTGTGGAGGTGGAGCCCGTAGGGCGGGAGGTGGAGCCCGTAGGGCGGGAGGTGGAGCCCGTAGGGCGGGAGGTGGAGCCCGTAGGGCGGGAGGTGGAGCCCGTAGGGCGGGAGGTGGAGCCCGTAGGGCGGGAGGTGGAGCCCGCAGGGCGGGTGTCCAGTCTTGCCCAGGAGAGTAAAGGCCAGTGGAAGACCTGGGACACCGGCCGCCTGAGAGCAGTACCCACTTAGCTAATCCTTGTGAAGCCCAGCTTTTCTCCTGCAGTATGTCTTCTGGCATCCGGGTTTCCTTGCCGTCCAGACTTGTGTGTCTTGCAGCTCTGCCACTCAATTTCCCTCAGGACACACAGCTGTCCTTTTGTAACCCATCAGGGAGCCCATCCTATCACAAGACCCTTCTCACCAAAGCATTTGATGTCGATATTCACTGCCCCATCCCCACAAAGTCAATACCACCACTCCCCCTACCTCTCTTGTCCAACAGCAGTCTGCCTACTCTCAGGCTGGGGGGGGGGGGGGGATGTGAACAAAGACCCCCTCCCTTCATTTCCCAGACACCCAGAGAAGGACCTAGGGCAGCTTTGGTTTCAAAGTTATAATGCATGGTTAAAAGAGGAAAGAAAATAAGACAAAGCTGGTTACAGGTCTGAGGGAATCTAGGAAGAAGGGGAAAGTGGGAAAAGTAAAGTTTAGGGAAATCCAGTGGCCCAAAACCCCATTTTCCCACCCACAGCCCAGCCCTTGGAGTGAAGAATTAGATCAGTTTTTTACAAGAGTTTTTAAAAAATCAAATCACAACAAAGCTGGCTTGGCTTCACTTTGAGTCTCCCGGATTACCGAATGTCTGTTTTTCACTCTGGCCAGTCCTGTCTCCATCACAGACACTGTTTCAGCTCTCCTAAGCCTCCGCTTATGTCCCAGTCTGGGGTTTCCAGGGAGTGCGAACACGAAGTTAGAGTGAGGCTGCTTCAGCATCTGACCCATGTGTCCATCCAGACTCCAAGTGGAGTGCAGGGCTCCCAGGGCAGAGAGGGGTGGGAGGGGCAGACCCTGCCCAGGCAGTCCTCACCATCAGACAGGGCATCAGACGGCATCCTGAGGGCTCACCCCTCCTTTCCCCCCCACCCCAACTCAGGTGGAGGGGGAGCAGCTGTCACCAGAGCCTATGTTGGTGAAGATTTCGGCTCAGCACAGAACGAACATCAGCGGTGAACCTGGGATGACAATAATTGCATTGGTAGAGTCCTTATAGTTGATATCCTCACAACGCTAGTGTAAGGCAGTCTCAATGGAGATGTGGGGCAGAAATGACTGCCATTTTCACGTGGTGAGACTGAGGTTATTTGCCCAATCCCAATGGCTAAAAGTGATGAACTTAATGTAAGACTTGAGTTCAAATGCTATGTTCTTAAAGGAAGAGAAATTAGTTAAGTAAAACAGGACAAACTTTTATTCCCTCCTGGGATCTCCCACCACCTCCTTTCCTCAGAAATCTAAGTGTCTTGCTTCCCTTACCTGAGGGCATCCAGCATCGGAAGCAGGTTAAGAAGGGCGGTATCACTGGGGTCACTGAACCAGGATTTGATGGGGATGGCATTGTCTAGGGTGGGTAAAAATGCACATGAGAAAAACAAAAGATTCAAGAGAGACAGAGTTTTTTTCTTTTATTTGAGGGTGGGGATCATTACTTCAAAATATATACTCCCCCCCCACTGCCCCCCAACTCAATGACCTAAGTAAGACCTTCCTGATTTATCCTCCAAAATAAAATTTAATTTTAATCATCACACATTATACTAGTATGAGGTTTCTAACTGAAAATACTGTCTTTGTGTCTGACCTAAAACAAGCCTGACATGAAATACCTGATAAATGAAACAGACAAGGGGGGATGGGTGGGGACATCTCATTTAAGAGAAATAACTTGCATCTGAACCTATAATAACCCAGGGAATCCCAGTTCCATGCATTTAAAAGACATCCTCAGAACCACTTTCTGGTCATGCCAGTCTCACCACCTTCCCCCATACCTGGATGGCTCCTATAGGCCCCTGGGGAGTTATCCAGGATCACAATGCTAGAGAGGTCACTGTGGACCACAGAGAGGTCCTTGATGTAGCTGCCCAATTCCAAAGTGCAGTGCTGGAAGGCAGGGTGAGCTCAGCATCAAAAGGAGACTCACCCTCTGTGATTGCTTTCCCAATCCCAACAACACCCATGGAAAGCCAACTCACACCAAGGGGACTGTGCAGAACACCTCCCCACACGCCCAGAAGCTATCACTTCAGGACAGTTGCCTGAAATGCAGATCCCTCCCTGATGGCCTGACTCCTGAGCCTCACTCTTAGACCTGGATTCTCGCCCCTTACCTGTCTGTAGTATCTCCTCTTGAGAATGCTTCTGCTATTGTCCAGTTTATCTGCCACAGCAGAGCCATAAATCTCCATGCTTGCTGTGAACACCACTAGTTCATACCACTGGCTCACCTGAAATAGATCAGGGAAGAGAGAGTTGTCAGACAAGGTGCTCAAGCATTTAGACATACAGTTCTCATTCACTAGGAATTCAGTCTCATCCTTCAGGCCTTTTAGCAACATGGAGTATCTTTGGGGACACAAAATTCTGAATGAGTCTCAGACACCATACAACCCTAAGGGTCAGAGATGTAAGAACAAAAGGGCAAAAATTATACCAACACAACAATGAACCCAAACTACTGAAAGCCATTCTCTAACCATGCTACAACATCCCCCCCTCCAATACTGCCCGTACCCATTTCTCCTTACTGTTTACCTCCTCCAAAACCTCTACATTTAAAAGCTGTAAAGCTACTTCTTTATCAGAGCTCCTTTTAGCTTCCACAAACTCACCACTTCTAAGAAGAAATCCACATGAGGCCTCTTATGTACAAAAAACCGGACAGGATGTTTGTCTATTACCACCTATAGAAGAACAGGGAAGGGCTGTCCACAACACAAACCTAAAGGACACCCCACCCTCCCACTACCTGATGCTAGTGGAGGGGACATGGAAGGGGACAAGACATGCTGGGATTGGGAACGGGGATCCAGGTATAAGCAGAATAACAGCTGGAACTATTTCATCTCTTCTTATCCCCACACACCTTGAGAATGAAGTCCGGAGGCGTTCCAGGCCGAACTGTGGGCCTCAGGACCCCATCATGATGGGAGTGAATAAGTGTTTCATCCAGATCCAGCACCAGGATCTTCTTCTTCACCTGGCCTGAACCACAATGGGAGGGATAATACCAACCAACCTCAACCCAGCCCTTGAACCCTACTTCACATTAAAGGAGTCTTCCCAGTCAGCACACTCACCCAGCCGATTCCGGGACACAGGAGACAAGGGAAGAATATCATATCGAACAGTTTGGTACTGAATTACCTAAAAATGGCAGGAAAGCATACAGGATTAAAACCCTGGACAAGGATGGGGCCTACCTGGTGGCACAAGGGGTTAAGACGCAACCTATGAAGCTTGCCACAGCCGCAGCCGCTGCAGCACAAGTTCAATCCCCGGCCTGGGAGCTACCCCCATGGCTCAGCAGACCTCTTCAGTCTCACCCACTGGTCCCCTCAGCAGTGTACTTCAGTCAATCTGCCTGTTCTGTTCCTCACTCTCTCTGGTGAATCCTCTCAACCCTGGTTCTTGTACATATAAATAAATCAATCTTTAAAAAAAAAAAAAAAAAACCTTCACAAGGAAATCTTCCTCTTCCCCAGTGACAATAATAGGTGGTACGTGTCAAACATTTACCATATGCTGGGCACTATGTAAATTACTTAATTCTCAAAACCACCCTAATAATAATGTAACATCTGTTTCAGTGATGAAGAAACAACATCATCTCTGCTTTAAAGATGAAGAAATCCAGGGTTGGAGAGATTAAATACACAGATAGGAATTTAATTGTTTGTCCCCCCCACCCCAAGTTAGAATGCAAACTCTATGAGAATATGGTTTGTTTCAATCATGGCTGTGTTCCCAGAACATTTTAGCAGGGTGATCAGCTAATAGAATCAATGAAGAGGTGGAGATTGTACTCAAGCAATCCAACCCAAGAACTTGCCCTCTTTCCCATGATATTATACTGCTTTGCTAAACAAAGAAACACAAGACCCTCCCCACCTCCACCCCAAGGACTCTTTGTGATCATTCCCATCACCTCCAGTTGGGAACTAAGAGCCTCAGATTCCTGAGAATGGAATTCCTTGGGAGAGTTAAAAGTCAGGAGAGAAGTTCCTTGGGTCCTTAAAGAAATGGAGGATGAGGGAATCCAGGGGTTGTCAGGTCAGCTAAGTTCCTCTGGCCAGGGGCCACTAGGCCTATTTTAACCAGCCACCTGTCCATTTCTATCTCTACTAGCCAAGTCACAAGTTGCAGAGGACCTCAGTCCACTGAACAGCCTCCTTATCTTGGTACCCAGCACAAGGCAGAGAAACTGGGAAGCCCCACCTGCCAGGCTGACAGGATATGCAGAAGACCAGAGTGAAGGGTTGTGAGTGAAAGATGAGGAAGAAACAAGGACCTCACCACCTCAGCCTTCCAGCTTCTCCAAGCTTTCTTTAGAAGCTCCAATTTCTACCCTTGGGTCTCCTCTATGCAAAGCCTGGTCAATCTCTCCTCTCCTCTGCTCTCTTCTAAGCACAAATGCTTTCAGCCCATCCCTAGGCCTGAGCCCCCACCTATCAAACCAAAGTGCCTTCTTCCCCTAATCCCAAAGCATCTGCCCTTCTTTTCTCCCTGGGCCATGATGAGGGCTGCAACAGCTCGGGTGTCCTGACCTGCTATCTCGGGTTGCACATGCTGGGCATGTAGGGAATGCTCCAAGCATCTGCCAGACAGGGGGTGGAGGGGAGAAACCAGATTGGAAGGAAAGACAAAAGGCTGTGGGGTCAGCGCAGCCTAAGGAGAGCAGTTTTGCAAGTAACTAAGCATTGATTGTGTTATAGCACTAATCCTTGCACCCAGAGCAAAAAACTGATGTATTAGGGGAGACCAGGGGATGTATGGAACAGGGTCAGGCAGAGAGAATGTCAACTAGCACATAAAGAAAACCCCAGGAGCTAGCCCCACATACATCTCAGCATCTCTGACCCCAAATTCTTTTTGGTTCCTAACTTTTGTCTTAGGGTAACAGTCCTACCTACAACTATGACCACCCAGAACAATCTTCATCCTAAATCAGGAAGTAGAAGCAGACCGCTAAGAGACTGACTCCAAAGCAATGACCATTGCCCCAAATCAGTAAGTCAAGCACCACAACCACCAGGACTTTCTGGAAATTCTTTGACCTAGGCAGCCCCTTCAAGTTTTACAGAAATATAATAAAGAGTACAGATCAGAGACACTCACCCCAGTTCACTGAATTCTCCCCAGACTCCTTTAGTGATTTCTCCCGGGTGGTGATGAGAGCACAACAGCACATTCATTAATTGTTAGTCTATGAAGCTTTGACCTTGAAGAACTATGGGGGAGGGAGCCCAGAGATACTTGGGTTTGTCCACAGTCTCCACTCCTCAGAGTACCTCTCACAATATTAAGGCCTCTTGGAGAAACATGCAAGTCCTCAGATTCAAGCCCTACAAATGACAAGTAGTCTCCTGATAGGGACACCCTCAAACTTTAATGGTTCCTTTCCACAACTAAAGCAGTCTCTTTTTTTAGTCCCAAGATCTCATTAAATCCAGATACCACATGCACACTATGAAATAAGTATTCCGGACCGTGGAGGAGGTGGGGGGCTGACATTCAGAGTTTTTCCCAAGTCTCCATCCTTGCCTGCCCTCCCACCATCACCTTTGACACATAAGCCTTTCCCTTGTTATAAGATCAAACACACACGGAGATTCCTAAAAATAGGAGGCCTTCCACAAATCCACATCAACACACAGGCTGCCATCAAACAGGTGTTCCCCGCTTCTCGTTTTCTTCAGCAACAACTCCAGCTTTCTAAAAGTGCGCTCCACCCACACCCTAGCCCCCAAGAACTGCCAAATCCGTTTCCCGTCTAAGTCCCCCCAAATCTCAGTTCTGTGATAGTTTCCCTCCTCCCCATCCCACCTCAAGCCCAATTAAAGATGCCTTAATTCTCTAGCGGAGAAGGCACTGCCAGGACACCGTTCTTAGGCCCAGCCACAGGCCCGACACTTTCCGAAAACCCTTGAGCACCGCTGACTGAAGTCCCCACCACCACGACCACCCATCCAGGCTCACCGTGCGGATCTGCCTCCGCAAAAGGTAAATGAAGAAGCTCCACAGCTTGGCAGCGAAGGCCACGAACGTGCGCAGCCCCAGCAGACACTGCGTCCGCATCATCCCGATGACCCCGGCACCGCCGGCCCCGGGGCCCCCGCGGCCCAGCTCCGCCAGCCCCCCGGGGCAGCCCCCCGCCGCCGGGAGGGGGTACGGGGGCCCCGAGTGGCAGGAAAAGCGATAGAGAGGAGCAAGGAGCGGAAGGCTCAGAAAGCCACCCCCGACGAGGGGAAAGCCCAGCGGAACCGGGAGCTGGGGGACAGGCGTGGGCAGCCCGCGGGGGCCCACATGGGCGGGGAATGGTACAGACCGCTTCGCGGGGGCTGCGGGATGAGACAGGTCGGGCTAGGACGGGGTCCTTCGAGACCGGGAGGGAAGGGGATGGAGAATTGGGGGAGGGGGTAGTGGGGGAGGGGGCTAGGGAGAAAGGAGGGAGGGAGAAGGGGGAGGGGAAGGGGGAGCGAAGGGTGGCCCGCTGCGCAGGCGCACTAGGGGGCTGCCCGCGGGAAAGGGGCGGGCGGGGGCAGCGGCGCTCAAAGGGCTGCGTCCGCAGAGAACTGGACAGCTGAGCGAAGGAGCAAGAAAAGAGGGGGAGGGGGAGCCGAAGGACGAGGACGGCTGGACCGGAGCGGCCTCCCCCTCCCCGAGGTCGGTGGTGCCTTAGCCGCTGGGAAGCGGGGCTACAGCCTCTGCAGCTGGATTTCCCACTCTGACAGGCGCCATTTTACCGCCCAAAGGGCTCCCTCCTCTCTTCCCCCCTCCTCTTCCCCTCTGACACTACTTCCGGTGGTGACGTGTATTCGCTTCACCGGGACTTCAGTTCCCCTAGCTCGGTCTATGGGGGTGGGGACAGGAAAATGGAGTGCGTTCCCAACAAGGCCGCAATATTGCGCACGCGCGGAAGATGGCGGTGGGCGGGGCCTGAGATGAAGCCGGCCTCGCCTCCAGGGGCGTGGGCGGGGCCGAGTGGAGGCTCTTGCCGGAGAGGTTCCGACAGTCTGCGACCCTCCCCCCCTCACGTTGACAACTGCCCCAACGGCCCTTCCCTTCCTCCTTCCTACTCATGGTAAAAATTTAGAGTGGGCGTCGTCCCTACATCTGCGACCAGGCTCAGGAAGAACCCCTCCGCATGAGCCCCCTGGCATCACTGACTATGATCACCGCACTTCGGCCTGTGCCAGGTTTTAGCGGGAGGAAACATGCGTGCCCCGCCCCTTTCTCTTGGAGGGGGCGGTGCAGCGGCTCATGACGCCATCAGAGGGCGTCGGAGGAGGGAGCGCGACGCCAGCTGAAGATGTTGGAATCGCTTTTGGGTTTTGGTGGTCTGGTGCTGCTTCGGGGTAAAGACCTTGGGTACAGGACGTTAGGAACCCGGCTGAAGTGGCGCAAGTGGAGAAGCGTCACAATTCAGGGCTAGCGGTCGCAACGGGTTCGGGAAGGTGGAGACCCCAGTGTTCTGACAAAGTTTCTCCATCTCTCCCCAGACTCGGTGGAGTGGGAGGGGCGCCGTTTGCTGAAGGCACTTATCAAGAAATCTGCACTGTGGTGAGTTCCACAGTATCTCCCCCTCGTCGCTGGGAAGGGAGCCTGGGCTCCACTCTTTGACACTCCCCCTTATTCTGCCTCAGTGGGGAGCAAGTCCACATCCTGGGCTGTGAAGTGAGTGAGGAAGAGTTCCGTGAAGGGTTTGACTCCAACATCAACAGCCGGTAAGAACAAACAGATTTAATTGGATGTGGGATTTCTGTTACTAAGGAATTTCCCATACAGCAGCATGCGCAGTATCTGGTGTCTAATAGCAGTTAGCTAAATATTTAGTGATTGAATATGAGTCTCTCAAAGAATTAGAAAAAGCGGCAGGTGGGGTGAGTATCTGGAAAATCTAAAGCAGAGACCATAGAAGTTGGTGTTTTTTGTAAGATTTATTTATTTATGCAAGAACTGGGGTACAGGCCAGAGGCACTGGAGGGTGAGAGAATTCACCAGAGACAAAGCGGGGAGCAGAACAGGCGAAGACACTGCTGAGAGGAGCAGTGGTCGAGGCAGGGGAGGTCTGCCGCGCTATGTGGGCATCTGCCTAGACGGCCGGGAATTGAACCCGCTCTGCAGAGGCTGCAGACAGCTTCACAGCGTGGTGCTCAACCCGCTGTGCCACCAGGGAGGCCCTAGATGTTTTTTGGTTGTTCTTTTTTTTTAAGATTTATTTATGCAGGCCTCCCCTGGTGGCCCAAGCGGTTAAGCACTGTGCTGTGGGGCCCTCTGCAGCCTCTGCAGTGCCGGCAATGGTTCCACATGGCGTGGCGGACCTCTCCTGTCGCGCCTGCTGCTCCCCTCAGCAGTGTATTTCGTCAGTCTGCCTGTTCTGTTCCCTGCTCTGTCTCTGGTGAATCCTTTCACCCTCCTGCACATCTGGACTGTACCTCAGTTCTTGTATAAATAAATACATAAATAAATCTTTTTTAAAAAGATTTGTTTATGCATACAAGAACTGGGGTGTAGGCCAGAGGTGATGGGGGTGAGAGGATTCACCAGAGACAGAGTGGTGAGCAGAACAGACAGTTCCACTGAAATACACTGCTGAGGGGCGCAGCACTCAAGACAGGAGAGGTCAGCTGCCTGGCCGCAGATGGAACTCATGCTTCAGTGGCTGGCGATAGCTTGATAGCTCTGTCTTTAATCCCTGCGCCACCAGGGAGGCCCAGAAGTTTAAAAAGAAATAGTAATAAAATACCAACTACAGTTCAGCACTACAGGCTTTACTGGAGGATAATAAAAATGCATTCTGCCTTTTTAGTTATTCAGAAACTGGTAATATTTAAACCGTACGTGGATTCCAAACTTCCATCAACACTCTGGGACATAGCATAGAGATGGAAGTAACGGCATGTGCCAAGTTAGGAAGATACGGTAGGGCATATCTGTTCATGGAAGAACTTCCTGAGGTCAGAAAGATAAAAATGTATATGATAGTAAAAAGCATTACAGAGCATGAAAAGGAATGTATTATTCTTAGGGTAATGGAGAATCATTTGAAAATTTGGAATAAAGCGGTAACATCATCCTGTTAGACAAACCCAGTGACCAGTGTGGAGAATTGGTTGGAAGGGGGCAATTTGGAGACAGGGACTGAGATATCTATGTAATGAGCATCAGTTGTGAACCAGAACTGCTAGGCACAGGAGATATAATAGTGAATGAGGAAAATACAGTTCCTGCCCTAATGAATCTTAGAGAATAATGACAGATGACAGGGATATGGCTTAAAGCAACAGCAGTAGGAACAGAGTTTAGGACAGCTGTAAACAGACTTAGCAGGTAGAATTCCCAAGACTTACAGAGTCTGTCTCTGTGAGACAGAGAAAAGCATCCAGATCACAAGGTCACTGAACTAATTTACGTTGCTTGATTAAGAAAGATCACTTCCTGGGCCTCCCCTGGTGACGCAGCAGTTGAGCGCTGGGCTGCGAAGCTGCCCACAGCCTCTGCAGCGCCAATTCGATCCCCGGCCACAGGCAATGGTCCCACATGGCACGACAGACCTTTCCTGCCGTGCCTGCTGCTCCCCTCAGCAGTGTATTTCGTCAACCTGCCTGTTCTGTTCCCCGCTCTGGTGAATTCTCTCACCCTCCTGCGCTTCTGACTGTACCCAGTGCTTGTATAAATAAATAAATAAATCTTTAAAAAAAAAGAAAGAACACTTCCTGGTCTGGACAGCCCATTAAATGATAATAGTATTTTATATTTATTTGTTAAGACCTAACTTTTTATCAGCCATTGTTTTGAGAGAGGTGGTTCTATATGTTAAGATGATATTCACGTGGGAAGCAGAACAGAGAAAGGGATTATCTAGTAACATGTTCTACTACAATGATTTCAAGCCCATGCCATTCTGCCTTTCTGGATTGCTATTTTATCTGTAGTTAGTACCACATGACTTAATTCTTTTTTATTATTCTTTTTTATTAAAGATTTATTTATTTTTATACAAGAACCGGGGTACAGGCCAGATGCACGGGAGGATGAAAGGATTCACCAGAGACAGACCGGGAACAGAACAGGCAGACTGATGAAATACACTGCTGAGGGGAGCAGCGGGCTAGACAGGAGAGGTCTGCTACGCCATGTGGGATTCTCACCGGCCGGCTGGGATTGAACCCGTGCTGCAGAGGCTGTGGACAGCTTCACAGTGCAGCACTCAACCGCCTGCACCATTAAGGAAGCCCCATGACTTAATTCTTAACCTTTCATAAACTTTACTATGGATAGGAACCATGTCTCTCATTCTTTCCTTTCCCTTCAACCATCCAGAAAGTGATTCACTTTAGATACCACTCATAATATAATTGATAATAATGATAAGTAGCACTAATCAAGCATTTAGTTTATGTCAAGCACTGTACTACATGTTAAGAGGTTGGTATTCCTATTTTATAAATGAAGAAACTGAATCTTAAGTAATATATCCGGTCATCTTAGTCAAGTAACAAAGCCAAACTTGGAGTTCAGGGCTGTCTGACATCAAAATCTTTTTCCAGTCAACATATTCTACCTGTAAGTAATAATTTTCATCAATATTTAGGATAGTAGCAAAAATTGTGAAAAAAGCCACAAAGATCAGAAGATGACGTTTGAAATGGGGGGGCATAGGTCAATATTATGTTGTCTCCCGTTCTCCCTTTGCAGGTTGGTTTACCATGACTTCTTTAAAGACCCTCTCAACTGGTTGAAAACGGGGGAAGATGTTGCCAGGGGGCCCCTGGGAGCATTGAGAGCCATATGCAAGAGGGCAGATCCTGGTCCTGTCACCATTGCTCTTGATTCACTTAGCTGGCTGCTGCTTCACCTCCCCTGTGCTTCACTCTGCCAGACCCTGAATACTCTAGGCCATTGGGACTCCCGCCCTGGTGAGACCCCTGCTTCCCCTCATTCATCTCTCCCTGCTAAGGAATGTGCCCCTTTCTACCCTAAGGAAAAACATATCTGAGACCGCGTTCATCTTTTTAGCCTTTATTCTAGTTCTTGACTTCTTCATAATGATATCTGTCAGTCACCTTTTCTCTTTTCCAAGTTCTTTTTTTCCTTAAGATTTATTTATGCATACAAGAACTGGAGTACAGGCCAGAGGTGCAGGGGTGGGGTGAGAAGATTCACCAGAGACGAGAGTAGGAACAAGAACAGGCAGATGTACTGAAATATTCTGCTGAGGGGAGCAGCAGGAAGACAGGAGAGGTCTGCTGCTCCATGTGGATTAGCTCCCTGCCCAGGGATCGAACTCATACTGCATGGCTGAGGATAGCTTCATAGTGCTGAGACTTAGCCCCTTGCACTACCAGGGAGGCACTTCAAGTTCTTTTTTACTCATTCATTTCATTCGTTCAGTAAACATTAAATATGTATGATGCGTTAGATACAATTCTAGATAATGGGAAAGTAAAAGCTAACCATAGTCAGATACTTGTCTTCTAGAAGTTCAAAGTTCCATAAAGGATACAGGCAGGTAAACAAGCAGCTATGAGATAGTCTGATAAGGGCCATCTATCATAAAGGAATATGCACAGAGTACAAGACAGTAAGGAAGGAACTGTCTTGAAGAGCAATTGGTCAGCTAGGTAAATTTGATCAGGCAAGGGGCAGTGGTACTCTGAAGTACAATGAGGGTACTACAGTGGACTTTGGAGTTAAAACACTCAGCTTTGTATCAAGGAATCAAATACCCAGCTTACTTTCAATGCTTTCATTTGCTCTGTAAAAATGGGGGAAAGGAGGGTAGAGTTTATAGTATTAGAACGAACCATTTGGAAATGTCTTTTTTTAAAGATTTATTTATTTAAGCACTGGGGTACAGGCCAGAGGTGTGGGGGGTGAGAGGATTCACCAGAGACAGAGTGGGGAACAAAACAGGCAGATTGACTGAAATACACTGCTGAGGGGAGCAGCGAGCAAGTCAGGAGAGGTTTGTTGCACCATGTGGGTCACCTCCCTGTCCAGGGATTGAACTCATTCTGCAGTGGCTGCGGATAGCTTCATAGGTTGCCTCTTAACCTCTTGCGCCACCAGGGAGGCCCAGGAATTCTTTTTTTTTTAACATAGATTATTATGCATACAAGAACTGGGTTACAGACCAGAGGTGCGGGGGCAGCGTAAGAAGATTCACCAGAGACAAGAGTGGGGAGCAGACCAAGCAGGTGACTGAAATACACTGCTGAGGAGAACAGCGGGGAGACAGGAGAGGTCTGCTGCACTATGTGGGTTAGCTCCCTGCCCGGGGATTGAACTCATACTGCACCTCTGAGGATAGCTTCATAGTGTTGAAACTCAGCCCTTTGCGCCACCAGGGAGGCCCTAGAATTGTCTTTTAAAAAAAAAAAAAAAAGATGATTTATGCATGTAAGAGCCGGGGTGTAGGCCAGAGGTGCAGGGGTGAGAGGATTCACCAAAGACAGAGCGGGAAGCAGAACAGGCTGATTGACTGAAATACACGGCTGAGGGGACCAGCAGGCAAACAGAAGAGGTCTGCTGCGCCATGTGGGTCAGCTCCCTGGCCAGGGATCGAACTTATGTTGCAGTGACTGCTGATAGCTTCATAGTGCTGAGACTTAACCCTTTGAGCCACTAGGGAGGTCCTCTGGAATTGTCCTTTTTTAAGGTCAGATTTGGTCAAATATTAGTTGTTTTACACATTTCAACCTAAAGATGCTGACCTTTGTAAGGTTGAAATGTTAAAATGTTTAGTTCAGTGCTTGACACTAAGTGTTCCTCAGCAGTGTATTTCAGTAGATCTGGCTGTTCTGCTCCCCACTTTCTCTGTGATGAATCCTCTCACCCCACCCCCACACCTCTGGCCTGTACCCCAGTTCTTGTATGCATAAATAAACAAATCTTTAAAAATAAAAAAATAAAGTTGAGGGCTGAAAGGATCAGAGCAGGGCAGTGAAAATGGCCAAGATAAATTAGGATTGTGACTGAACTATGTTTAATATGGACATCCTTTCTTTTTTCCTCTCCACTATTTTATCTCAGGACTACCCTGAATGCTCCTGACTGGCTTTCATGGCTTATATTTCTTGTCCCTCTCCAGGTGGCGGCTCCCCATTGAAACAGGTGCGTGTGCTAGGCCTGTTACATGAAGAGCTTCATGGCCCAGGCCCTTTGGGAGCATTGAGCAGCCTTGCTCAAACTGAGGTGACCCTGAGAGGGACAGCAGGCCAGACCTCAGCCCACATCCTCTATCGGAGGCACCAACAGCGCCCAACCCATCAGGTCAGAGCACCAGGTGGACTGGAGATTGGATCAGGCAGGGGAAGTCTTGATGGGAATAGCCCTGAAAATGCTGTGATTAAGCACTTCCCTGTGCTTTCATCATTTCATCCATTCCCTTATTTAATCCTCACAACTACCCATGAGGTATTGTCCCCATTTTGCAGCCTGGGCAGCAAAAATCCAGGAAGAATGAAGTTTTAAGTTACTTAACCAAGGTTATAGAGAGAGTAAGTTGTAGAGCTAGCATTTGAACTCACATTTTGTCTGAATCAGACCCTGTGAGTTTATTTAATTTTTTTATAGAGGCATGTTTATTTATTTGTTTGTTTAAGGGTTTGTTTATACATGCACTGGGTACAGTCAGAAGCACGGGAGGGTGAGAAAACCCACCAGAGCAGGGAACAGAACAGGCAGAAAGACCGAAGCACACTGCTGAGGGGAGCAGCGGGCGGCAGGAGAGGTCTGCGCGCCATGTGGGACCCTCCTCCGGTGGCCAGGGAGCAGCCGGGGCCGGGGATAGAACCAGCGCTGCAGAGGCCGCGGGCAGCTTCGCAACCCAGCGCTCAACCACTGCGCCACCGGGGAGGCCCCCTGTGAGTTTATTAAACCATAAAAGATACTGCTTTCCAGGAAATGGAAAAGAAGAGCCAGGAGTAGTTACTAGTGGGGAAAAGGAAGAAGTCTTATCTGGGGAGCCTTGTTGGAGGGATTAGAAGTAGAAAGCAAGAGCTAAAAGGACCCAGTTACAGAGATGCCTGGGAGCTCGTTAGTTTCTAAGTGCTCTGGTTTATTGAGTAAGATGGAAAAAGTCTGTTAAATGCTCTTCTTTCTTCTCAGATTCATTGGTTCTCCATCTTGTCTGACTTTAGTTTGGATCTCCAAGGAGGACCACCCCTAGAGTCCCAGGACCACCTAGATCTTCACAAACTCCAGGTATCTAAGAGTGCCAGGGCCAGGACAGGGAACTGAGTTTGGAGTCTAGCAAAAGGAGAGACTAAAAATTGCAGACTTTGGGGTGTGGTCAGGGATTCTAGCAATGGGTCATTGGCAGCATCCTTTGTACCTACAGGTGGACCCCACGACTCATTTGACCTTTAACCTTCACCTGTCCAAGGAAGAGAAAGAAGCCAAAGATAACTTGACCCTCCCCTTCCAGTTCAGCTCTGAAAAGTAAGGTTGGGGCAGATACCCAGCACCTGGGCCTAAAGGGTGGGGCAGCAGGTTATTGATTAACCTTCCAGACTTTATAGGGGTTGAAGTCCACCTCCAGAGACAGTCTAGGGAGTGGTTCTTTACCCACCCGTACTCTAACAATAGCAAAGGGCTTTTATGTCTCTTTCCCATATAGCCTTGGGTCCCACTTCCACCATTGTCTCCAAATAATCTGGGCTTGAGCAGAGCCAGGTATTACTAGTAGAGCAGTATAGGAGTATATCCCAGTACCAGACCCTGGGAAGAGACCCTGTCTCTCGGCAACAGTACTAGACTAGGAAGCTAGATGGGTACTACAAAGAGATTTATCGGGCTTAGTAGGTACGTTTTTCTGTGTGTGTGGGTGGGTGAGGCAAGACTACTATAGGATCCTTGCCCTCAAGCTGCTGAGAACTTGGGTTATTATTAGTAGAGGAGTATAGTAGTATATCCCAGTACCAGATGGTGCTTGAGTACTAACTAAACGAGGAAATCAGAGAAAGGGACTTGAACCAAGACAGAATAGAGGCCAAAGAGGGAATCACATTCATTGGGAAGAGGGTATCCAGACTACCCATCCTAACCAGCACCAATTCCTCCCTTCTCAGGCAGCGGGCTCTTCTGCACCCTACGCCAGGCCGGGCTGTCAGCCATATCTTCTATGAACCAGATGCTTATGATGACCTGGACCAAGAAGACCCAGACGATGACCTAGATGTTTGACTGGCCAGGAAATTTGACTAGATTATAAGTAGACAGGAAGGAGGAAGACCTTGGGCCCATGACCATCCTTCCATTGTTTGGTTGGCCTTACTTTGTCCCTGTCACAACTTTGTTCCATGTCTGTGGAGGCCCTGCGCTATGACCATGAGCCCAGAATCATTGTGCAATAGGACAAAAAGTGGGATGGAGTTCTCATAGAAGGTGAAAGAAAAAGAAACCTCCCCATGCCTAATAAAAATCTTAATTTTTTATTAAAGAAATTTTGGTAGCTATTTAAGTAAAAGTTGAGAGAGGACTGATGGATGGGAATTGATGAGGGACTCTAAGCACCTGAAACTTTGAGTCAGTAAGTGTTGGAGTCTGAATAACAATGAAGGGGTGGAACACACGGATGGTCAAGCATACCCCTGGTGCTCCATCAGTGTTTTTTTTTTAACTGACTAGGTATACTTCAGGGCCCAGGCAAGGATCTGAGAAGAAAGCAAAAACCCTGAAGGGGGAAAATCCAACTTTCTAAAACACACTTTTTATTATTGTACAAAAAGCACACCCTCCCCTCCTTTTGTCTTCCCACCCATTGTACATGATGTGCAAGGTTAGAGTGACTGGGAGGCTGCCAATCACTCCACATCCTGCCCACTCACTGCCATCTCTATCCCAGGTCCTGAGATTTCAGTTATCTGGACACACATAACCTTCAGTCTGCCACAAAGGGGTCCCAGATCACACATACTCCTTGTTAGAACTGGGCTTAGGGTAGGAGTGGGGTGCCCGGTATCCAGTCTTGTTCTCATTCCTAGGACAGGAACATGAGAGCAGCGAACCTCCCAGGATGACCAGAGCTGACCCTGCCCAGCCAATAAAGATTGCAGGACCAAACTCAAACCTGTGGAAAGAGGATTGGGGTCAGAGATCCTGCCCTCCCTTTGCCCACCCCAAACCTGTCCCCTTAGGAGGCAAGACTGCCGAACTTACTTAGTATTCATGATGCCCAAAGGGTTATAAAAGTCTCTGACAATCTGGTTGCCATACCAGGAGCAAACTGTCAAAGCAACGAGACCTGGAAAGAGGAAGAATTCCAATACATTAAGCCCCAAGTCACTTTGCCCACTCTTCGTCCAAAATGGGGAGAAGGGAGAAGGGCCCTTGGGCCCACCTTAGTTCTGTGACTCACCAGCCACGATGAAAATGATACCTCCGGCCATGGCTATACGGGCCTTTTTCGTTTTGTCATCTCCCCCACAGTTTGTGCACTTCATGCCCATCGTGGCCACGATCATGGCTATGAAGCCCAGCACCAGGGATACCACCATTAGGGCTCGAGTGGCCTGCACAGACGCTGCGGGGTAGGGAGAACGACACCGTCATTGCTGGAAATGGCAGTACTCGGAAGATTTGGAGTCGCCGGCTGCGCCCACCGACCAGCAGGATTCTGCGCTACCCCCGTACCCCACCCCCTGGGCCCCGCTCCGCGTCCAAGTCGCGGGCTCAAGCTGGTTAGGTCCTGCCCCCGCCTAACTGCGAGGCCTTTCAGCTCCGCCCCGCCCACTCTATCCTAGTACCCGCCCGGGGCAACAAGGTTTCGATGAAACTGTCCGAGTGGGGGGAAGGGTGAGAGAGGCCGCGACAAAGGGGAGGTAGCACCCGGATCCCCCGCACGGGCCGCACATGCCGTCCCGCGTCCCAGATCTGACCCCACTATCTGGGCCACAGGGTTTGTGGCTTCGACTAATCTGCCGATAAGATTAGAGGCCGCAGGCAGCGGCCCATGTCTGACCGCGCGCACGCTCCGCCGCCCTCTGTCGACCCCGCAGCTTCCGCCAGGCGCGGCCTTTTTTGTAGGAGAGAAAAGGGTGGGAGATGGCGGAGGCCGATTCCTGGTCAGGGCGGTGGAGCAAGGGACCACCCGGGTCTGGGACCCCGCTTTTCGAGTGGGTTGGGCCGCCGGGAGCCGAGGCCGAGCAGGGACGGAAGAGGGGGTGCAGCTGGCCCTTGCGTACTGGCCCACGTGCCGCCCAGAATCCTGACCCGCTCCCGCCCAGCCCCTCTGCTCCCGCAGCTTCCTCTTCTCCCCGCCTGCTCCCGAGCAACCCAAGGCGTCCAGCCCTGGTGACTCCGGCCCTGCCCGGCACCCCACCCCGCGACCTCGGCCCTGGGCGCGTCCGCCCCGTCGATTTCTCTGACTTACCCGGCAGGGCGAGCACCGAGTCGTATATTTTGCAGCTTATCAAACCCGTGCTCTGTGTGACGCAGTCCATCCACAGCCCCTGGTATACGGCTTGGGACGTGATGATGTTGTCGCCCGCGTACGAGCTCATCTTCCACTTCGGGATGGCTGTGGCCGCCAACAGGCCCACCCAGCCAATCAGGGCCATGGAAAACCCCAGCAACTGCAGGCCCGAATTGGCCATTTCCGCCCTCAGAAACTGGGGACGCCGGGCAGGCGACCCTGCAATAAAACAAACTTTAGGGGACTACCCCACAAAAGACCACTTGGTGGTCTTAGGTCGCTCCCAAAAAAAGCAAGAAGTTTTAGTTGAGTGACCGCAGATCTTCTCACTACCCGAAGTAAACACAAATCGACCCCCTCCGGTGGGGCGAGGGTCGCAACAGCAGAAGGAACAGGCTGCGCCTAGAGGACAGGTAGCAGACAAAGGCGATCCGCGAAGGTCCGGCGGTTCCCTCCCCAGCTCTCGGCGACCCTGCTGGAACAAAAGGTGGAGGGCCCTACTGGGCGCGGTCCTGGGCGCTGGAAGTCCCCAAAGTACCCTGGGCTGTCAGCCCCAGGCCGCTGCACCACGGAGAGGCTCCTCAGCGGGTGAGCGGGCAGGTGCGCGAGGACAGGTGCGGCGCACCTGAGTATATATATGTAGGGCGTCGGGGGCGCGCCCCCGCGGGCATCGCAGCGCCGCGGGCGGGGGGGGGGCGGGGGCGGGACCGGTGCGGAGGCCGAGGTTGACCTGACGTCACCGAAGGGACACTTACCTGAACCGGAAGTCCTGGCCCCTACCCCTCCTTGTTCAGGTAAAGAGGAAGAAACCTGAGCCCCGGTGTCACGCCCCTTCACTTGCTGGGTTTTGACCGTTGGAGGTGGGGAAAACCGAGGCTTGTCGGGAGTCCTAAGATCTGGGGCAGCCCCTCTAGACTACATTTCCCTTGGACACCAAGAAGCCCCGTTTCCTCTCTCCACCTGATGTACCTGGAACGCTGCGCAGCCGGGTGGGGAGGAGGGGATCGTCCCGGGTCAGCCTTGACTGCGCCTGTTCCCTGCCGCGGAGACTTTTGGTTCCCACTCTAGGTGCTCTTGTCCGTCTCTACTCCCCTACCCCCCACTCTTAATTTACCTTTTTTCTTTTTACGCCCCATCCCCTCCCCCCCTTATCCTAGCTGGTCCTACTGTCAAGAGCCCTAGTGTCAAGGGCTTACTGTTCTCCCCACCCTCGGTAGGCTTCTGCCTCAGTGGTTTCTTCCTTCAGCTAAATAGACCCTGGATGTCGGAGGGAATAGTGACCACCCTAGAGGTGGGTGCGAAGGGCCCAATCCCCCAGAACTCCCCGCGCGTCAGCATCCCTCCACTTCCACAGCGCCTCCCCCTCTGCCATCCTCGTGCCTCTGTCTCATCTGTCGGTGGCCCTCCTGCTGTGTCCTCCACCAGAACTCCACTTTCTTGGCCTCCATCCCCATCCCTGACATGACTTAAAGCTTGGGCCCTTCGCACCCACCTCTAGGGTGGTCACTATCCCCTCCGACATCCAGGGTCCATTTAGCTGAAGGAAGAAACCACTGAGGCAGAAGCCTACCGAGGGTGGGGAGTACAGTAAGGCCTACACCCAACATTCCCCTCTCTGGGGGTCTTTCCAAACCTGTCCACCTTTACCTCCCCCCTTTTCCCCCAGGGACCCCCCAGCCATATGCCATATCCTTGGTTCCCAGCCTGGACCTGCCTAATTTGCATGGACTCTCCCATGCTCCCACCATTCTATCCTCCACAACTTCTGGGATTCAGCCCTGACTCCACTTCACCCTCCTGTTCCTCTCACTCTACCCCTCTACCCAAGATGTCCCCTTCCTCAGGACATGTCTTCTAAGCATCCCTCATTTGCTCATTCCTGACTCATCTTTTATTATTTCCTTCTTCCTGCCTTTTCTGCTACCTGTTTCTCTCCCCTCTTTAATCTACTTTTTAAAAAAGATTTATTTATTTATGCATACAATAGCTGGGGTACAGGCCAGAGATGTGGGGGGTGAGAGGATTCACCAGAGACAGAGTGGGGAGCAGAACAGCAGATTGACCGAAGTACACTGCTGAGGGGAGCAGTGGGCGAGACAAGAGAGGTCTGCTGTGCCATGTGGGTCACCTCCCTGGCTGGGGATCAAACTCGTGCTGCAGAGGCTGCAGACAGCTTCATAGGTTGCATCATAACTCCTTGCGCCACCAGGGAGGCCCTCGTTAATCTACTTTGTACCCTATCTCCAGCTCCCCTGGAGTCAGCATCCCCAGGTAGTCCTTCTTTCTCTTACGTGTACTCTTCTTCCTGTGTGCACATTACTCCCCCATTCTTGCCCAGTCTCCTTCCAATCCACCTCTTTTCAACCTTCTCAAACCTCTGACTTACCCACTTTTTTTAAGTTCTCATTTCATTTTTCTCCCTTTTTTTAACCTCTCCTGTCACATTTTTTTCATTGTTCCTCTTGAACAGTCTCTGTAAGTCTTCTTTTATTCAATAAACTTATTAAAGTTCTCCTCACACTAAGCTAATCAGCCTGGTTTTTTTCTTCAAAAAGCAGACTGTAATGAACTCATTTTTATCATTCTACTTTTAATTAATGGTGAGTTTTTTTAAGGTGATTTCCAGCTATAAAGTCCCATGTTTCTCATTACCTGAGTACAGTTGATCCTTGAACAACACAGATTCCAACTGCATTGGTCCACTTATATAGATTATTTTCAATAATCTATAAATGTACTTTCTCTTCCTTATGATTTTCTTTTTTTTTTTTAAGATTTTATTTATTTATTTATACAAGCACTGGGTACAGTCAGAAGCGCAGGAGGGTGAGAGAATTCACCAGAGCCAGAGCCAGGAACAGAAGAGGCAGACTGATGAAAAACACTGCTGAGGGGAGCAGCGGGGCGGCAGGAGAGGTCTGTGCGCCATGTGGGACCCTCTCTGGCGGCCAGGGATCGAACTGGCGCTGCAGAGGCTGCGGGCAGCCTCACAGCCCAGAGCTCAACCACTGCGCCACCAGGGGAGACCCCCTTATGATTTTCTTAATAACATTTTCTTTTTCTCTTTCTCTTTCTAACATTTTCTCTAAATAACATTTGCTTTATTATAAGTATACAGAATATAATACATATAACTGTAAACATGTTAATTGACTATGTCCTTAATAAGGCTTTCTAAGCTATTAAATTTTAGGGGAGTCAAAAGTTATATACATGGAAAAGATAGATTTAAAAAGTTATATATGAATGTTCGACTGTGAGGGAATGTCACCACCCCTAGCCTCCACTTTTTTCAAGGGTCAACTGTATATCCAACTGCTCTCCAAACTCACTTGCCCCACCTCAGACCAAGTCACCATCTTGCCAGATGACTCACTTTAGTTATGTTCAAAGCAAAGTCCTTGATTCCCCACTTGTCCTTTGTTGTTGTTGTTTTAGAAAGTTGGGTCTTGTCACTATCTGTTTGAAATCTTCCAGCCACACTTCTTAGCTCCTACTGCTCCACTGGATTTAGCAAATAAGTACCATACCATAGTATGGCTATGGTATCGGCTCTGTGCTTCAGCCACACTGGCTTCTGTCTTCCTGAAATGTACCATGTTCCTTGCCATCAAAATGCCTACGAACACTCTGTTCTCTATGCCTGGATGCTCTTCTCTCTACTCCCACCCCTTCTTCTATCCCACTAACCAACTCATTCTTCAGCTATCAGCTCAAATGTCGCCTCTCCTCTGGAGCCTGATCTGACTACTCCACCCTCAAACTAAATCAGATCACCTCCTCAATGCTGTCACCACTACTTCTGCTTTTCTTTCAAAGATTTTGTCAGAGTTTGAAATTATTTACTTTGTGTGGTCATTTTTTTAGTGTCTGTCTCTCCACTGTATTATATATCCCAAGAGGGCAGAGATGTATGTTTTATCACCAATAAATACTTGATGAATGAATGAATGAAAGGCAAATAGTAATGTTTCCATCTACTTGTTCAACAGATAGTTTCTGAGTCCCTGTATAATGTACCAGACACTGTGCTTAACACTTGGATACAGTTATAAACAAGATAGATAAGGACATTGTACTCATGCAATTAGATCGAGAGGGAGGAAGCAAGCAATAAAAACATAAACAAAAGAGTACATGTTTCATAGGCAATAAAACAGGATAATGTGATGAGGTTGGATCCACTTTAGAGTGAAGGCAGGGAGACCTTTCTGAGGGAGTAACTGAAGGAAGTACTTCTGAGGAAGTAATAGTAAGCCAGTCATGAGAGAATCATATTTCAGGCAAAGGGAACAGCAAATGCAAAGACCCTATGTCGGTTGCTCCTTGGAGACTTGGAACAGTTAAAGCAGCATCTCTCAACCTCAGCAGTATCACCATTTGGGGTCAGTAATTCTGTTGTAGTTCCTGTGCATTGTGGGATATTTAGTAGCATCCTTTCTTTCTTTTTTTTTTTTTTAAAGATTTATTTATTTATACAAGCACCGGGCACAGTCAAAAGTGCTGGAGGGTGAGAGAATTCACCAGAGCGGAGAACAGAACAGGCAGACTGACGAAGTACACTGCTGAGGAGAGCAGCGGGCAACAGGAGAGGTCTGCGCCCCATGTGGGACCCTCCCCTGGCGGCCTGGGATCAAACCAGCGCTGCAGAGGCTGTGGGCAGCTTCACAACCCAGCACTCAACCGCTGCGCACTGGGGAGGCCCTATTTCTTTTTTTTAAAGATTTATTTATTTATGCGTACAAGAACTGGGGTATATGCCAGCGGCGGTGGGGGGGTGGGGGGCAAAGGCGAGAGAATTCACCAGAGACAGAGTGGGAAGCAGAACAGGTAGATCTACTGAAATACACTGCTGAGGGTGCAGCAGGCGAGACAGGAGAGGTCTGCTGCGCCATATGTGGGTCAGCTCCCTGGTCAGGATAGAACTCATGCTGCAGAGGCTGGCATGGCTTGATAGCCCTGTGTCTTTAACCCCTGCACCACCAGGGAGGCCCAGCATCTTTATTTCTATTGTTTAGATGCCAGTAGAACTCTCCCCTGAACTCCAGTGTGACAATCAAAAATGTCTTCAGACATTGCCAAATATCCCAGAGAGGGGAGGGGTAAAGCTGGTACCAGTTAAAGAATCACTGGTATAAAGTATGACTAGTCAACATCATTGTGAATTTTTCCCTCTAGAAGCCTTCAAGTAGTTGGGTGCAAGGAGTGAAAAATGGATGGTTGGAAATAACCAGGGGTGGGTCTTGCTAAAAAAGAAAAGTAAGGGGGCCTTCCTGGTGGCGCAAGGGATTAAGTCTCAGCACTATGAAGAAATCCACAGCCACTGCAGCACAAGTTCAATCACCCCACCGGGAGCTAACCCACATGGCACAGCAGATCTCTCCAGTTTTATCGCTGCTCCCCTCAGCAGTGTACTTCAGTCAATCTGCCTGTTCTGTTCCGCACTCTATCTCTGGTGAATCCTCTTACCCCCCACACCTCTGGCCTGTACCCCAGTTCTTGTGAACATAAATAAATAAATCTTTAAAAAAAGGAAGACCATGAATCAGGTGCAAAAGCTGTTTGTGAATGTGAGTAAATGACCAGGCTGGAAAACACTAGCAACCATTAGAATTGGTGGGTAATACACTTCCCGACTCCTTGTCTGGAGTTCCAGAACTCCAAGGAGCAGAGGATTTTGTTTATTTTTTTAAAAAAGATTTATTTATTTATGCATACAAGAACTGGGGTGTAAGCCAGAGGTGCATGTGTGTGTGTGTGTGTGTCTGTGTGCATGCATGCGTGTGTGTGTGTGTGTGTGTGTGTGTGTGAGAGAGAGAGAGAGAGAGAGAGAGAGAGAGAGAGAGAGAGAGAGAGAGAGAGAGAGAGAGAGGATTCACCAGAGATCATTGGGGAGCAGAAAAGTCAGATGAACTGAAACACACTGCTGAGGTGAACAGCAGGCGAGACAGGAGAGGTCTGCTGCCTGTGCCATGTAGGTCAGCTCCCCGGTAGCTGAGGATCAGGGGATCAAAATGGTGCTGTAGTGGCTGGCAGTAGCTTGATATCACTGTCTTTAACCCCTGCACCACCATGGAGGCCCAAGCAGAGGATTTTGAAGGAAAAGGAAGATTAATGTTCTAGATGCAGCATTGGGGAGCAACTCGAGACCCTGAAGTATAGGGAGTAAAGTCAGAACATAAGCTTTATTAAGAGGGTTGCCAGGGAAGTGTGTCCTCCAAGACAGCCAAGTATAGGAAGGGAACAGTCAAAGAGGCTGGGCATATAAAGATGATGGCAGTCATTGAGTCCAGAGATCACAGTAGAAAAGTTCAAAAGATCAAGTCTGCTTGGGAGATTGGGTCAGATGAGCATATATACCACAGCATGGGGATGATGAGTAATATTAAGAGATAAGCAACCTGATCTAGGAATCCAGCTGACGTGTTTATTTTGATGGGAAAAATGTGTTATGAGTTCTGAAAAATAAATGGACTTGAAAACTTGCAGTATTATTTTAATAATACGTAGTATTATTCAAAAACTAATAACTGTACTGGTCACTGGTTATTACTTTACTGATCAGACCAAGAAGTGTTATAGACCCACATAAACCATTCCAGGTTTTAATTACACCTCACATAATTATTCCTGAGCCTCAGTTGACACATCTATAAAATAGGCATCATAATATTTTCCCTGCTTAGGAAATGGGAGACTCAGTCCAATAATCTCCCCTGGCTCAGCCTAGAATGCATTTTGAGATACAGATTTGGAGAATGTGTAAAAAAGTGACTTGCTCTTTAAAGAGGCTAGGGTATTCCTGCCTCTGAAATCAGGATATTGTATTAGGATAATACAAGAAAGGTATTAATATTATAGAATCATTTCATCTTTAAATATGAGTGCAAAAATCAAATAGTAATAAAATATTACTTAACTGGATGAAATTAAAGAGTAAAATATCAAAACTGGAAAGTTTACCCTAGGAATACAAGGGTTTCAATACTAGAAAATCCATCAATGTAATTCACCACATTACCAGACTAAAGAAAAAAATTAATATATCTTAAAGCATTTGATAAGGCTCAACATCTACTTATGATAAGAACTCTTAAAGATTAGAAAGGAAATTTTCATACTTAACGAAGAAATGTTTTGATTCATCTGTTTTATGATTAGGAAAAGGACAAAGATGTCCACTATTATCCCTTTTGTTTGATAGTCCCTTGAGAAATACTACAAGGAAGTAAAAGGAGTAGTGCAGAGGACAAAATAAAACTAATTTGCAGATGACATAGTCATTTGCTTAGAAAAGCAAATAGATCAACAGAGACTATTAGAACTAGCAAAGATGTTCAACAAGATTGAGATCAACTTACATACACACACCAAAAAGTCACTAATATTTTACTGTACTAGCACTAACCAATTCGAAATGTAATAAAAAATAAAATTGAATTTGCATCAGTGGCAAAAATTATAAAACATCTCAGAAGGTAACCTAGACCTTAGAAAATCTCAGTGGGAAGTTTTTTTGAAGATTTACTTTATTTATGCATGCAAGAACTCTGGTACAGGCCAGAGGTATGGGGAGTAAGATGATTCACTAGAGAGAGTGGGGAGTGAAACACACAGATCTACTGAAATACACTGCTGAGGGGAGCAGCAGACTAGACAGGAGAGGTCTGCTGCGCCGTGTGGGTAGCTCCCTGGCCAGGCAGGATCAAACTTGGGCTGCAGAGGCTGCCAACAGCTTGATAGTGCTGTGTCTTTAACCCCTGCGCCACCAGGGAGGCCCTCGAAAATTTTATTTTAATTCTAATAAAAGAACACATAGAGAAATAATTCATGCTTTTAGTGTGATGATTTAACTAATAAAGATATCTGTTTTCTCCAGAACAACTTACAATTTAATATATTACCAGTAAAAAAAAGAAAAAGCCCAGCTATTTTTTTTTAAGATTTATTTATTTATTTATACAAGCACTGGGTACAGTCAGAAGCACGGGAGGGTGAGAGAATTCACCAGAGCCAGAGCAGGGAACAAAACAGGCAGACTGATGAAATACAGTGCTGCGGGGAGCAGTGGGCACAGCAGGAGATGTCTGCGTGCCATGTGGGACCCTCGCCAGTGGCCAGGGATGGAACCGATGTTGCAGAGGCTGCCAGCAGCTTCGCAGCCCAGTGCTCAAACGCTGCGCCACCAGGGGAGGCCCCAAGCCCAGCTATTTTTTAAAGAACTTGATAAGTACACCCCAAATTTGTATGGGACAAGAAAAAACCACAGATGGTTTAGTCTGTGGAAGAGTAATAAAAAGAATCTTGCCCTTCCAGAAATTTAAACTTGCTACAATTCATTATGAAGTACAGCAACATTGACCTTGGAGCACTAATGCTAGAACAGATACATCAATGGAACAGAATAGAGCTCAGAGACAGACACAAATATATATCAGAATTTGATATGTGAAAAATGTAGTTCACTAGGGAAAAAAATTAACTGTATCCCTAACACCCAAAACAGGGATGAACTACAAAAAAATTTTTTACAAAGACCTAAATGAAGAGACTATAAATACAACGTTATTGGAAGAAAAGGTAAGAGAATATATTTGTGTGCAGAGATGGAAAAGAACATATGCAAATTTTCAAAATCACAAACCATCGGGGAAAAAAATGGTTAGTTCAATTACTCCAAAATTAAGGATTTCTAGTCAATGAAGTTCACTAAGGAAAAATTAATAGGAAACGACAGGGCCTCCCTGGTGGCGCAAGGGATTAAGCACCGCACCATGAAGCTATCTACAATCTCTGCAGCATAAATTCAATCCCAACCGCCAGGGAGCTACCCACATGGTGCAGCAGACCTCTCCTGTCTCACCCGCTGCTCCCCTCAGCAGTGTATTTCAGTCAACCTGCCTGTTCTGTTCCGCACTCTGTCTCTGGAGGATCCTCTCAACCCCCACCCCTGCATCTCTGGCCTGTACCCCAGCTCTTGTAGGCATAAATAAATAAATCTTTAAAAAAAAAAAAAGAAATGACAAAGTGAGAGAAAATATTTGTAAAGTCCAACTATGACAAAGAACTAAGGTGTTTTTTTTAAACACTTGCCAATCAAAGAGAAAAATACTTCAAGAGAAAAATAGAGAATATAAGGAGGGAACGTATAAAAGAAGAAAACCAAAGTGCTAACCAATGTTCCAAACCATATCACATTTCCTATTGAATTACAAATATTAGAATCCAAGCAACTTCTCATTTATGTCATTAAAATCTCATGTAGTCACATTGTAGATTTAAAAAGACTGTCTTAGGTTCACGAAAATGTGAAAGAACTGGAATTTTCATACATTGCTGAAAATGTAAAATGGTACAACCACTTTGGAAAACAGGCAGTTTCATAAACAGTTACACAAACACCTATTATACAGTCCAGCCACTCCACTACCAGGTGATTTCCCAAGTAACAACATATAGCTATACTGAAGCAGGAAGTTTCCGATGCCTGCTTCTTGAGAGTATCTGATGTTTAGTTTCTGCTGCTTTCCCAAGCCTGCTGCTTGGGGGAGTCTACGGCTTTGATTCTGCTGCTTGCTGGAGCGGAGAAGTTGCTGGGTGTACTGCACTGCTTGTTCACAGCGGTAGCCATGACTACCTTGAACCCCCTTCTGGAACAATAAAGAATGCTTATGCTATGATGGATGGGATAGCAAGTTTCCTTACAGAAACTGTATGAAACCTTGCCATTTTTACTCTTGGGTGCTCAACGCTTTGGGGAGCGATCCCACAGAGCCCCCCCCCCCCGCCCCCTCTCCCCCGTGGGATCAACCAGGACAATGAAATCTCTCTCTCTCTCTACCTCTCTGAGTGCTGTCTGATATCTCTGGGAAATTGCCCTAACAATACAAAGACTTGTGCCTAACCTTTCCTAGCAATTTTATTTACAATAGTCCCAAATTAAAAGTAACCCAGGGACCTCCCTGGTGGCGCAAGGGTTAAGAGGCAGCACAAAGAAACTATAAGCAGCCTTGGAGCTGACCCACGTGGTGCAGCAGACCTCTCCTGTCTCTCCCACTGCTCCCCTCAGCAGTGCATTTCAGTCAGTCTGCCTGTTCTGCTCCCCACTCAATCTCTGGTGAATCCTCTCACCCCAGCCCATCTCTGGCCTGCACCCCAGCTCTTGTAGGCATAAATAACTAAATCTTTAAAAAAAAAAAAAAAAAAGACTTGCATATGAGAACTTTAAATAAAAAAAAAAAAAACCCAAATCTTCATCAACAGGTGAATGCATAATCAAACTAATTACTATTGGTAATCAAATCAATGACTTTCACTAATAAGAAGGAATTTTTAATTTATGCAACCACATAGACAAACCTCAAAATAATTGTTATGTGAAAGAAGCCAGACAAAAGAAATACATAAAATTCTAGAAAAAGCAAAATTGTCTTTAATGACAAAGAGATTTGCCCAGGGATGGAAGAAGGGATTGAAGGGAAGGATTATAAAAAGGTACACAAGAAACTTTGGGGATCATGGGTATATTCATTGTGTTGATTGTGGGAACACTCATGGGTACATATGTATGTCAAAGAAAACAATTTAAATATGTGCAGTTTATTGTTTGTCAAGTATACCTCCATAAAACTGTTTTACGAATATTATTCAATTTATTCTAAGCACTAGATGAATATTATACTCTTCACCTTCATTAAAACCCTAAGATGTTGATTCTACTATTATCTCCCATCTCCCTATAGAGAGGTAAATAAGGCACAAGGGACTTAGGTGACATCCTTAGGGACACAAAGTGAATATGAGAGCTGGGGCTCAATCTCAGGCAGTTTGAGCTGAGTCCATATCCTTTGCTAACTGGGAGGGTGTAATGGTAACAACATTCTAGCACTGCAGTTGGTAGTGACAGTCATTCTGAAGAACAAGCTGGCAGTACTTAGTCAAATTAGGTCTACATATACACTATGACTCAGCAATTCTGCTGGAGATAGATATAAAGACAGATAATTTTCATGGTGAATTTTCAAAACACACACAGAGTCAATTTCTTTTCCTACCTTCCATGCCATTTTTGTTTCTTCCTCCCAATTCTCTTATTCCTGCTGTCTCCTCTCCTACTTTCCCATCACTTCCACACTCTTCAAATTACTCTACCTCCTATATCTGCTACTGACTCACTTTCCTTGATTTCGCTTCCTCTGGGGTTTAAACTTGGATGGGTTCCTGAGAAACATCAGAACCAAAACCTCTCAAAGAGGAGGAATGTACATTGCCCTAAGTGGCAGGACATACCCTCAGCCAGCTCTCTACCCACTAAGCTTACTTTTCATCTGCCCCCCAAAGGGTGCTGTTCTACTCCTTTCCCTCTCCCTGCCTGCCTCTCTTTATGGTATTTTAGCATCCCTGCTTCTCCTTTTACCTTGCTAGTAATCACTTCTGCTTCTTTCTGTTCACACATGTTTCATTCTCCTCAGTGTTCAGACCTTGGTTCTTCATCTACACTGCTTTAGTCAGATAGTTGGAACCAGTCACCAAATGGCTACCTTTTTTTTTTTTTTTTTGCTCCCCACTCTGCATTCTTGGCTATAGGCACTAACCTTCATTTCATTTATTCAGCAAACATGAACTGAATGCCCACCCTAGTCTAGCTACTCCCGTTCTGGGGACAAAGTGGTAAACATAGCAGCGGTAAATGATCTATTGTTAAGATGAAGTATGGAAAAGAAACAATAACAATAAACTATTCTGGGAACACACGACTTTCTGGAGCAAAGTCAAGGGAGGTTTCACAGAGGGGCAAACTTGTTTTGAAGGGTGAATAGGAACCCCTGGTATTTCAGACTGAGAGATCAGTATAGCAAAGACACTGTGGAGTGAAACATGAAACCCTAAAACTTATATTCAAGGTTCAAGAGGTATCAATAGTTATCAACTTAAAAAGATATAAGTCATGTGAGGCAGAGATAGGAGGGGAAAGGCAGGATGGTTTGTTCTCTCTGAAGATGAGTTTGAACTTGACAGTCGGGGCAACAAAGAGCCAGTGACTTTGGGGGCAGGAATGATGTGGTTGAATTTCATATTTATTATCTACCCTCCATGTAAGAAAAGACTTGTCAGGGTGATGGTTGTGTCCATCAAAGTGGCAGCAGGATATGTGGAGATGAACTGGACAGTTTAGGCCGTCAAAGCACCAAAGTTGGTAACTAACTGGATAAGGTGGGCGCAGGACAGAAGGAATAAAGCATGACTTCAGGAGGGATAGGAGGGGCCAGAGAATGCCCGGCCAGGTCTCCGCTCTCCCACCAGGGGGCGCTACAGCTCCACGCTTCCGAGGCTGCTTTTCCCAGCCGCGCGCTCCCAGTTCTTCCTTCGAGGGTTCGGCTTCTCCGGACGCGCCGACTCTGGTTTGTACCCTCTCTGCTGGGCAGGATTTAGCTGGAGAGTCAAACCCGGAGCGGCCTCCAGAGAGCGTATCTAAGAGGTTTCTCGCCGCCAGCACACTCGTCGTGACTCAGGGACATCTGGGCGGTTGGGGGAGTCGATGTGACCACCAGTGCCCTCGGGTCGCCTCCAGAAACCAACGAACCTGGGAACAGGTGTGGGGATCAGCCAAATAAGCGGCGCCCAGAGCAAGCAGGGATGCATGGGAAGACCATCGAGCCCAGACATCGCCCTGCTAGGAAAGGAATTCCTAGCGGGTGGGTACCCCGGGGTTACCCCCGCGTGGGGAACGCGTCGCGGACCCTTTAAGGCTCCATCATCCCTCCCCTCCTCCGCGCCGGACGGGCCAGGTCACTCGGGACCTGACATTTGGCGTCTCCCAACGTGGGAACTAAAAATAACCTCCCCGGGTTACTTCAGGCCACTCCTGCTCACCCACCCGGCGCCTCGGCTCCCGCGCAGTCCCAGGTCGCCCCACTTCTTCCCCGGGCCACTCCTTTCCCTCGGAACCCCCAGTCCCGACCCGCGGCGCTGGGCTTCAAACCGCTTCTCCGGCCCCAAACTTTGGGGTGGGCGGAGCATCCACACGAGGCGGGCCGGGCTCGGGGCGCGGCTCCCGGGCACGCGGGCGGGTGTGGCCCGGAGCAGCCCGGCGCCCGCGCAGGCCGCCCGGGGGGCGTGGCCTCCCGGGGTGTGCGGGCTCCTGGCCAATGGGTGTTGTGAAGGGCGTGGCCCGTGGGGGGCGGGGGTTCCGTGGGGGCGCTTCGGGTCTTTTCCCCCTAGCCGGGCTCTGCCAGATTCCCGGGATCCCTGCTGCTCTCTGGCTCTTTGGCTTGTGGCTGTGGATCCCGCCAGGACCGCCCTCCGCACGTCGCTCCGGGACCCCAAGCGCCCCGCGCCCTCTGCCCTTCAGCCCAGGCCGCAGACCCCTATCGCCGCCTCTGGTCGACTGCAGCTCCTGCGCCCCCAGCTGCCAGGACAAGATGCCGTCGGGCTTCCAACAGATCGGCTCAGAAGTAGGGTTCAGCTTGTTGGGGCAAAACGGGGGTGCGCATCCTGCTTTGGTCGGGCCGGGGTCGCGGTTGGGGTCAGCTAGGGGGCGGTCCCTGCGCAGGCGCAGGGGGAGGCGGCAGGAGTCGCTATTTATATACCTGGACCGTACACCCCGTGACCGTCGGATTCCAATCCCTCCAAGGCAGAGAGGGTCTGGGGGGCGCTTCGGGGGCACGGGCCACCGTGGTATTCCGCGAGTTCAGGGTTAGCCCCCTTCTCTAACGCGCGGCGCGTTCCTCGGGGGTCGGGGACACCCTGCCCTCTATCCAAGTTGAGAAAGCAGATTCAGGCGGGTCTTGTCCTCCAGGACCTGTCCGTCTGGCCAGGACCTGGGGCAGTTTTTCGAGGACGGGAGGCTCTCCGTGGGCCCCCACCCCCATTCCTGGCCACCCTCCAGGACGCTGAACTTTCCTTTGGCCCCATGGTTGGTGGAGGGGCGGAGGGGAGTGTCAGGCCCCCCCTCCCCCAGCTCAGGTTTCCGCTTGGAGACAGACTGTGCCGCCAGGGAGCGGCCACCAGTGCCACCGCCCCTCACACCACCTTCCCGCCCCCAACCCCTGGGCATGATTCTTCCAGGCAAAAGCCTGTACGGCCCCCTCAGCCTTCCTCCTAGTTTGGAGGGGGAGGGGAGGGGAGGCCAGGGCGGAGACAGAGAAGGCCACCCCAAGGGCCACAGGCCAAGAGGAATGACCGAGATGTCCTTTTTGGAATTGCCCTTCTTGAGCCTGTTGGGGGCCTCCAGGAGCCGCCGGCTGAAAGAACCCCTCGTGGGGAGGGAAGAGGACACAGACTGACGATGATAATGCACTTGTTAGTTTATAAAACCGGCATTGTCAGAGAGACTGTTAACATCTGGTTAACATTTGGTTTTCACACTTTCACTGTCGGGCAAAACAGGTAACATTGCCCCTATCTCACAGAAGAGGAAATCTATAAGTTCAGAGTAGGGAAGTGACTTGCCCAAGGTCACACAAATCTGAACTCAGGTCTCTTGAGGCCAAGCCTGTCCCAAGGTCACAGAGGAATTGTGAGACCTAGGTCAGCCTGTGCGACTCAAACATGCCGTTTCTCCTCCATGCCAGGGTTACTGTTGGATTCTTCCTGCTCCTGTTTATATTGAGATCCCTAAGCTATTCCTAATATGGCCCAGTTTTCCTCACCCAACATGTTGGATGGAACCCAGCATCTTAAAACTCCAGCTAGGCCTGGGTGCTTGACGGAGGAAAGAAACCACATCATTCTCATGTGACATGCCTCTTCTCTGCTTCTGCCTGCCCAGGATGGGGAACCCCCTCAGCAGCGCGTCACAGGGACCCTGGTTCTCGCTGTATTCTCTGCTGTGCTTGGCTCCCTGCAGTTTGGCTACAACATCGGGGTTATTAATGCCCCGCAGAAGGTGAGGGGCCTGCAGCTGGCAGAGTGGGGGTACCCAAACAAGGAGGGCAGGGGGCATTTGGATAAACAGAGAGGGACGATCTGCAGGAAATCAATTTATGCCGTCCTCCAGGTGATTGAACAGAGCTACAATGAGACGTGGCTGGGGAGGCAGGGGCCTGAGGGACCTGGCTCTATCCCACCCAGTACCCTCACCACCCTCTGGGCTCTCTCTGTGGCCATCTTTTCTGTGGGTGGCATGATCTCCTCGTTCCTCATCGGCATCATCTCTCAGTGGCTGGGAAGGTATGGGACTGGAGGGCAAGGGTGGGAGAATAGGAAGGGAGCCACATCAGGGTAAGACTCTAACTCTCAGTCTTATTCTTTGCCTTCCAGGAAGAGGGCTATGATGGTCAACAACATCCTGGCAGTGCTGGGGGGCACCCTCATGGGCTTGGCCAATGCCGCTGCTTCCTATGAGATGCTCATTCTTGGACGGTTCCTCATTGGAGCCTACTCAGGTACCTGCCAGCACTATGGCTTTGCACAGTGCCCTATTCTCCTTCACCATCGCTGGGCTTGGGGGCAGGAGTGGGCAGCTGCCCTCAGCCCTCTTCTCTTCCCTCTGCCCAGGGCTGACATCGGGGCTGGTGCCCATGTACGTGGGGGAGATCGCCCCCACTCACCTGCGGGGTGCCTTGGGGACACTCAACCAACTGGCCATCGTCATAGGCATTCTGATTGCCCAGGTGACTGGGCCTGGCCTCAAGGGGTCTCTGTAGGGGGTTGGGGTGAGTCTCTGGGTAACAGGCTGAATGGCCTGCCCTCCTTCCTACCCTGCTCCCACAGGTGCTGGGCTTGGAGTCCTTGCTGGGCACTGCCACCCTATGGCCACTACTCCTGGGCATCACAGTGCTGCCTGCCCTTCTGCAGCTGGTCCTGCTGCCCTTCTGTCCAGAAAGCCCCCGCTACCTCTACATTATCCGGAACCTGGAGGGGCCTGCCAGAAAAAGTGAGCCTCCCCCCATCTTGCTAGTACCGGCCTTTCCAGACCCCTCCCTGCCCTCTCAAGTCTGACCCTCTTTGCCTCCAGGTCTGAAGCGCCTGACAGGCTGGGCTGACGTATCTGGAGCACTGGCTGAGCTGAAGGAGGAGAAGCGGAAGCTGGAGCGCGAGCGTCCCTTGTCTCTTCTCCAACTGCTGGGCAGCCGTACCCATCGGCAGCCCCTAATCATTGCAATCGTGCTGCAGTTGAGTCAGCAGCTCTCGGGCATCAATGCTGTACGTATGCAGCAACCTCTGGGCAGGGCAGGGGTAAGGAACAGCTTAAGAGGAGGAGAGAAGGGAGTAAGCCCCTCTCATAACCCCAGGGTGAGTTCAGCTTGGTGTGGCTGCAGGGGAGGGAGGAACATCCCTGCCATCCCCTTTTCTTCTCCTTCACCTGTAGGTTTTCTATTATTCAACCAGCATCTTTGAGACAGCGGGGGTAGGGCAGCCAGCCTATGCCACCATAGGAGCCGGTGTGGTCAACACAGTCTTCACCTTGGCCTCGGTAACTGCTAGCTTCTGGAATGGCCCCCACCATTGACTTCACATCCCAGGGAGTCTTGGAGGTTCTACTTTTGGTTGCCTCCCCACCTGCCCAATCTCTCCCACTATCTGTGCCCTGGTCCTAAGTCCTCAACTCTCCACAGGTGTTCTTGGTAGAACGGGCCGGGCGCCGGACACTTCATCTGCTAGGCCTGGCAGGAATGTGTGGCTGTGCCATCTTGATGACTGTGGCTCTGCTTCTGCTGGTGAGGCCTGGGGAGTAGGACAGGGAGTAATGGCCCAATCCATGGGAACTGCCCCAAGAGGCTGTGTGGCCAGCCAGGGCCATTCCTTAATGTACATGCCTTGGGTTCTGGGTGTGCCAGGACCATGATCTGTGCTCCTGAGGGAGCCAGACTGTACCAGGGTCTGCTCTGGAAGAAAGCTGGGGCTCAACTTCAGCAGCCAGAAAGGAGATCTGTTACTAAACCTCAGGAACAATGAACCTCAGGAACTCAGGAGGAAAATAACTTAATAGTTTAAGAGCTGAGAGGCTATAATTTTCCCTCTACCCAGAATTGGCATGGGGCAGACAGCTGGATGTCAGTGCTCAGAAATGCTCAAGAGCTTTGAGCATTGTGAGCTCCCACTGTGAGCTGCTGAGAGGGGTAGATTTCAGTTCTTTGGGTTGAGAGCAAAGGAAGTTTCAGGAAGCCCTGACCAGAATTCCCTCCCTGCCTGTCCCCCAGGAGCGGGTTCCAGCCATGAGCTACGTCTCCATTGTGGCCATCTTTGGCTTTGTGGCATTCTTTGAGATTGGTCCTGGGCCCATCCCCTGGTTCATCGTGGCTGAGCTTTTCAGCCAGGGACCCCGTCCGGCAGCCATGGCCCTGGCTGGTTTCTCCAACTGGACCTGCAACTTCATCATTGGCATGGGTTTCCAGTACGTTGCGGTAGGTCCTCTGTCCCCATTCCAATTTTCCATACCATAGAGCAGAGGAGGACAATTCACAACGAGTCCACTAGCTTTACAGTCAGGGACCCCCCACCCCAGCCCACAGAATACTCACCTGGGGATCACTTTGGTAGACCACATGGGCCCCCAAGACTACCTACTCCACCAAAATCAAAGGAAAGAAGGGAGCTGAACTAGACTGGATAGTAACAGAGGTGTCGTCCAAACAAACTAGTGGCCTAACTTTAGACCAGTGATAAACTGCAATGTTAAACTGCATATGAATGCTGTGAATGGCAGGGAATCCACACTCACGGTGGAGTAACAGGATGGAAAGAAGGTAAAAACTAACCAGAGAAGAGTTGGGGCTCAGGGAATCCCTTTTTTCATGAATTCTCACTGCTGGTCATTTCTACTGCCCTGCCAAAGAGCCACCTGCTTTCTGCAGTGCTCCCACCCCTCTTCCCTTTGCCAACACCTTTTTCTCCACCTGTCCCAGGATGCTATGGGTCCCTACGTCTTCCTTCTTTTTGCGGTCCTCCTGCTTGGCTTCTTCATCTTCACCTTCTTAAAAGTGCCTGAGACCCGAGGCCGGACATTTGACCAGATCTCAGCTGCCTTCCGCCGGACACCCTCTCTTTTAGAGCAGGAGGTGAAACCCAGCACGGAACTTGAGTACTTAGGGCCAGATGAAAATGACTGAGGGGCCAGGCCTGGGTGGGAGACCGTGTTCTCTACCTCCCAAAGACCCCCTCCTTTCCTCCGCAGCACTTTAACCTTCTCTTCCCCATTACTTCCAGGCCAGAGAAAACCCCTGCAGCCTGATAGAATTGGGAAGCTAGAAGGATGGGTGGTCTGAGCACCCCCTCATTCCCCGTGTGTGACTCTCTTGGATTATTTATGTGTTGTGGTTAGGCTGTGGCCATAAGGGTGGGTCATTCTCCCCTTTCCTTTCTTCCATAGTCTACCCCTACTCGCCTCAGTTCCAGAATGCTCCCCTCCCCCCAAAGTAGAGAAGGGGGATTAGAAGGGGAGGTTCAAAGACTGACTTTTTAGTGGGCTGAACTGAAGCCAAGAGCAGGACAGAAGTGGTTTACTGCCACCTTGGACTCCTCTCACTATCTGGCACTTTCGCTGAATTCTTGATACACAGACTCTGGGTGAAGGGGGCTCTGACTTGACCCCTCCAGGGCAAAGGACATGCCCTCCTAAGGTCTAACCTCTCCTCTCTCTGGACCTTCCGGGGCAAGGGGAAACACATGCCCATAGGTGACAAGAGAAAGGGATAGCAGGATCCCACCTCTAGATTTAGGCCTCTGGGCTCTACCCTGACTGCTTCCCAAGGCTGCTAAGGGGGCCCTAGCTCTTTCTGCTTCCTCCCCCATCCTAAAAGGGTGTTGTATCCACAGGCTTTTGCCCAACTAAGGGAAAGAGGGAAATTTGCCTGTAAACCCTAGGGTGGAAGAAGCCGTCAGATATTTTTGTATATGTTTGAAAAGAAGGGACAGGGAGAAGTCAAAGGTTTGTTTTACTAAATGTGTATGTGTGTATATATATATAAATATATATGTGTGTATATATATAAAATATATATCTATATATATATAAAAATACGTCTATAAAGTCACTGTATGAGACCGGTGTCCTATTGTGAAGGCACTCATGGATGGGCTGAGATAGGGACTGTTACTCTACCCTTCTCCCAACTTTAGCTGGAGGCCGGAGAACCTGGGTGCTGGTGTTCCATGTTCCCACTTAGTTTTAGCCATTGCTTTTATTAAAAGTAAATGCTCAATAAATTTCAGCTACAAGTGCCAGATACTGCTCTTGGCACTTTACAAAACACTCATTTTGCAAGGGAGGTTCTCCCCGTTTTACAGCCAGGCAAGTGAAGCTCACAGTGACAGTGACGAAAGCACTTGTTGGGAGCTGTACAACCAGAACCCTGGGACAGGCCCTGCCACTGACCCCTCCTCCTCCCCAGTGCCAGCCAGTTGCCAGCAGTTCTCTGAACAGAAAAGAGGCAGAAACCAAGACAACAAGAAAGCCTGTTTTTGTTTTTACTGGAGGCTCAGGTGGCACATGACAGTTCATAAAATGGCTTCAGAGGTAGGGGTAGAGGGGAAACAAAAAATAAACTGGGGTGGGAAAGAAAAACCACCAGGAGGAGGTAAGAGCTGGCTGTTTCTTTCTCAGCCTGATTTAGGGGCAGGAGTTGGTGCCTCTGAACAATAAGGGTGGATCCCTTCCTTCAACCCTTGGTAGGGGAGAGAAGGAAAAAAGCAAAAGGCTGTTGCTTTGGCCCTCCTGAGTCTCTAGGAAAAGGGAGGAAAGCTGGTGTTTTGATGTCATGAATTATGGGTAAGTGGGGAGGGAGTGCTGGGTAGGGTACAGGTCAGTTGGAAAAACTGGCAGATACCTGACAGAGGAAAAGAAATAAGCAAATCACGACTAGCAATTTATCACAACCCAGCCCTAGCAAGTTATCACAACCCAGCCCCCTACCCGTTTGGCTCTGGCCCTGCCCCCTGCTAGCCACTCACCAGATGGTGGCTCTGGGTGTCCTTTGAGTTGGAATCACTCCAGTATGGTGGGGGGTGGGTCCCCACTGTTGATAGGGGCTGAGGTCTAGAAAGAACAGGGATGCTCCATTGAGACCCTCTTGTTCTTTAGAAGCCCTAACTTCAACTTTCTCCTACCTTTTATCTCTCCATTCCTTCCCCAACCAGTTCCCCCAATTCACATCATAAGCTGCTGTGTCCCCAAGCAGAGATGAGGGGAGTGCTGCAGGGGGTCATATGGTTTGATGGCCTCTGCTGGGGTTTCCTGGTAGGTGGGTTATCTGCCAGGGGTGGACCCAGCAGCACTGGCTCTTTGGTGTCAGGCTGCATGAAGGGGATAGGGTGGGGGCAGAGCCAGGAGAACGAGGAGAAAAGAAACAGAGTGAGAAGGAAGGGAAAAGGTTGAAAAGGGAGAGAAAGAATTTGACCTTAGCCTTTTCATCCCCTCCCCATGGTGGACATTCCAAGGTTCTCACCTCCTGGGCTGTGGGCTGCCTAGGTCCAGGGGGCTGCTGCCTTCGCCGCTGGAAATAGGGGCGGTTTCGTGGGCGCTGGGGCTCAGGCCGGGAACCATCAGTGGGGCCTTGGCTGGGTTTGGTCTCACCATCCCCTCCTTCAGTGGTAGGCTGCTGGGGTGGCCTGGGGCGGAAAGGCCTAGGGAGAGAAGGAGGACCCTAAAAGGAGCAACAAGCCCAGTGCAGACTGCCTCCCTTGCAATGCTTGTTTCTTTTCCTCTGTCAGGTATCTGCCAGTTTTTCCAGCTGACCTGTACCCCACCCAGCACTCCCTCCCCACTTTCCCATAATTCATGACATCAAAACACCAGCTTTCCTCCCTTTTCCTAGAGACTCAGGAGGGCCAAAGCAACAGCCTTTTGCTTTTTTCCTTCTCTCCCCTACCAAGGGTTGAAGGAAGGGATCCATCCTTATTGTGCAGAGGCACCAACGCCTACCCCTAAATCAGGCTGAGAAAGAAACAGCCAGCTCTTACCTGCTCCCAATGCAGTCACCCCAGGAGTGACTGCTGCCCCCAGGGCACTTAAGCAGTAAACACAATATACCCACAAGCATGACTCTGAATGCTTCCCCTTCCCACCCTCCAGCCCTCCAGTCTCCTTCCCTTAGGGATGAATATATGAATACTGAAGATGAAGAGGGAGTCTTACCTTCGGTACCTGGGCCGGAATCTGGGTGGGGGGACCCGCTCATCTCCCTGCTGTTGGTCCCCCTCCAATGGGGTGGTCTCTTTGGGTTCTACCCCATCAGTGCCCTGGGAACGTACAAAGGCCTGGGTAGAGTGAGGGATGTCTGCTGCCCAAGCCTCTTCCCAGCCCTCAGTCCCAATTCCCCCCAGGGAATGCCTCTGTCTCCCCCCACTCACTAACTCCCACTCTCTTTCCTAGACTCGGGGAGCTGGTTCCCACCTTCCCAGTCCCCCTCACCTCTATAGGTTGCTGCTGGTTGGGTGGCCGTGGGCCTCGCACAAAGCGCCGTCGGTAGAAGAAGGGTGGTGGGCGCCGTCTTCTGGGCCGCTGCCCAGAGTCTTCAGCTCGCTCCCCTTCACTGCCTGGTTCTGTCCCGCCTGAGGGGGCCTCTGCCACCATAGGTGGTGGGGCAGCTGGGCGAGGCCGGGGGATGAATCGGCGGAACCTACGTCTATTGGGGGCATAGCGGCTGCCCTTCACTGGCACCCCTCCAGGCCCAGTGACATTAGCAGCTTCTGCACCCTAGGGTGGAGGTGGGGAGGAAATAATGAGAACTCACCCCCAATAACTGAGGCACATTTCCTAACTGACTGGGATCATTAGTGTGCCAGCTAAAATCCCTTCTCAATTTCCCTTCCACTCCCCACAGGGAGGGTGGGGAACAATGGCGCCAGTTTGGATGCTTCTAAGAGGGGCCACCTCTGTAACCGGTCCTTTTAAATAGCTGTTACTGATCCCCCACTGGCGGTGGGAATGAAGAGGTCTGGCAGCAACTGTCCCTCTTACTACAGAGGGCTGACTCAGTGCCTGGGGACTAGGTCCCATGTGGAGAAACAGACATATGAAAGTACGTGGTGAACTAGAGATACCCAGATATTACTGACTGGTGACAGGGACAGCTTTAAGACCGTGCTTGAGCAGCCTGGTTGTTAAAGCAGATAATGTCCAGGTGAGAACTCAGTCCCACCCCCACAGCCTGGGCTACCTAGCCAGAGGAAGAGTTAGCTTCAGGAGGGTGACAGCCTGGGATGGCCTCCAGGCCCCCTCCCACAGCCAGGTTAACGCTATATCCCTTCCATAGTCCCCAAACCTTCTCTCCTTCCACGACATCAAACTCCACAGTCTCCCCATCTCCAACGCTGCGCAGAAACTTCCTGGGGTTGTTTCTTTTAATAGCTGTCTGGTTAGGGGAAAGGCCAGAAGGGTCAGGATGGCTAAATGGGAGTCTCTCACCCCCACTGGGTCCACCACCCAATTTCATTTTTTCCAACATCTTTTACTTGTGGGCTGTGGCTCGAGAGTGGAGCAAAGAGAAGGTAGTCAAAAGTGTAGTAGGGGAAAAGCCATACGCTAGGGGCCTCAGAACCGACTGTGTAGTTACCACTGTCCCCATATGCCCTCCTCCCCTACCCCTCAGGGATTTTTAAAAGAGACGCAAGCATCATGAACTCAAACGCAAAACAGAAAGAGACAGACTTAAGTTGCAGAGTGGGTAAAATGTCCTGTGCTTCTTACCTCAATCCCACTGAGAGCATTCCACCAAAGCAGTGGTGCAGTGGTTCTTAAACTGCATTGAGCATCAGAATCACCTGGCGAGCTTGTTGGATTGCTGGGCCCTTCCCCAAGTCTGACTGACCTAGGTGGTCTTGGGGCGGGGCTGAGAATTTGGATGTCAGGTGATGCTGCTGGTACAGGGACCACACTTTGAGAACCACCACACCTAAGTATCTCTAGCCTGTATCCTTATCTCTGAACTTTGCCGATGACTCATTCCTGCAGTGTTAACAGGTCCCAGTAGGTAGTGAGCCTGCCTTGCCCAGTGGGCAACACATACTTTTCTCAGAGAGATAACCCAAGTGGGGCCAATGGCAGTTAATACTGCACTCAGTACCCGAGCAGCTGGGGAAGAGAACGATTTCCTGGTGGGCATGCTGTTGTGAGATAAAAGCTGCAGAAACATTATCTGTGCTAAGGTTATGGCAGAGGCCTTCAAAGAGAGGGCTGGTTCCTCCCCTCAGACAGTCAACCTAGCTCTTACCTGGTGAACAAAGACATCCTCCTTGGTGTCATTCCTGCAGAACAGGATGGGTTGTTGTTAGGGGGTGACTTTGGTCAGGTGCTCACCTCCTCTGAGGACTCCCTAGCTGCCCAATGCTAAGATCACTGGGCCTTCCAGGGCTGCTTCCAGGGGGTAGACAGGACCCAGAGTGAGACAAGAGCCAGCATGTGATCTCCAGAAGGTGGCATGAAGAGAAGTATACCTAAAATCTCAATGAAAAACCTGGGCTTTGTGAGGAAGGGCAGAGGAGGAAGGCAAAGGCACCTTGAAGGTGCTAGGCAAGCTCTTTATGTGCTGAGCACTCCACCCTCTATGCCACGGGCACCTTAGAACCTGGTGGTGCTGGGTGCAACTATCTCTGGCCAACACCTCTTCTCCAACCCCCATCATGGTTGGAAAATTCCACTCAGTTTCTTTCCTTTACAGTCAAGGAGAAAGTGGGTGGGATAGAGGTGCACAGTAAATCTTCAAGGGGGACAAGTCAAGAACTTGCTCCAAAGAGCCATAAAACTTTATTCTAGAGGTGAACACCAGATTCAGGCCTGTCTCCCAAAAAACTGAGGGGCCAAGGGTGAGAAATCATTCTTTATCACTACCTTATCTATTACCCAGTGTCCTAGCATCCCATAGTGTAAGAGAGTGTGTGCGTGTGTGTGTGTGTGTGTGTGTGTGTATGAGAGGCCAGGGGCGGGTAGAGAGGCTTTCCTTTGGAACCTCCCAGGAGTCCTCAGTTTCCAGATTTAGAGACCTACCCTAAAACAAGTGTTCTAGCTTTAAAGCACTTGGATCTGCACAAAGGTCAGCCTGCTAAGAGGGAACTAGGGCCTCCCAAGAGGGCAGGGCCAGGCAGGGTTCCCAGGCTGGGGAAGGGCCCACTAGGGGAGACCTGGCTCTGCTCAGAATCTACCAGTACAGCCCCTCCCAATGCTGGGAGAGGTGGAGCTGTCTCCATTGTGCTGGCTCCTTTTTCCCCCAACCCCCATCAGCAGTTGGGCCCATCAGGTGGGGGACTCAAATGAGCCAACAGCTCACTAAGGGGGATGAGTTATGAGAGTGCAATGTGTACTGCCTGAAATAGGAAATGAGTGAAGAATCCAGCCCCGAGCCCTGAGGCAGAGAGCACAGGTACATTCTGCCCCAAAGGTGTGGCAAACTAAACCAGAAAGTGAGACAGACAAGCCCTGAGGGGAGAGTCAGAGGCAGGTTTGCCAAGTTCCTAGATCATTAACCCACTGCTGCCCTTGAAGATGTGGAGGTTTCATCTTGCCCACATTTGTGCTGCCATTAAAGACTTTCAATCAGCATCAGCTGGACATTGCAACCATGTGCCTCGGCAGGGGTAGAGAGGAGGTGGGGAGGGTGTCCAGTCCCACATGCCAGTTTGGAAGACACCCATTCCACCCGATCCCTGGGCTCCTCGGATACCTGTTGATGAATCCGTAACCATTCCGGACGTTGAACCATTTGACAGTGCCCAGGACTTGAATTGCTGCCAGGCAGAGATGCAGTGGGGGCAGTAAGATGGGAGAGGGGGAGAGATGGAGCTGGCCTCAGTTTTGAGACACTCTAAAATCTAACCTACACCCCTATTACCTATTAAACTTAACTTCAGGTCAACCAGGTTTCACCCTGTAGCTTCAAGGTACTCTTAACCCACTTCCACCGCAGGAACACAGGCAGTGAGGCTCAGGTTTTCAAAACCCTTCCCACTCTTACCGCGTGTTCCTCACATCCTCCAAATCCTGGCTCTTTACCTAGAACCGGGTACTCACCTGGCTTCCGAAGCCTACCCTCCCCTCGGGTCATAACCGAGGGCTTCTCTAGCTCTCCCACTGTAAGGGTCCCCAGTACACCTGCCTCCCGGACGCCGATTGGCCTAGTACTAACCAGAGTCTGCAGGGTCTCGTGTCCAGCCCGCGGGGTGGCCAAGCCCACTCACCCTCGGGCCCTGGCGGGGCCGGCCCCCCCCCCCAGGGAGGTACAGCAGGATCCCGCGGGGCACCCTCCCCGGTGGGCAGCCCCCAGCCCGGCTAGTCCCGTGCGCCCCCGGGCCAGGCCCACCTTCAGCGTCCCAGCCCCTCCGGGCTCCACGACGCCCCTCCCCCAGCCCCCGCCCCAGCGCCGCCCTGGCACGAGCCGCCCTCACCCAGCACCGGCTTGTCCGCCTGACTCCGGACCGGGGGCGCGGGGGTCCCCGAGGCCGCCGTCGCCGGGTTGCCCGGGGTGCGGGGGCCGGGAACCGGGGGCGTCCCGGCAGCGGGGCCCGAGGTGGCTCCGACCCCGCCGACGCCCGCCCCGCTGCCTGCTTTTTGTGGCTCCCCGGCGGGGACCGGCACCACCACCGCCACCACCCCTGCCGCCGTCGCGGGCGCCGTCGCCGCGGGGGCCGCTGTCGCCACCGCTGCCGCCTCCGCCTCGCTCATCCCGCCGGGTCCAGTACCGGCGCCCGCCGCCACCTCCTCCACCTCCGCCGCCACCGCCCCGGCCCGTCCCCCCGGCTCGCGAACCCGCCGCCCGGCTCGGTCCTCGAGCCCCGAGCCTCGCCCTCACGCCTGCAGCCCGCCCAGAGCCGAGGCCAATCGCGGCCGGCAGCCGCGGCGCGCGCAGGCTCCGCCTCCCGGCCCCAGGCCAATCCTAGCGGAGCAGGCCCCGCCGGCACGCCGGCCCCGCCTCCCGGACTTCGCGCGGAGGCCGAGGGCCCGGCCCACTGCGCCTAAGTACACCTGGGCCCCGCCCCGGCGCGGTCACGTGACAGCCCCCGCTCAGCCTATTGGCCGACGGCCCCTGCCCTCCCCCCTCGCTCCTTTCCACCGGCCGCGGGAAATCAAACGGGCTGGTCGCGCCCCAACCGCCACCTGGCCTGCGCGCTGAGGGCGGGGCCGGGGGGCGCACCTCCGGGGTTGCCCCTGACGACCGGAGTTGGGGGCCGGAGCTGTCTGGGTTCCAGCTGTGACCCGCACCGCCCTGCTCCATCCTCGAGACCGCCATTGCCCCCCCCCCCCCGCCCAGGCCTGCCGGGACCCCCCTCCCGCCGAGGCCGCGCCCCCGCCGGCGGGGCAGGCTGGAAGGCGCCGCAGAGCCGTTTTCCCAGCACACTATTGCTTCCGCACGTGGGTACCTCTCGCTTTTTGTGTGTGAGGTAAAGCAATATAGAGAGCAAAAAGTTGACCGAGTTTTGATGCTTGTCTTCGTCCTGAACGCCTCTTTCGCCCTAGGCGTTGCCTCGAGCGCCCCGGGCCGTCCCAGCCTCCTTCAGACGCCGCGGCTCGGGTCCACCACGCGGGAGTCCCCCGGGCTGTGCGGGCCGGCGCCGCGGTCTCGACCAGGGAGGGGGTGCTCGGGCCGGGTGCCCTGCCGCCCCCGCCATCCCTCCGCCTGCTGCCTCCACCTGGCCGGGCCCTCGGACTCCAGGCCCTTGCGCGGGCCATTTGTGTCTGCCAGGAACATGTCATCCGTGACTCTCAGGGTGACCTGCAGTCCCAGTTTACTCATCACTTCTTTTGATCACACCATCCTTTATTTTTCTCATGGCATTTTTGAAAATAAGCACCCTGTTCATTGGCTTCTTTAGTCTATCACCCACCCCAAGCCTGGACTGTAAACTCCACGGCAAGAAGAAATGTGTGGTTGATGCCTGCAGCCTGCAACAGTGCCTGGCACAACGTAGACGCTCAGAGTTTCCTGAATAAGTGAACGGTCCCTGTTTCACAGAAGACTGAGGCCTTGTGGGAGGCTAGTCCTCGGTTCTCCGGAGCGCGGGGGTCCAGCCCGAGAAACGCAATATCCCTCCCAGAAAAAGGCGGCTACAGAACTTGCTCCTCTCTGACCCGGTGAGGAAGCGCGCGGCGCTGAACATCGCTTCTTTTTAGCCCGGACGGCACGCCCGGGGCAGCCCGGGTGCCTACACGCGCCGCTCGGCCCTCCAGAGCAGCCCGTCTGCTGTGCAGCGGGCGGCTCAGGCGCCGCCAATCATGGTCCCAGCGCGCCCTCTGCCGGCCGCTCTGGAGGCTGCCCCCACCGGCGTCCCCGCGGTCCCTCCCTCCGCTCCCTCCCAGCCCACCCCACCAGCCCTTTCCAGTTGAGCACGCTGTTCCCAGGGCACCAGACACTGGACAGAAAAGGAGGAGAAAGACGAGGAAACAGCTAAATCACAACAAGGTGAGGCCATGAAAGGAATGGAAATGACCGCCTCCCCCTTACACTGTTAAGGACCGACTCACCGGCAGTCCTGAGCACAAGGGATTCAAGAAGCTTGAGACCAAGACTGGGATACTTCACAGGGTCACCCTGGCACCAGAAGGATCATATGGAAGGTGCAGAGGGAGCTTGGATGTGAACTGGTTAGCTCTAAGGTAGAGGGTGAGAGGAGAGGAAGCTCCTAGGGAGGGAAGGGTGGGCCCTATCTGTATTAACAATGTGTTAATATTGTTAATATTGTTAACACACACACTTGCACACACACAGGGCATGCAGCAGTTACATAATCTAGTAGTTCCTTGGATAAGAATCAGTGGATGCTACACAGAGAAATGTAATTAAGTCCTCTGTTCAGTTGTAGGGTTTGTGTTTGACATTTTCTGGTTAATTACTTTTTTCTTATTTAAATATTTTAAGTGCTGTAGATAATAATGGCTCCAGTCATTCTATAAAATGAGCTTCCTCCTTTTTCTGTCACTCTTTTGCCATCTGCTTCTGCTCACCTGAACATGTCTCTTGTCTCATGTGTAGCCTGTTAGTCTTTTTTTTCCCCCAGAGATTTATTTATTCATGCATACAAGAACCCAGGTACAGGCCAGATGTGCAGGAGGGTGAGAGGATTCACCAGAGAGAAAACTGGGAACAAAGCAGGCAGACTGACTAAAATACACTGCTGAGGGGAGCAGCGGGGGAAACAGGAGAGGTCTGCCGTGACTTGTGGGTATTTCCCCAGCCTGCCGGGATTGAACCTGCACTGCAGAGGCTGCGGACAGCTTCACAGCACTGCGCTCAATCGCCTGTGCCACCAGGGAGGCCCTAGCCTTTAAGTCTTTAATAAATAAAAATAACCCCCCTGTCTCCTTGCATCTATACATCTCCATCAATTCAACACCAAACTTCCTGAAAGTAGTCTTTCCTGTGTCTCTGCTTCCTCATCTTTTTTCACACCTACCAAGCCAACACTGAGTCCACTTCAGCAAGTCAGTCTATAGTCCCTTCTTAACTGAGATATTTCATGGATTGTTTGGGTTCTCTTTCTTCTCATTCAAGGAAGTCTTCTCATTCACCATTCAGTGAAATGTTCCTGCCATAGTTTCCACAAGTCAATCTTCCCCTTTCTCTCAAACCTTTCCTTTCTGGAGGCCTCCCTGGTGGCACAGGGGTTAAAGACACAGCACTGTCAAGCTATTGCCCACCACTGCAGCATGAGTTTGCAGGCCAAGGAGCTGACTCACATGGTGCAGCAGACCTCTCCTGTCTCGCCCACTGCACCCCCCTCAGCAGTGTATTTCAGTAGATCTACCTGTTCTGCTCCCCACTCTGTCTCTGGTGAATCCTCTCACAACCTCCCTGTCCTGCACCTCAGGTCTACACCCCAGCTCTTGTATGCATAAATAAATAAATCTTTTTTAAAAAAAAATACAACCTTTTCTTTCTGGCTTATTCTCTACCATCCCTGGTCTTTCTTATACTATCTTTTGCCACTTGCCTTCTACTGGTTGCTTTATGCACGCCTAGTTTTTTATTTTTTTATTATTTTTTTTATATATAGACGCATGTTTTTACTTATTTATTTGTCTGTTTGTCCTGTTCATACATGCACTGGGTATAGTCAGAAGCGCGGGAGGGTGAGAGAATTCACCAGAGCCAGAGCGGGGAGCAGAGCAGGCAGAAGGACCGAAGTACACTGCTGAGGGGAGCAGAAGTACACTGCTGAGGGGAGCAGCGGGCGGCAGGAGAGGTCTGCGCGCCATGTGGGACCCTCCTCAGGTGGCCGGGGAGCACGGGGATCGAACCCCTCCTCGGGTCCCCTCGGGTGGCCGGGGAGGAGCCGGGGATCGAACCGGCGCCACAGAGGCTGCGGGCAGCTTCCCAACCCAGCGCTCAACCGCTGCGCCACCGGGGAGGCCCCTATGCACGCCTAGTTTTTGATGAGTCTTATATCTGTGTCTCCACCAGCGAGTTTTTCTCACCTCCCATTAGACCTCTGAGCCAGGCATTCTGTAGCCAATTGCTCCTCAGACTTCTGAAACTTGTTAAGCCCACATCTAAGCTCCTCTTTTTCCTCCCTGCCATCCCCATCCTTGCTGAGTTTTGTCATCACCTCTTCCTTACAGTCACCCCTTACTGCTTATTCCTCATTTGTAGAACAGTTTCCCCAGCATGCCCAGGCTTAGCACTGCAAAGGAGAAGACTTGTATCAAGTTAAGATAATATTGGAAAGATTGAAAAGATGGGTGTCATCTCTGTCCTTTAGTACCAAATACCTCCAGCAACTTCCCCTTCCAACTTTCAAATTGCAACCCAAATCAGAGTTTACTTCCTCTCTTCTGATTCCTGCTCTTATTTCTCAAGTACTACAGAGAGAGTGTTCTGTATCTGCAGCCTCCATCTCCTATTCACTCTTTAGTTGCTGTTACCACTGTCCTAATCTCTTTGCAAGCTCTGCTAGCACTCTGCCAAATCCTTGATCCTTTCTCCATCTTCTACCTCCTGGCCCCATCCACCATATCTGATGTTACTCTCTACCTCCTTCTTGATACCTCTTTTTTAGCTAACAGTAAGAGTTAATATTTATTGAGTACTTGCCGTATGCCACACACTGTGCTAAGCACTTTAGATACCTTCATTTAGTCCCTATCACAACATTATAAAGTATATATTATGATAATTATCCTCATTTTTCAGATAAGTAAATTGAGGTATAGTGAAGTTAAACAACCAGCCTAAAGTCATATGGCTGTGGGACAAGCCAAGCTGGGATCCAATGCAGATCAGCCTAACTCCAGAACCCATCTTCAAAGCCACCAGCTGCCTTCTCCTTTGTTGGGACTATATTTTTCCATCTTCCTCAACGATCTCTTGGCCCCACATACCCTCCAGATCATTCCATAGGTAAGACTTTTTCTTCCAAATTACAGCTCTTGATATACTGACTGCGTTACCTATGTTCTACTTCCTCCCTTGATGGGACACTTAGGAAAGATATTGATATCTGCCATCTGGACTCTTTTTTGCCCCATTTCTCCACTTCTGTCTATGTAGCAGATGTAACTGCAGACTGTTTTCTTCTCAGACTTCTTCATGGGCTCCTTAGTCTTTTACTTTGCCCTTTCTAAAAGTCAGAATCCCAATTTCTCTGTTCTTTTGACTCTATAGCCTCTCCTTTAGAGAACTCATCCACTCCCACCTTCAGATATGACTGGTCATGTGTCCCCCAAAATATATGTTGAACTCCTAATCCCTGGTATCTGTAAATGTGACCTTATTTGGAAATACGGTCATTACAGATGTAATCATTAATCTCAGTGAAGATGAGGTCATTAGGATGGGCCCTGCTCCAGTATGACTGGTGGCCTTACAAGTGGAAACTGCCATATAAAGACAGACAAACAGGGAGATGCCATGTGATGACTAAGGCAAAGACTGAAGTGCTACAGCTGTAAGCCAAGGAGCACCTGCTGCTTTCAGAAGCTGGAAGAGGCAAGGAAGGATCTTCTAAGAGAGGGAAACCCTGCCAACATGTCAATTTATCTTCTATGCTAGAGAGTTATAAGAACAAATTCCTGTTTGTTTGTTTTTTTAAGATTTATTTATTTATGCGTACAATAATTGGGGTATAGGCCATAGGTGCAGGAGGTGAGAGGATTCACCAGAGACAGCATGGGGAACAGAACAGGCAGATGACTGAAGTACACTGCTGAGGGGAGCAGCGGGCGAGTTAGGAGAGGTCTGCTGCGCCTTGTGGGTTGCTCCCTGGCCGGCTGGGGATCAAACTCGTGCTGCAGAGGCTGCAGACAGCTTCATAGGTTGCATCTTAACCCCTTGTGCCACCAGGGAGGCCCTCCCCTGCTTGATTTAAGTTTTTGCCTCATCACTTGACTGCTTTGTGGAAAATAAATTGGAGTAAGGCAGAGGTGATGGGGCATAGGCTAGTGTGGGGGCCATGAGCAGGAATGCAAGTGAGCCGTTTGAAGTATATTTTGGAAATAGTGTCTGTAGGACTCAGTGATTGACTGTTTTACAGTTCTCCTTCTTGATTCCCTCTGAGTATCTGGCAGTTTCTTTGCTTGGATTGTATTTCATTCATTCTATAAAGACTCAGAACTTGGGACCTCCCTGGTGGCACGGGGGTTAAAGAGACCTATAAAGAGAACGCTATAAAGCTTTCACCAGCCACTGCAGCATGAGTTTGATCTCCTGCCTGGCCAGGGAGCAACCCACATAGTGCAGCAGACCCCTCCTGCCTAGCCTACTGTTCCCCTCAGCTTACACCCCAGTTCTTGTATGCATAGATAAGTAAATCTTTTTAAAAAAATAAAGACTCAGAACTGGGCATGTACCTGGCTCTGTGGTAGATGCTGGGAATGCAAAGATCCTACTCTCACAGAGCCCACAGTTGTGTGGACGAGTGCTGCAGGACGAGTGCTGGGACGGGGTGAGCACAGAGGCAGTGAGGCAGAGCAGGTGCCACCTATCCAAGTCAGCCTGGGAGTGTCAGGAATGGTGTCATTGGGAGGTAAAGCCAGTTCCAAGTTGGCCAGATGGAGGAAGGGCAGGCAGGAATGGTAACAGGAGTGACCAAATGAGTGTGACACATGCATGGGCCCAGAACCCAGGATGCAGAATTGGGGTTGAGGCCCCACCTGTCCTTTGGATCTTTCTTTCTTTTTAAAGATTTATTTATTTATTTATACAAGCACTGGGTAGTCAGAAGCGCGGGAGGGTGAGAGAATTCACCAGAGCCAGAGCGGGGAGCAGAACAGGCAGACTGAAGTACACTGCTGAGGGGAGCAGCGGGGCGGCAGGAGAGGTCTGAGCGCCATGTGGGACCCTTCTCCGGTGGCCGGGGAGCAGCTGGGAATTGAACTGGTGCTGCAGAGGCTGCGGGCAGCTTCACAACCCAGCGCTCAACTGCTGCGCCACCGGGGAGGCCTTGGATCTTTCTTTCTTTTTCTTTTTTTTTAAAGATTTATTTAATTATTTATGCATAGAAGAACTGGGATGTAGGCCAGAGGTGCCCAGGGTGAGAGGATTCACCAGAGACAGAGCGGGGAACAGAACAGGCAGACTGACTGAAATACACTGCTGAGGGGATCAGCGGGCTAGATAGGAGGGGTCTACTGCACCATGTGGGTTAGCTCCCTGGGAGGGGATAGAACTCAGGCCATGGTGGTGATAGCTCTGAGACTTAACCCCTATGCACCGGGAAGCCCTGGATCTTTCTTATTCCTTGAGGTATTCTTTTTTTTTTTTTAAGATTTATTTTATTTATGCATACGAGCACTGGGGTACAGGCCAGAGGTGCAGGGGGTGAGAGGATTCACTAGAGACAGAGTGGGGAACAAAACAGGCAGATCAACTGAAATACACTGCTGAGGCGAGCAGCGGGCGAGACAGGAAAAGTCTGCTGTGCCACATGGGTCACCTTCCTGGCCAGGGATCAAACTCACACTGCAGTGGCTGCGGGTAGCTTCATAGTGCTGAATCTTAACCCCTTGCACCACCAGGGAGGCCCCAGGTTATTGTTTTTCTTATAATTTTCTATATACTCCAAAATTTTCTATAATGGACTTGTATTTTTATAGTAAAGAAAATTTGACAGAATCGTTTTAATAACATAAAACCATCCCTCTTACTATAATACAACTGGAGCCTTTTCCCTTCCAGGCAAGGGATAAGTGATACATAACACAGCTGTGTTATCCTTAACTCCAATCCTACCCACATTCCCCAAACCTGTTTTGCTTTGAGTCTAATGTACATACCCCATTTAACTATGAGCAGGCTCCCCAAAGTCTTGACTCCCAGAACCTTAAGATTTCCCAGTTCCTGTATTATTGCATTTACCTTCAGGAGTGACTTGGTCATGCAGACTGAAGGCACCCTTGACCTTCCCTTTGACCTCATCTCATTGAATTAACCACTAAGTTCCATCAATTAAAGCTCCAGATGTCTCTGGTTTTAATCTTTTCTTCCTCACTCCACACCACTACTTTGTAGCAGGCTTCTTTCTTGCTCACATGGGCTGCTGTCAGAGGCTCCCCCATTATCAACACCGCCTTCCAGAGTGGGACTTTTGTTACAAATGGTGAACCTACATTAGAACTCATCGTAAGTTAACTTAGGGTTCACTCTTCATCCATTCTCTGAGTTTGAATAAATTTAGGATATATCCACACCATTGCAGTGCTGTCCAGAATAGTTTCATTGTCTCCAAAATTCTGTCACTTCACCCTCACTTTGATACTGTGACCCACAACTGGTATGAATTTCCAAGAATACAGCCACAGGGGCTCCCTGGTGGCTCAGGGGATTAAGATGCAGCAATCCCCAGCCACTGAAATGCAAGTTCAATCCCTGGCCAGGGAGGTGACCCACATGGCGCAGCAGACCTCTCCTGTCTCGCCTGCTACTGCCCCCAACAGTGTATTTCAGTCAATCTGCCTGTTCTGTTCCCCACTCTGTCTCTCGTGAATCCTCTCCCCCGCCTCACCTCTTGCCTTTACCCCAGTTCTTGTATGCATAAATAAATCTTTAAAAAAAACAAAACAATACAGCCACATCAGTGACTGCCTCTCTGTTACCTACAGAAAAAAGACCCTCTTTTGCATAAATTCAAGACTCCATGATCTGGCCTGGGTCTGTCTTCCCTGCCTTACCTTTCATTTACAATCTCTGCCCACTACCCCCAACCACTGACGTGGCTCTTTTTCTCTGTTCACTCTGCACATCTTCCTCCATACATTTACTCTCATTGTTCCGACTGTCTGGAATGGCCTTTACTCTTATTTCTACCTTTCCCCCTACATTCTACCCGTTTTTCAAGATCTGTTTATTTTTTTTTAATTTTTTAATTTTTTTAAATTTTTTTATAGAGGCATGTTTTTATTTATTTATTTGTTTGTTTGTTTTGTTTATACATGCACTGGGTACAGTCAGAAGCACGGGAGGGTGAGAGAATTCACCAGAGCGAGAGCGGGGAGCAGAGCAGGCAGAAGGACCGAAGTACACTGCTGAGGGGAGCACCGGGCGGCAGGAGAGGTCTGCGCGCCATGTGGGACCCTCCTCCGGTGGCCGGGGAGCAGCCGGGGATGGGGATCGAACCGGCGCCGCAGAGGCCGCAGGCAGCTTCGCAACCCAGCGCTCAACCGCTGCGCCACCAGGGAGGCCCCCAAGATCTGTTTATTAATGTTGCTTCCTCAGGAACTCTTAGTCCAAATCTGAATCACGTGACAGATTTTTAAGGACCACCTTACCTCCAATCTCTCCTTCAGCCCTTCTCTTACACTGCTTCTGGACTATCCTGATCTAACACTGTTTTGTTTATATCAGAACCACCTTCCCTATCAGTCCTTATGAGTAGCATGCTGCTTAATGTTTAACAACCAACACTAAATTGAGGGTACTGATTTGCCGCATCTGCTGATTTCCATGGTGGAAACATTTACACCATGACCACTTTTCAAGATATCTAAGACATTATTGTAGGTGGATGTGGCAAGAGATGTGCACAATTGGTTCTCATAAGCCTATGTAGCAGCCTCCATGCTTCCCAGTCAAAACATTTCATCGGTGTTCTTTTTTAAGATTTATTTATTTATTTATTTATTTATTTATTTATTTATTTATTTATTTATTTGTTTGTTTGTTTGTTTGTTTGTTTATTTATACAAGCACTGGGTATAGTCAAAAGTGCGGGAGGGTGAGAGAAATCACCAGAGCCAGAGCGGAGAGCAGAACAGGCAGAGTGACCAAGTACACTGCTGAGGGGAGCAGCGGGCGGCAGGAGAGGTCTGCGCGCCATGTGGGACTTTCACCTGGTGGCCGGGGATCGAACCGGCACTGCAGAGGCTGCGGGCAGTTTTGCAGCCCAGCGCTCAACCTCTGTGCCACCGGGGCGGCCCCAGTGTTCTTTATAGAGTACTTTTTGTACTATTTGCAGCTCTTCTAAAAACCAAAACTGTTTCTAAATAAAATGTTTAAAAGGTCTACCAGAACAGATATAGACTCATTTTGAATTCTTTCCCCAGAGGGCAAAGAACCCACTCTTTTGGGGTTGAGGCCCTATAAGTTCAAAAGTTCAACTTTGTAGTTGAACAGGCATTTGTATTTGTAGTTGAACAGGCAAGGCTTTATTAGAGAGACTCATGCCTGAGGGAGCCAGGCTATATTCTCCTTTCCCAATCTGGCTCCCTCAGGCATGAGTTGCTCTAATAAAGCCTTGCCTGGTTCAACTACAACTAATGCTCTCTTTTGAATTCTTTTCCCAGAGGGCAAAGGACCCACTCTTAGGGATTTGAGGCCCTATAACAATTTGGCAAACTTCTTTCTCGCCAAAATGTGGGTGCCTTCTAAAATGTTACTCTCTGAGACAAATATGAGAAAATAATGATGTTATTTATCAGGACATAATCCAAAGCCACTGAAAAACCTATGGAAGGGTGTGGGCCTCCTGGTGGCGCAACTTATGAAGCTATCCACAGCCACTGCAGCAGGAGGAGTTCAATGCTCTGGCCGGCCAGGGAGCAACCCACATAGTGTAGCAAACCTCTCCTGTCTCACCTGCTGCTCCCCTCAGCAGTGTATTTCAATCTGCCTGTTCTGTTCCCCACTCTGTCTCTGGTGAATACTCTCACCCCCCCACACACACCTTTGCCCTGTACCCCAGCTCTTGTATGCATAAATAAATAAATCTTCAAAAAAAAAAAAAAAAACTATGGAAGGGTAAATGGAGGGTTTTTCAAGAATATCTAAATTCTAATCTTGGTGAATGGACACAACCACAAGAAGATGGGAAATGAGTCTGAATGTCATTGAAAGAAGATAGAATCTGATCAATTGCATTTGAATTCTCAAGAAAGAAACCTGTAGCTCTCTCATTGAATACCACCAAGATGGTGTTCAGGCTCTTTGTGGAGGGTGGCTGAGTGGCCCACATCTCCTTTGGACTTCATGAGGAGAAGCTGGTCATGAATATAGAAGTTATTGATTAGCAAAGGGGTTTAGTTGATGGGCCTTGCACTCAGGTAAGGTAACAGGCTATGACTTTCAAATGCATGCAGCTTACTGACTTCATATTCAAATTCCCACGCAGTGCCTGCCAGAAGTACATCTGACAAGCCTGGCAGAAGGCAGATATCAATACAAAATGGAAAGTCACAAGATGGGCCAAGAAGATTGAAACCAGAGAAAGGAAAGTCAACATATTAGATCAACATATTAGATCATAATGAAGTCATAAAGGCAAGGAAAATAAATAGAAAAATCAAGTCGAAGTTTGAAGCTTCAAAAGGCAGCTCTCCTGGAAGCTTCTCCCAAATAAGCATCTGCTGCTAAGGGTGCATCGCTAAAAACTGCTACAAAGGTTCCAGCAAAAAGATGGGGGACCTCCCTGGGGGTGCAAGGGGTTAAGTTGCAGCACTGTGAAGCTATCTGAAGCCACTGCAGCATGGCACCAGTTCCATCCCCGTGGCCGGCCAGGGGATGGAAGTAGATCCACCGTATTTTTCAGTAGATCTGCCCATTTTGCTTCCCACTCTGTCTCTGGTGAATCCTCTCACCGTCACCGCCCCCCTCCAAAAAAAAAAGATGGAGGCTGCAGGCAAGAAGTCTCCAGCCCAGAAAACTGCAGGCCAGAAGGTGGCACCTCCAAAAGTTCAGAAGGGTTAGGAAGTTCCATCCCAGAAAACACCTGCTCCAAAGGTATCTAGAAAGAAAGCATGGGAGCATAGCAGGCTATTATTTATGTCATAAATGTTCTTTCTAATATGCTGGCAGAGCAAAAAAAAAAAAGGTTTCCTTATAAAAGTGACTTGATTGGCAAAATAAAATGTTGGGGCTGAGGGACTGACTAACCTGGATAGCAGTCATACTATAGATACAATGCTACCATGAGGCCCCTCTAGGCACTCTCTCACCACTCTATAATACTATAACATAGTTTTCCCTTTCTTTCTATGGTTGTCTTTTTTTTTTTAATCTATTTCTTTTTTTTTAAAAAAAAATTTATTTATGCATACAAGAACGGGTTACAGGCCAGAGGTGTGGGAGGGTGAGAGAACTCACCAGAAAGAGTGGGGAACAGAACAGGCAGATTGACTGAAATACACTGCTGAGGGAGCAGCAGGAGAGTCAGGAGAGGTCTGCTGCGCTATGTGGGTATCTCCCTGGTCGGGGATCAAGCTTGTGCTGCAGTGGCTGTGGATAGCTTCATAGGTTGTGACTTAAGCCCTTGCTCCACCAGGGAGGCCCCTTCTCTGGTTGTCTTTATGCCAAGTTATCTGTGCCTCTTGAGGCCTGTCATCTCTCAACCCCCTTTTATTTAGTATTTGTTATTTTTTTCTTTTAAAGACTTATTTATTCATACAAGAACTGGGGTACAGTCAGAGGCACGGGAGGGTGAGGGAATTCACCTGAGACAGAGCGGGGAGCAGAACAGGAAGATGGACTGAAGACACTGCTGAGGGGAGCAGTGGGCGAGGTGGGAGTGGTCTGCCGCAGCATGTGGTTTTCCCCTGGCAGGCGCAAATCAAACCAGTGCTGCAGAGGCTGCGGACAGCTTCACAGAGTGGCACTCAACCTGCTGCGCCACTGGGGAGGCCTATTTATGTTTGTTTTTCCAACCCCCTTTTAATATCTTAGCTAGGAAACCTTACTACTGTGTCAGAGAAAGAAACTGTCACAATCTGCACAGTATGTATTGTCAGTGAAGATGGCATATTTAAAGTAAGAGGTTTATCAGATATAATTAACATACACACAAATATTTAAAGTGTACAATGTTGTTTTAATTTGTGCAGTTATACAACTGTCATTCAATCAGTTTTAAAACATTTTTGTCTAAAATTCCTCTGCTGTTTTCCCTACACATATCAGCTCTCCACCTCATTTCCCCCTAGTCCCTCAGCACTACGGAACTACTAATCTTTGTGTCTCTATGAATTATCTGGACATTTCATGTAAATGCAATCATGTGCTATATAGTCTTTTGAGTGACTCTTAGCATAATGTTTCATATTCCATGCAGCATGTTCCCAGTCCATCATTCCTTTTTATTGTTGAATAATCTCATTATATGGATGTACTACATTTTATCCCTTCAGGAGCTGATGGACATGTGAGTAGCTTCCTTTATGGTTAAGTCTACTTCCAATATTCCTGTAAGTTTTTAAAGTTCAGGGCCTCCCTGGTGACCCAAGGGGTTAAGATGCAACCTATGAAGCTATCCGCAGTCACTGCAGCATGAGTTCAATCACAGGTAGCGCAGCAGACCTCTCTTGACTCACCTGCTGCTCCCCTCAGCGGTGTATTTCAGTCAATCTGCCTGTTCTGTTCCCCACTCTGTCTCTGGTAAGTCCTCTCACCCCCTACACCTCTGGCCTGTACCCCGTTCTTGTATGCATAAGTAAATCTTAAAAAAAAAAATACAATGGCCTTGCCATGGTTAAAAAAAAGTTTTTAAAATTCAGGTGAAATTCTCATAAACTACTTTTAAACAAATAATTTAGTAGCATTTAGTGTATTCACAATGTTATGCAACTACCACCTATCTCTATCTAGTTAAAAACATTTCATCACTCTAAAAATAAAACCTCGGGGGCCTCCCTGGTGGTGTAGGCGGTTGAGCTCCACACTGTGAAGCTGTCCGCAGCCTCTGCAGTGTGGGTTCCATCCCTGCCAGCCGGCGAGAATCCCACACGGCAAAACAGACCTCACCTGTCTTCCCTGCTGCTCCCCTCAGCAGTGTATTTCTTCAGTTAGCCTGTTCTGTCCCCACCTCTGTCTCCGGTGAATCCTCTTACCCTCCCGTGCATTTGGCCTATATCCCAGTTCTTGTATAAAAATAAATAAATCTTTAAAAAAAATAAATAAAAATAAAACCTCAGGCTTCCCTGGTGGTGCAGGGGTTAAAGTCAGCGCTGACAAGCTATCTCCAGCCACTGCAGCATGAGTTCAATCCCTGGCTGGCCAGGGAGCAACCCACATGGCGCAGCAGACCTCTCCTGCCTCGCCCACTGCTCCCCTCAGCAATTTCAGTAGATCTGCCTGTTCTGCTCCCCACTCTGGTAAATCCTCTCACACACACCCCCTCTGGCTTACACCCCAGTTCTTATATTCATAAATAAATCTTAAAATAAAACCTCATGCCAATTAAGCAGTTATTCCCCATTCTTCCATATTTCGCAGAACCTAGTAACCTATTGTTTCGATGGATTTACCTATTCTGAATATTTCATATCAATGGAATCATAGAATATGTGGTCTTTTCTGTCTGCCTTTTTTCATTTAGTACAGTGTTTTTGAAGTTCATTTAATTGTAGCAAGTATTATGAATTTCTTTTCATGGTTCAGTAATATTCCATGACATGTATATATTACAATTTGTTTATCCATTCATCTATCGATGGGTATTTCAGTTGTTCCCAACTTTTGGCTACTGCGAATTGTGATGATAAAAATATTTAGGTGCATGGGCCTCCCTGGTGGCGCAGCGGTTGAGCGCTCGGTTGCGAAGCTGCCCGCAACCTCTGCAGCACCGGTTCGATCCCCGCCTACTCCCCGGCCACCACCAGAGGAAGGTCCCACATGGCCCGCAGACCTCTCCTGCCGCCCGCTGCTCCCCTCAGCAGTGTACTTCGGTCCTTCTGCCTGCTCTGCTCCCCGCTCTGGCTCTGGTGAATTCTCTCACCCTCCCGCGCTTCTGACTGTACCCAGACTTGTATAAATAAATAAATCTTTAAAAATAAATAAAGCACATACAAAAAAATTTAGGTGCAAAGATTTGAGTTCCTATTTTTAATTTTTTAACATCAGTGTTCATTTTTAAACAATGTTTGCTTCCCCCCACCCCCTCAGGTGTAGTCCCCATGGAATTTCTTTCCCCAATGCACCTGTGCACTATCACCTCAGTCCCTGTGCTCCTCCCTCCCTCGGATCCCTCTCCCTCCTCCTCCCCTGCAGTATGTCTCTGATTTATAATTGTCTGTTTTTGCTTTGTTGTGTTTTGTGAGTACCTATTTTTTAAATTCTTTAGGGTATCCTCCTAGGAGTGAAACTGTTGAAACCTACTGACAGTACATTTTCGAGAACACAAATTCAATTTTTAAAAGTTCATCTAAGGGGCCTCCCTGGTGGCGCAGCAGTTGAGCGCTGGGTTGAGAAGCTGCCCACAGCCTCTGCAGCGCAGGTTCGATCCCCGGGTTCGATCCCCGGCTGCTCCCCGGCTGTTCGATCCCGGAGGAGGGTCACACACGGCGCGCAGACCTCTCCTGCCGCCCGCTGCTCCCCCCAGCAGCGTACCTCGGTCCCTCTGCCTGCTCTGCTCCCGCTCTGGCTCTGGTGAATTCTCTCACCCTCCCACACTTCTCACTGTACCCAGTGCTTGTATAAATAAGTAAATAAATAAATCTTTAAAAAAAAAAAAGTTCACCTAGGAAACTTTCCCCACAACGGACAAAATTTTTAGAACATGGAGTGGAAGGGGCTGAGGGTACTAGCTGTAACATGCTACATAGATTTATTAATTCAAGCGAATGTCTGCAGATCACAGGATTTTTTTTTTTTAAGATTTATTTCTTTATGCATACAAGGGCTGGGTTGTAGGCCAGAGGTGGGGGAAGGTGAGGATTCACCAGAGATATAATGGGGACCAAAACAGGAAGATATACTGAAAATACACTGCTGAGGGGAGCAGCGGGCGAGACAGGAGAGGTCGGCTGCGCCATGTGGGTAGCTCCCTGGCCAGGGATCGAGTTGTTACAGGGCAACCCCGCTCTAAAACGGGTTGCCTGAACTGTCTAGTGCTGAAGTGGCTGCCGATAACTTCCTAGTGCTGAGACTTACCCCCTTGTGCCACCAGAGAGGCCCCCATGTTACAGGATTCTTTAAAAACAAAATAAAAAAACAAGAACCAAATTCAGGGGTTTGGGTTCCAAGCAGTTACTTAGCTGCTTGTCTTGTTCCAACAATTTACTAAAACATACAGGGTAACTAGGAAAGTTGTGCTGGAACTAGAGAGGCGTACAAAATTTCATGAAAAGCAGCTTTCTTCCAATGACCAGGGCTAAGAAAATACATTCCGATAACTAGCTTGTTTCCAGCTCATGGTCATCTATAATCTAGAGAACGTCAACGAAATTTAACATACCACGCTTCTGCACATTCCCCCCTCAGTCGCCCCCCTCCAGAATGCTCACAAACAATTGTTCTGGAGACCGCAGACAACAGCTGGGAAAAGAAACGTGCCATGTAAGTTTCTTTATTTAGCATTCAGCGACAGCATGGCCTCCGTGGAATCCGCCGGGACCAAAACTGACCGAGGGTCTAAACAAGATGGTGGCTGGGACAGGACCGCTCTATCTGTCCAGGTGAAACTCTATGGCAGAGCAGAAGCCGACAGCTGGAGAAGTGAAGCTGAAATGGGCGGTAACCCGACCACACTAGCGCACTAGGAAGAGTGGAGCGGAAAGAGAGCTTTAGCGCATGTGTGGAGCCGGTAGCGGACGGGGATGATGGGTTTGAGATTAAAGGCCCACCCCACAGCGCAAATTTTCCGAAACGTGTGAGTCGTTTAAGTCCGGTTAAAGCCGAGGTGGGGCGTTTCCTAGGACGCATGCGTTCTAGACCAGACAAGCGATACAGTGGCGTGGTCTTTTCAACGCCGGGCGTACAGGCGACGTCTGAGGTGGAAGGGGCGTTCAGGATTCCCAGTACGCATGCGCTTTGAGACCGAGGCGTTACCTTCAGAGGGTGTGGAGAGCAGGAATCCTTATTGCGCAGGCGCAAGGACTGTCCGGTACGTCTAGTGGTCTGTCACGGGGAGGGAAGGGGAGGTTGAAGGGATTAAAAAACCGGGTGCGCCTGCGCGTTTCCTAATGGTGGGAAGAGCTCAGTATTTGTGAGGGGCGGGGTTACGTATACGCGTCATTAGATGGGTAGGTGGGAGGGAGGGTGGAGCTCGGGAATGGAGTGTGCGCTTGCGCAGTGCGGGGGTGGAGGGCGGAGGAGATAGATAGCACGCTTGCGCGGCTGTCACAGGGCTGCTTGGTTGGTCAGTGGGGAGTCGGCGCCTGCGTACTAAGACCCGTGTGCAGCAGCGGCGGCGGCGGTAGAGGCGGCGGCGGCGGCGGCGGCGGCAGCGGGCTCGGAGGCAGCGGTTGGGCTCGCGGCGAGCGGACGGGGTCGGGTCAGTGCGTTCGCGCGAGGTGAGAACGGGCAGGGCGCGCGTGCGCGGAACCTTGGCCTAAGCCTTGCAGTAGAGATGGAACTGCGCGGGGGTCGGGGAGGGGGCTTAGGGGAGCGGTGGCTGCCGCCGCACGGGATTCGGTCGGCGAGCGGCGTGAGGTGCGGAGAGGCGCCAACGCGAGCCCCGGTTGGCGCGCGGGGTGACGGTTGGGGCCGGCCGGGTGACGTTGGAGCGACGCAGGGCGGGGGACGGCGAGCCGCGAGGCCGCCACGCGGGAGAGGCCGCCGGGCGGCCACGCCGGGGCGAGGGCCGGGGGCCACATTGGCCCGCCCGGGCAAGGGGTACCTGAGCCGTTGAGGACCGGGCGCCGCGCGGCCACGTGAGGTGGGGGAGGGGGCTATTCGGTGAGAGGGCATGTGGAGGGGGGGGGTTGGCGGCCGGCGGGGGGAGGGGAGGCGGCGTGGCTCCGGCCTGGCGCGGCCTTTGAGGAGGGGGCGACCGCGGCACCGGAAGTGCCCCCCACGGGAGGCTGCCCTCGGGGTCGGAGGCCGCATGGCCGAATGTGGACGGGGGCCGCATGGCATTACGGGGACCCCTCCCCCCAGGTCCCGGCCACCGGAAGCCCCGGGCGGCCACATGGTGGGCGGGAGCGGGCAACCCCCGCCGCGGGGAGAGCTGGTCCTCGCGGGCGCCTAAGGGAGCTTGGAATTTTTAGTGAGAGAAGCCGGAGGCGCGGATCCTGCGAGCCCGGTGCGGGCATATGTTAGCGATCCCTCACCTCTTGGGCCCCTAGAGCTTTCTCCCTAAATCTCGTATGAAGTGAGACGGCCACCAGGTGTAAGTGGCATTCTGCTGGGAGTACAGAGAAATGGGGAAACCGAGGGCTTTTGGACAGGAGTCCAACTCTTCTTGATTGTGTGGACATCGCATTAAAGTCCTGGGCAGATGAGTTCCCCGCTGTGATAGTTGCTCTTCACCTTGTCATAGTCTTCCGTGTTGTATCTATTAAGGAGTCCCTGGTTTTAGAATCCTTAACCCCACTAGACTAGTATAATTTGTACTATTCACTACTACCAGCCTTTTGCTTTCATTTTATTGTCATTCACCACTCCCCACTCCCCCACTTTCTACTGACTGTACAGGCCCTGCCTGAAAAGCCGACAGGACCGATGCATCCTGGGAAAAGTGGGAGGGCCCTCCAGAAGAGGCTGAGTTCCTGGGTTCCCTTTGGGAAACGAGATCGAGGTGTTTGGCAAGGGGATCAGTTAGAAAACAACTTTACTCTCTCCCCCTCGGCTGCATCTGCAAATGCTTGTTGGAGAGATGGGAATCCCCCAAAGAGGCCTTGTGGTTTCCTGTACCAGTGACTGGCTCATGTGTGGATAGGGTGGGGGGGCTGTGCAAAAGAGACGGGTGGGGCCCGATCCTCTGGTCTCCACCCTCCCTTCCCCCCCATTGGCCCCGCCCTTTTGCTGGCTCATAGCTGCTCACCTAATTATAGCCCTGGTTTTGTGGGAAAGAGGGGTGGTTAGTTTCAGTGGCAAGTAACACCTGAGTCTTCCCCCTCTCTGGAATTAGGTCTTTGCCCATTTCAGAGATTTGACATCTTAACTCCCTGCATCCTTTCCCAAGCTATCCCTTTAGTTTTGGATGTGGGAGGGGGGAGTTCTATCTCACGCACATACACCTATGCACACAACACTGATCCCTGTCCATATATAATCCAGGAACTTTATTTTAGGTGGATAATGGAGGGGTGAGGTGAAGCAATGTTGCCAGTGAAAAGTGGGATAGTTTAGCGGCTCTATTAACCTCCAGCCTTGACACCAGTTCTCTTCTTAATCCTAGTTGGAATCGAAGCCTCTTAAAATGGCAGATGATTTGGACTTCGAGACAGGAGATGCAGGGGCCTCAGCCACCTTCCCAATGCAGTGCTCAGCATTACGTAAGAATGGCTTTGTGGTGCTTAAAGGACGACCATGTAAGATCGTGGAGATGTCTACCTCCAAGACTGGCAAGCACGGCCACGCCAAGGTTAGAATTTCATCTCTACATCTTGCCTTCCCCACCTTTGTGTCCTCGCAGCTCCTGGCAGCAGGCTGTCATGAGGTTTAGCCATCTACCTTTTAGCGTTTTTCTTACCTTCTAATGCCTTATGTTTAGCACCTTAGCCCTGGATTCCTTTCTCTTACTACACCTGTTGCCCTTAGCCTCTCCCTTAACCCTCTGTGCTCCATCCTTTGGTAATCCCTCCCTTTGTCCATCTTTGAGTTTAATTTACTTCTCTTAGGGGTCCATTATGCTTACAGTTCAGCAGTTCGTTCTGTATTACTTTTCCTGTTTTCTCATCCTTACAGTATTTGTAGATGTACTTTGTTCCCTTCATTTTTGCCGTGGGTTTCTCCAGTTCTAACACAGAATGCAGTCTTCCCCTGAAGGGACTCCAGTGTATCTCTGAGCTTCTAAATCACCTTGTTGACCAACTCTCCAGTGCCAGCTTTCCCTTCAGATCTCTGCTGCGTTATCAAACTGTCTTCTTGGGTTCCTGGAGCCACCATTCCCCCCGCCCCCTTTGCTTTCTTGCTCCTAACATTCATGCTAGTCCTTTTATGACACTTCAGACTAATCTTTTTTTTTCTCAGAAGTTCAATCTGGTTCGTCCTTGTTTGATTTCTTGTGGTTTTGTTCCCCTGGTCCATTTTCCGTCTTCTGTTGACTTGGCATTAACCTGGGTTACCCTCTTAGTATCTAGATCCTTTATTCTTTATAGTTTCCTGATTTCCTGACTGCATAGTTCTTACTGATCATCCCAAGTCCTTTCTTTTTCAACTCTTCCCTTCTCCATCCTGTCTCTTCTCAGCTCTTTCACGTCTACCTTATTTCGTGTATCTTTGGCCTTTTTTGCTAATGTGTAGAAAACTGTACATACTTTGTTTAGATTCCTCTCATTTTCTTAGGGCTCTTGTCTGTTATTGCTTTGATAGCTCAAGGAAACAGACTACCCCAGACCTGCTGTTTCCTGTGTCCTCTCAGCCCCAACCTCAGTGATCTTTCCATCTCAGCTTCTTTTTTAGAGGCTTTTGTTTCTTTCTCGAGTTGATTGGTTCAGTTCCAAGTCCTTGAATCTTTGCCCTAACAACCTAGTCTGACTTCCCTCACCAGTCAGGGACAACTCGAGCCTTTATCGCCTCCATCCTAGAGTTTGGTTTGGCTTCTCTTTGATGTGATGCATACATACAGGTCCACCTGGTTGGTATTGACATCTTTACTGGGAAGAAATATGAAGATATCTGCCCGTCAACTCATAATATGGATGTCCCCAACATCAAAAGGAATGATTTTCAGGTATGTAGATGTTCTTGGGTGTAGATGGGTTAGTGGTTTATATAGGGAGAAAATACAGACTGGCTAGAAAGAGCTTGTGCTGGGATAGAGGAGGGAAATGGCAAGAAAGGGTATTTGGCATTAACACTTTGCCACCTGGTTTGTCCATTAAACTCTATCCTCAGCCTACCTGGGCCCACCTTCAACTTCTTTCCCTATCTGCCCCCAGCTGATTGGAATCCAGGATGGGTATCTATCACTGCTCCAGGACAGTGGGGAGGTGCGAGAGGACCTTCGTCTGCCTGAGGGAGACCTCGGCAAAGAGATTGAGCAGAAGTACGACTGTGGAGAAGAGATCCTGGTATGGTGTCGTGTGTCCATCCTGTCTCCCACTTATCTCCCCTCCCCCCATGTCCCGCTTTGTTCTGTTTCTTCCTTTGAACTCAGACTTATGACTCCCCCCAGATCACGGTGCTGTCTGCCATGACAGAGGAAGCAGCTGTTGCAATCAAGGCCATGGCAAAATAACTGGCTCCCAGGTAAGCCCCCTTTACATACTCTTGTGCCCATCAAAGAGGTGCTTTAGTTTTAATGGTTCCAGGTTTGTTTTCTGTCTACCTCACCCCTCTTTTGAAAGTATTGTCCTGTCTTACTTAGTTTCTCTTTCTTACCCAGGGCGGCGGCAGTGGCGGTGGTGGCAGCAGTGATCCTCGAGCCTGCAGAGGCCCCCTCCCCCAGCCTGGCCCAGCTCTGGCCTGGCCGTTGGCTGGACTCCTACAATTTATTTGACGTTTTATTTTGGTTTTCCCCACCCCCTCAATCTGTCGGGGAGCCCCTGCCCCTCACCCTGCTCCCTTGGCCAGGAGTGAGTGAACTATGAAGCTGCCCTTGGTGAAGCTGCCCTTCTCTTCTCCCCTCGCACTACAGCCCTGGTGGGGGAGAGGGGATGGGTGCTGCTTGTGGTTTAGTTGGGTTTTGTTTTGTTTTGTTTTTTTTTAATTCAACCTGGAATCAGACCATGGTGGTTTCTGGCAAATGCTCCAAATGCCCTTCTCCCACTCGTCCCTGGTATTATCCCTTGTCCATAGTCCTTTACCCAAGCACCACCCACAGACTGGGGACCAGCCCCCTCCCCTGCCTGTCTCCCCAGATCCCTTTAGATGGGGAGGAAAAAGGAGGGGAGTGGAAGGGACCTGCCCCCTCCTCAGGCATCTGGGAGGGCCGTGCCCCCATGGGCTTCACCCTTTCCTGTGGGCTCTCTCCCTGACACATTTGTTAAAATCAAACCTGAATAAAACTACAAGTTTAATATGAAGCCCCAACTCGACTGCTGCTTTGAATTGAATGGGTATTTGATTTGGTAATGGGAAACAGTTACAGGTTTAACTCCGCCCCTTAGCTCCTTATGACCAACCCACTGCCCAGTGTGATTTAGCATGTACCTGCCAACCACCCCCAACCCTCCATGTAGTCCTGGCCCAGTCCAGGTGGGAGGCAACACAAACAGTAGCAGCCGGGGGCAGTGGCAGGTAGATTTTTATTGGTCTGGGACACACAGGGAGCCCTCACCATAGGGGGGAGGGGGGAGGCTGAAGATAAAATCTGATCACTTGTGATAGAATCTTGGGTTCTGGCTGTGCTGGATGAAGGGGAGCCTCGGACCAGGTTGGCTGGTAGCTGCAAAGCCCGACTGGTGGTGGTGATGCAAGAATGGCTTTGTCAGTAAGCACCCTATACCTTCTACTCCACACCCTTAACCACCCCCACCAAGGAGAACAGGAAAAACCAAGGGGGTATAAACCACATGTCCTACCCATTTCTTTCCCTTGTAGTTTAAGGGTTTTAATGGTTTGGTAATCATTACCTTTCCTGCTGGTTGCATCTGCACAGGAAGCTGGGGGGAGGCAAGGAGTCCAGGGGCTGGATGCAGAGCTTGAGGATGCATAGGACGCAAGGAGGACTGCAGAAAAGAGTCAGAATCAGAGCTTGGGGCTCCCCTTAGCATAGCCCAGCTCCTGACTTCCCAAAGCTCCACACTCACCGAGTCAGAGAAGCCAGTCTGTTGGTTAGCATGTTCCATTTGCTTTTGCAAGGAGAGGGCACCACCGGGCTGGAGGAACCCTAGGTGGGGGAAAGGGATGTGTGCAGTGAATAGAAAATGGGATAGAAAGGGCCCACAGAGCCAGGGTGCCTGCATGGGGTCTTACCTGTTTGGGTGGGCTGAAAGTGGCCGTGTACAGCATAGGGCTGTGGCTGTGGCTGAGACAAGTATTGCACTGCAGGAAATGCTGAAGGGGCTGAGAAGAGGAGACATAACTGTTAGAAACTCCTTTTAGCTTGGTATTGACACTTTTCTGGGGACCTGGACTAAAGCTCCCCTCTCTTTTCCCACTACTCACCTCTGAGCTGCTGACTAGGACTATAGGCTGGCTGTGTGGGTCCATAGTGAGGTGGGGGCTGAGCAGTCCCATAGGCGCCACCTGGGCTGCCTTGAAACTGCCCATGCTCCGGGGTCCCTGCAAAGGCAGCTGCTGAGCCAACGTAGTGCCGGGTCTAAGGAGGGGAGGGTGAGAACTCTGTCCTTAATCTTCCAAGTAGAAATTCAGTAACTTGTGTACTTCCCATTACCCTCCCTCTCCCCTGCACATTTAAGTGTTTGATACACTCAAATACTGGTTTGGGGAGGATGCCTGGATCAGGTGAAAATGGGTTAGACACCCAATTCTACAACTTACTGTAAGTACTTGGGGTCCAAACATCTGTTTGGCTCTGTCAGCTGCCATGAGGGTGCCTGGGCGACTGTGTCCTCCAGGGCTCCCTAGAAAGGGAGAAGGGGCTTCATGTTGCTGAAATGGAAGGTTGCAACCACCAGAAGAGCTCATTCTGACAAGTGGGTTCTTTAGCCCTTACCCTGCATGCTGAGGAGGTGAGTTCCTGTGTGAACTGTCAGGCTCTGCTGATAAGCAGCTGATGTCAGCGTGGTGAGGTCGCTGGAGTGAAAAGAATGCAATCAAAATCAAGGACAAGTGCCCTGGACATTAAACACTGATCTTCTGTTACCTGGCCCCCCTTTATTTTTAGTTCTCTAATCCTACCTCTGCTCCTTTCGTCTCCGTTTTTCTTCCTCATGTAAAACTTTCTTGAGCTGCAGGAAAAGCTGGTGCTTCTCTTCCTGTAGAGCCAAAAGCTTCTCCTGCAACTTCAAGATCTGGGAGGGGAGGGGAGAGAAGATGAAGGCAGGAGAGCCAAGAGAAGAAAGGGCTGGGAGCGATCAAGGGAATGCTTACTTGTTCCTTGGTCTCCTCTAGTGACATCCTCTCTTCCATCTCTTTTTTCTTCCTTCTCTCCTGCTCTTCCTTCATTTTCTGTTCCATCATCTTGTCCACCTCTTCTTCCTCTGGAGGAAGAGTTAGGTAGAATAGCAAAGTGACAGAATGATTAAAATAGAAAGTGGGAAACTGTAGACCAGCAAAAAGGACTATTCCAGTACACTCATGTTCTTCCTTCCTGAGGAGGGTACAGGTTTCCCCACCACAGCGAACAGGATACAAGGACAGGGAAGGTTTATTAGGTGCTCTCCAAGGTCCTTCCCAGCTCAAGGGTTTTTGACTTTTGAACGGCCTGACTCCCACCAGAATGGGGCTGTCTCATCCCTCCTCTAGTTCCCGCTGCCTGCGCACCGACCGGCCCGGGAATAGCAGTGCGCTCCGAGCGGTGTGTCCAGCCGCTCGGGCCTCGGCTCACCCTGCCGCTTGCGCTCCCGCTCCATCATGATGTGCCGGTGCAACGCCCTGGCCATGGCGTTGGAAAGTTTGGGGCGCTCCAGGAGCGCAGGCATGGTGCTGCCGCGGGCGCTCGGGCCGTGGGCGCCCGGCTCTGTCACAGACTGCCAGACCTCGAACCGGGCCTGCGAGGAGGCGGACGCTCTAGGGGGACCGCGTCCGACCGAGGCGGAAGCCCGCCCGCCGCCCGATCACGTGCCCGCCGCCCGCTCGGCCCTGCCAACAGCGGAGGCTCCGTCGCGTGCTCGGGCGGCTCCCGGGTCGGGAGCATCGGTGCTCCCCGCCCCCTTCCCCGCCAGCCCCAGGAGCCCAGACCCGATACCCGCTTTCTCTTTGCTTTCCCTGCGGCCTCCTGCGCGCCTCAGCTGCTACGTCACATCCGGCAGCGCGCAGACTTCTTCCGGAGTCAAAGCCGCAGCCGGCCTCACAGGTTGAGCGGAGAGGAAAAGGCGGAAGCGCCCGCGACGGGTGCCGGTGGCATCCAAACCCCTTCACCGCGACCCACCCCAGAGCCGACCAGCCCCCGGGCGGAGTTCCTGGCGGTGCGTCCCCGCTGCCAGGCGCCGGGAGCGGGCTGTCCTCTGAGAGGGTACGCACGAGAAAGGCTGAGGCGGGTGCTCTGAGACGGTGTTTATTGGCTCCTTATAAATCAGAGTCATAACAACTGTACAGAGGGGCCCTGTCTTCCCCTTGCTCCCGCCCTTCCCCACTCCCGCCTGGTGGCCCCTGGAAAAAGCAGCTTCATGTGGGGCACAGGGAGACTCCTCTGGGATTCACAGTAACCAAGAACAAAAACGGAAATAAATTAAGTGATACGGGGGAGGGAGGAATAGGGAGTCGTGTTCCCCATATCAGTGCATGAAGAGGGGCTACCCAGGGCCTGGAGCTAGGCTTCCCACAAGCTCCCTCCCCTCAAGGGGAGTGTCCTGGGGCCCTGGTCATGGAGATGTGCTCCACTTGCTGTCTAGTCTGAGAGCCTGCCTACATGCTCCTATGCATCTGCCGGCCTGAGCATCCTTACATGCCATGGGTCATTGGAATGAGGTGCAGGCAGTCGTCGCTCAGAGTCCGCAGCCCCAAGGGCCAACTGTGCTTGTAGTAGTGAGGTCTCACCCCTCATTCCACCCGTACCAGCAGGGCATAGAGGAGTGTGGCCCCCTTCTCCTTGGTTACCCACTCAAGTTCAGCTGGGCTGAAGTGAGGGTCAGGAGGTTCTCTGAGGGCAGCGGAAGGGGGGCCAGGGGTGTAGGAGCCAGGGCGCACACACACCTGGAACGCCACCTGGGCCTGGTGCGTCCGCTGGGATTTGGGGTCCCGGAATCTGTCAGGCAAGAAACAGAAATAGGATGGTAAGACCTTTGGCCCCTACAACCATTCCTCTTGCTAACTCTCCCACTGCCGAGATCTTGTTCCTAGGAATCACTCCCACCTTGTACAGACTTGGCTCCAGTTCTCTCCACTTCAAATAATCTTCCTCCCAGCACCTACATGGCAATACCTCTTATTTTCTTCTCCAAGGCTTTGTTCAAATCTCACCTACTTAATGATGTCTACCCTGAACACTATTTAACATGCCTACTCCAAACACACTTTTATCCGTCTCACCCCATACTACACTTTTTGTTTCCATAGTACTGTCACCTTGCAAAATACTGAATACTTATTTAAATATAAGTAAGTATTTAAATACTTATTTAAATGGTCTAGAGTGAGAAAACATAAGTTCTACAAGAGCAAGGTTCCTTTTTTTTCTGTTCACTGAGGTAGCATAAAATCAATTCAAGGAGGGCCTCCCTGGTGGCGCAGCGGTTGAGCGCTGGGTTGCGAAGCTGCCTGCGGCCTCTGCAGCGCCGGTTCGATCCCCTCGATCCCCGGCTGCTCCCCGGCCACCAGAGGAGGGTCCCACATGGTGCGCAGACCTCTCCTGCCGCCCGCTGCTCCCCTCAACAGTGTGCTTCGGTCCTTCTGCCTGCTCTGCTCCCCGCTCTGGCTCTGGTGAATTCTCTCACCCTCCTGTGCTTCTGACTATACCCACTGCTTGTATAAATAAATAAAAATAAATCTAATAAATAAATAATGTTTAAAAAAAAAATCAATTCAAGGAATGTGAGAAGAAAGTGCTAGGTTGGCAACTGAAGAATTGGTGGAACCAGGTGGGACAGGGCACAGGGGAAGGCAAATCATGTGATCCAGGTGGCCTTGAGCCCCTCCCATGTACTCACTGCACTTTGGATGCCAGGATCTCTGCCCCAGCATATTGGAGGGAGGGGGAAAGCAGCACTGGAGGAGGCTGCTCTTCCCGTGGAGGTGCACAGTTCTCGCCAGGCTCCTCAAATCCTACTCCAGGTTCTCCCTTCAGGGGCCGGCAACTCAGGATGGAGGCAGTGCCTATGAGGAAAGTTGAGTCAGGGTAGCCCTCCCAATACCCACAGGTCCAGCATGCCCCGCCTCTGCGGAAGCCACGGTACCTGCTCCCAGCTCTCCTCGGTCCAGCACCCTCCGGACAGCTGCCACATTGCTCCCATGATATGCCATGTGCCACTTTTTGGTTAGCGTCCCAGTCTCCAGGCGCGGATTCACCCTAGGAGGTGAACAGGCAGGGCAATGGTCACTGGTTCCCGAAAGTCATCAGCTAGACAAAAAGTTATGTCACTTCTTCCATGCATCATCTTTCGACCCCCCTTTCTCAAAAGGGTAAAAAAAGGTAAGGGAGAGGCATGATCTTACCCTAACCCTTCCTGTACCTGAGGTTGAATCTGCACCAGCCGAAGGGCAGGGCATATTCCCGGGGAGGCTCCCCACGGCGCCTGTGGGCCTCATCTCCACGCAGCTTCCGGCAAGACTCACAGTAGCACAGGCTACGCTTCGGTGGAGGCATGAAATAATCCTCTGTGGGAGAGTGAGTAGCATGCTTAGTGCTGTGGCTCCTGCCCTGGGTATCTCTTGCCCTCAGCCTCCTTCCAACTGGTCTCCAGGGCTCTCTGGACCTGGCCCTGGCCGAGTCCAGGAAATAAGGTGGTTCTGGGGACTGGGAACTCACCAGGAAGCAGGAGTAGTTCTTGGAAGCGGGAGCAAAGGGCATGGTACTCGCAGGTCTTGAGGGGGCTAGCCGTGGGTGGTGGGCCCCAGCAAACACTCTCCTTGATACCTGTGGGCACAGAGGGGCGGAGGTCACAGGAGCTAAAGCCAAAAGCCTGGGTGGGGGTGGGGGTAAGATCCTCATCCCTTCAGGCTGGCTCACCATCCACCATGTCAGCTTTCTCCATGTCACCTTGAGTTCCAACACACTTCCCACTGGCAGCCCCGGGTTCAGGACTCACAATTGTCACCTGCAGGGGAAAGGGGTGGTCAGCCACAGGGGTGTATATATATATATATTTTTTTTTTTTTAAGATTTATTTATGTATGCATACAAGAACTGGGCTATGGGCCAGGGGTGTGGGAGGTGAGAGGATTCACCAGAGACAGAGTGGGGAGCAGAACAGGCAGACAGACCGAAGTACACTGCTGAGGGGAGCAACGGGCGAGTCAGGAGAGGTCTGCTGCGCCACATGGGTAGCTCCCTGGCTGGCCGGGGGATTGAACTCGCACTGCAGAGGCTATGGATAGCTTCACAGCGCTGTGCTCAACCCCTTGGCAGCCACCACCCCTTGGCTGCCACAGGGGTATATTGACCCTTCCTTGGAACACAGAATGCCCCTTTGCTAGGTCAGTGCTATCTCCCAGGTACTCACTCCTCCCTACCTCCATTGCCACTAACCTGTTCACATTGTCCATAGAGGTCCACGAGCGCATGGCAGGGCTGGGGGACATCAGGCACAGCCACCCCCTGGTCCATCCCATTGACGTGGAGATGCAGCCCCCCAGAGCTGTCCAGCCGAAGTCCCAGGATGGTGCCTTCAGGGCATGTGTCCAGATTTGGCCCAAACTTCTCACAGATCTGGGAGGAGAGACCTACTGTCTTCCCAGAGGTCAGACTCCCACCAGCAGCAGCCACACCTAATCTTCACTCTGCTTCAGGTCACCAGTCCCTGGATTCTGCCGCCACATCTGCCCACTGCCCAGGCTCCAGCCCCTGCTTCAGTTACCTGAAGTAACTGAAGGGGAGTCCACCACCCTATCCCCTTATTCTCAACGGCAGGGAAGCAGGAGGCAAGCCTGAGACTGTCCAGGTAATGACACTTATGCCCTCGCCCATCTACTTCTGGGCACCTGACTCTTGTGGCCCACCTCCAGAGCTAGAGGGGGCCCTCCTCGCCCTTGGCCAGCCCCTCCTACACAGAGACCTGGCCCTTTCACTTCTCTCTGCTCCCTACCCACCTTGAGACCATTGTGGAAGACACCACGGCCCCGAAGGAGCCAGGCTGCCCGTTTGAGGGCACAGGCAGAAGCAGGGAAGTTGAGCCTCTCTGGCGGGCAGGTGATGACGCCCAGGACAAGGGAAGAAGTCCATTGGCGGTTCAGGAAATCTATCCGCACCTGGGGGAGAAGGCAACTCCTCCCCAGTCACGGAGTCCAGAGAAGAGGCCACCCACCCAGCAGAACCAGGCTTCTCACCCCAGCCAGGGAGAGAAGCTGGCACTTTTCAGAGTGTGAATGGGATACTGCCCCTTCTGATGCGTGGAGGGCCCAAGAATTGCAAATTCCATTATTTCCTTAACTCTTTTAGCACTGGCCTTGCTGTGGCCACTAAGGGCTTCCTTTACCTGGATAACTCTGATATATTTTACTTTGTAACAGAAAGGTCCCTTCTCTGGAAAGCCCTTCCTGCTCCCACATACAGAATCAAGCATCTCCCCTGACCTACCACAGCCCCTCCCTACTACTTCCCTGACCAGTCACCAGTAACCAACCTACAATCCCCATCACAGGGTAAGAATCAAAGTCCAGGAAGCTCATCTAAGGGGCTTGTCTTATACTATGTCCTGAACCTGGTAAGGTCTCTCTTCAGGAAGACTGGCCCTGGGTCACCCTGAACAAAAGGAACTGGGGATAGGAGGTGAAGCCCACCTGGACGAGCAGCTGGGGTACCAGGGGCTGGTTGATGACAACAATGCCTTGATTGTAGCTGGCCACCCGAGTAGCCGTGCGGTTCCCATTAGACAAGAGGATGTTCTTCCCATGGTTCTCCAGGAACTCAAGGGCTGTGGGCATAATGGCCACTTGATTCTGGCCCTGGAGTGGAAGAGAGACTGAGCTGCTGGGGTTGTCAATGTGAGCCTAAGCCACCCCACTGGAATCTACACAGAGCTTGAGTATAATGCCTGTGCCTTTCCTGAACTAGAAGAGAGAACCCCAAAAGGACCTGGTGTCCACAACCCAACTGTCCACCCATGTGCACACTTACTCCAAGGCCATGCTCCTCGCCCTCGTCATCCTCCTCGCCCTCACTGCCAGTGTCCGAGCTGGGGGATGGAGGCTGGGTGCCTTCTGTCTCCTCTAGCCTCGTGGAGCTGACAATAGATACACTCCGTACTGGCCCATATAGATCCAACACAGCCCACACACTCTGGGGTACAAAAGAGGCAAGAAGTCAGAGATAAGGAGATTTTAACCCCACTTCCAGAAGCCAACTAAGATCTCTGGTCTACCTTGGCAATGCCAGTAGCTGCGGGACCCATATCCTCTCCATCTACCAGGATGTGCATCGTGTCGTCTGCCCCCCGCCGAATGCCCACACGGCTCCCGACCTAGGACCAAAGTGGGACAAAACCAGATACTCAGCCCACCTCTCCCTGCTACCCCCACTCTCCACCCCATCCTGTCCCTGGAGTCAGCTGCCTCACCCCCAGCCGCTCTAGGTTCCGGCCATAGTTCATCCTCTGGAGCTGCCCATCACGCCTCACTTCACAGCTGGACACCATCCAAGTGGTCTTAGTCCGGAGTTCAGGCAGGGAGGGAGGCAGCCCGGGGCCACTGCCTGCTCCTGACCCCATCTCCCCTGGTGCCAGTGTGGTAAGCCCTAGCCGGAGGGAACCTGCCCACTTCTCGTCCAGCTCTTCCACTTTCACCTGGGAGAAAGACAAAATATCAGTGGGTACCAGCTGGGGGTACGGGTGAGGAAACAACCTAGGTCTGTTCTAAAAGCCTGACAGTTTCCTTTGCTGTGTCTTCACAGCCCACCTCAAAGACTTCCTCAATCTTGAGCTCCTTAGTACTGAAGACAAGGCCATGAGCATAGCCAGATGCACGCACTGCCCTTGTGCCGTCCTCCTCCAGAGTGACGTTCTTGCCGCAAGTACTGTGGAATCGGTGAGCCACACCAGCCACTGTGGAAAGATGGCACCGGAGGGAGGGGTAGGATTGGGGCAGCAGGCTTCAGACAGGACACAGGGCAAAGCTTTTAGATGAAACAGGAAGTTGACACAAAGGTCCCATCTGCCATTACTCCTTTAAGACCTCTGGCACCTATCACCACAGTAAGACTCATTCCCAAACCTGCTAGACCCAGTTGTTGGTGTCCTAGCCCCTAGGTAGCAGGGAAGCATCCAGACTCTGTACCAGATGAAACATCCTCCCTCTTCTTGGCTGCTTCCCACCATGGGTTGTTCCTTCCCCTTCATCTGTAGCTACTGCTGCAGCCAGGCTTCCTTGGAACAGCTTCCCTAACCTGAAAGCTGTATCCTGAAGGACCATAGCAAGCAAGCAAGACCCTCCCTCCCACCCTCCCTCCCTGCCGGCTGAACCTGGCGAGTGCAGGGGGAATGACTTCTCGGTGGCAGTGTTGCTGGTTGCTAGGCTGTTGTCCATGGGGCCGGTGGCATTGGTGATGGACACTTGGACACACTGGCCATATAGATCCACTACTGCATATACCTCTGGGTGGGAAAAGAAGGCGTCAGAGGCCTGGCAGCCCAAGGCCAGCCAGGCTGAGGGTGGCAGGTCGAAAGCCACAGAATAGTCACCTTTACCCGGAGGCAAGCCTGAGCAGGCAGCGCCTTGGTCCTGGCCATTGATGAAGTAGTGCAGATCGCCCTTTGCGGTTCGCATCATGCCAATGCGTGCCCCTGTGCCCAGCGCATCAAGGTCACACCCGTAGTTGTTGCGCATCGTGTTACCATCCTGCATGATGGCTGTGCCACTGGGAGGAGGGCAAAAGGAATAAGCTGACCACCCAAGTTCCCCCCCATACAGTTCCCTTCCCAGTCTCTGCCTGTCAGAACCTTCCAATGCCTTGGGTTTGGGTCTTGACCTGGGTTCAGAGGCCATGACCCTGGGGTCCTCCCAGGGACAAGCAGGAACTATGGTAAGGAGGGGTTTGAGTCTAGAGGTGTGGGGTTGGGGGGGCTTCCCAGAATTGAGGGGAGGGGGTCAAGCAGCCAAATCCCCTGGGTTTGTCATTGCCTATGACCACCACAGGTCCCAAACCCTGCTTCCGCCATCCCAGCAGGTCCCCCCAGCAGGCAGTCTAACCTCAGCATCCATGTATCGTAATCAATGTCCGTCATAGTGTTGGGGAATTCAAGGTCCTCTGGCCGAATAGCAGTCACTCCTGGAAGAAGGCAGGAGTAGGTCAGATCTGAACCGCTAGCCACAGGCAGCCAGCACATCCCCCCAGCACACACATGGATGCCACCCACCAGCCTCAATGGAGCCTGACCAGCGGTCCACCATCTTCTGAATGACAATTTCAAACAGCTCTCCATCCCGCAGGGCCCTGCCAGGGAAAGTGATGATCAGACAGGCCCTACTCGGGCAGCAACAAGGTGGGACATGAAAGTACAGACACTGACCGGTTGGAGATGACGATGGCATCATTGAACTCGCTGCGGCAGTTGTGGCGGAGTGCGGTGCGGCCCCCGTTAGTGATGACTGCATTACTGCCATGCAGTTGGTGGAAGCGCAGATCGGAGCCCCCAGCCCCTGAAGATGGGGAGCTAGGAGACACCTGGTTGTTCCCTTCAGGAAGTGGCTCAGGGACCGGGGGCACCTCTGCAAGGGTGGACATCACCTGTGAGGCCTACAGTCATCTCTGAGGCTTCCCGAGTTCGCCCCAACCTCCCGCACCTGCCCAGCTCGGCCCTCACCCACGTCGTCCACAATGGTGGCTTGGGCTGCCTGGCCATAGAGATCAACAACAGCATAGACACCCGGGGGCACATTCCAGGCAGCAGGGCCCTGAGTCATCCCGTTGACAAAGAAGTGGAGCGTTCCGTCCTCCCTCCGCACCACGCCTACCGTGTCCCCTGCCTTGGAAGAAGGGGGGCTGGAGTGAGGAGTCAGGCAGAGTTCCTGCCTGGGTTGGTCCTGCAGCAGCCCCACTTTGCCTACCTTCCCCCTACTGACACCAGGGGGTATACCCAATCTCCCACCTTGAGGCGGTCCAAGTTGTGTCCATATTCATCCAAGATAGTTGTCCCATTGTGCATCACCCCATTCCCAGTCATCATCCAGGTCCCTGAGAGGACAAGGAGTAGCAGAGAACATAAGGCAGAAAGCAAGGTGCATCTCTTTATACAGTCATCCCTACATTATTCCCTGAAGCCATATATGCCCAACCTGCCTTCTTTTAAAAGTCAGCTTTCATCCCAGAACAGAGCATGAAAACTGCAGTTCCCAAGCCAGACACAGTCCCGTCTGCATGGCACTCCTCAGCCAGTGAATGAGGGTCAAGTGTGACCAAGTGAAAAGGGGACTGGAGAACAAGTGTTGGGCTTCTGAGACGGCTTCTTCCCGGGAACTCTATCCTGTCTCTGCCCTTTCTGGGAGCTCACCAGAGCGCAAGTTGGTCATGGTGGAGGGCAACTGGAGGTAGGCAGGGTTGTGGGTGGTGACACCAATCTCAATGGAGCCAGCCCATTTGTCCACCATCTTGTCGATGCGCACCTGGAACACCTCCCCATCCCGTAGGGCTCTGCTACTTAGCACCACGCCATGATTGAAGTCATCGGTGGCACTGAGGGCACAGTAAGGAGAGACTTAGACACCTACATACACCCTGAGTATGCCAAAGTTAAACCCAGCAACGCCTGCCCAACACCCACTGCCCCAAGTCAACCAGCAACATTTCACATGCCACAAGGTTCCCCTCTTTTCTGTCTAGTATCCTCCTGACCAGATCCTTCTGCCTCCCACTTCCCCTCCCCCCATCCCTATAGAAGAGCCCCTTCTATAGGCTTCTCCCCACCCCATGGCCATACTGGGGCCTCAGGGCAGTGCGTCCCTCGTGGGTGATGGCAGCCTTCTGCCCACAGTTGGGGTGGAAGAGCAGACGTTCAGGTTCTGCTTGGGCAGCGGGAGCAGCACGGCGGAGAGCCCCCTCAGGGGATAATGCCCGCAGGATGGCATTGTTCCGGCGTAGACGGTCACTGTGGTTGTTATTGTGGACTATGGTCACCTTCACTGCCATCCCATACAAGTCCACCACACCATACACCACTGGGGGTGTTAAGGGGGTTGCTACGCCTGTGGAGGTAAATGATACAGGGATGAGAGTGAGGGAAAAAGAGTCAAATATAGGGAGGCTGAGCTTCAAAGAGAGGCAGATGACCAGGTATAGACCCCCACCAAAAGCCCTGGCCCACCCTCCGAGTTACCCCTTACCTTGATCGATGCCATTAATGAAGAAGTGTAGGGCAGAGTTGGACTTCCTCGTGAGACCAATGTGGTCGCCCTCCTATTCAAAACAGAAAAATAACAGTCTGGACTCCATTTACCATCAGGCTCCAGATTGCGGACCATGGTAGCAGAGTGAAACTCCAGGCTTTCTATCAGCCCAGTTCCAAAAAGTTCCTGTATCAGACCATCCTGAATACTCAAAGCAAGTCAGACACTGAGTTAAAGTTGCGAATATCGATTTGTTTAACTCACACAATTCATAAAATATTGATACATGCTACTAATAGGCTTAGTTTAGACATTATGAAAAAAGAAAACCTACCAAAGAAGATAGGTTTCTTGCCTCAAGCCACTACCACAAATGGCCAAACAGTAAGAGGAACTGAACCCATCTGACTCCAATCTGAGTGCCTAAAGTGTTGGGTGACTTGCCCTCTCAGAAGGGAACTTTAGACAAAAGATCCAGGGCCGTGCCCTAGGTCCTCCTCACCTGCAGTTCATCCAGACTGAATTCACAGTACTCTCGGCGGGTGCCCTTGCCGTTGGTCAGGATCCCACAGCCACTCATCATAATGGTGCCTGGGGGGAGACCGACACCTGGTTAGGGTATGAGCTTCCTTGGCCTCAGGAACCTCCAACCTTTGCCCCCACCCTGCTAGGAGCTGGTACCTGACTGGAGGTTGGTCATGGTGGCTGGATATTCCAAATTATTGGGGTTGTGGGTGGTGACGCCAATTTCAATGGAGCCCGACCACTTATCTACCAGCTTGTCGATGCGGATCTTGGGTAGGTAACAGCACAAGGAAAAGAAAGGGAATTAAACACAGAAAGAGGACCCTCAGCCCTCTGCTTTACCCCAGGCTCCCCCTTTCCAGTGTCAAGTTTCCAGCCCCATCTTTAACTCCTAGAGTGGGAGATGCCAGCCACATCGACCGCAGGATCTTACACACCTCAAACATCTCATTGTCCCGAAGAGGGCGATTGGTCATGACAACCCCATTGTTGAATTCATCCAGGGGTCGGCGGCGCTCGGCCGTCTTATTGTTGTTGCTGAGTTTGATGAGAGTTCCACATTTCTCGTGAAAGAGGAGGGCGTCGTTGGAAGTGAGGATGGGCGAAGTGGCAGCACCACTGGGCCCCAGCCCTTCCCCTGCTGGTGGGGAGCTCAGGTTCACATTTAGGAGCCCCCCATTGTAGGCAGATAAGATGGCATTGCTCACCACCTCAGACAGCTCCATGCTGGCAAAATCTACAGCAGCAAGATGGAAGAGGCTGACATGAGGCTCGATACCCTCAGGCCTGCCATGATATCTCCCTACCCCTCACCTGAGGTCCCTCCCTTGTCCACCTCACTTCCCACTCCCCTTCCCAGGACCTCCCCAAAGCCCTCACCATTATGCGACTCAAGGCTGTTAGGAAACGTCTCCGGCCGGGCCTGCGCTGGGGACACCATGAAGGCTGGGGACCAGGTGGGATGGGAGGGGAATAAGGGTTCAGCCCCTGCTGCAGGGCCCACAGCCAGGAGACACCCCTCTCTATCCCCTACTCTCCCCTACAACAGACTCAGGGGTCTGAGTGGCCCTACCCACACCCAGTCTCACTTGTCATTGCATCATCCCCATTCTCAGTCATTCCCTCCGCTTCCCACCCCACCACTGCCCTAGCTGTGTTCTCACCTTCATCCCCAGAGGTCCCCTGTTCAGCCAAGGCAGAATCTTCAGGGGGGGCAGAAGGCTCGAGGGGAGGTGTAGGGATGGGAGTAGGGGGGCTGAAGCCTGGCTCAGGGGGTAGCACGGTGATCTGGGTGCACTTGCCATAAAGGTCCACGACGGCCCAGACACGAGGGGGCAGACCGGTGGCGGCTACACCGCAATCCCGCCCATTTACCCAGAGCCGCAGCTCCCCAGCAACTGTGCGCTCCACACCCACACGGTCCCCTTCGCCAAGCTGGTCCAGGTCCTGACCATACTCCTCCAGCACAGAACGTCCATCCCTCAGCACTGAGCAGCCCGACACTACCCATGAGCCCCCCTTCAGCCCTGTAGCGCTGCTTGGGAAGTCCAGCACGCTGGGGTCCAGTGCCGTCACCCCAATCTCAATGGAGCCACTCCAGGAGTTGACCTGTGATAGGGGGTGGTGGACAGAGGCTCAGGATGGGCCACGAGTAGGTCTCCCACCAGCAGTAAACCACATTTCACCAGCCATTGCATCCCCCTTTTCTACCTCTCAGCTAACTGGCTTTTCTCTCAAGAAATGAGATACTAATCCCACAGGTAATTTTCTGGATTCAGGATTGTTTGAGCCCACCCTTGCCTGGCAACTGGGCTCTGGGTTCTGAACAATCTGTGGCTGCTCCACTGTTCCCTTCTCCATGGTGCAGCCCATGACTGCACCATGACTTCTGCCCCTGCCTCCTCTGACTTCCCTATCTCTGTGGCTCCTCAACCCATTCTCTTGTATGTCACTCTACCTACCCCCACTCCCACCATTTTCTCCTAGGCTCTGGTCCCACTCATCTTTATCCTCCTCCTGAATTCTATCCATGTGCCTGGCCTCCTCACTAAATCTCACACACACACCCCTCTCCCTGAGTATCTCTGCTCACCCATCTTCCAACTCAATCTCTAAATGTGTCCTTCAATGGTTTGTTCTTTCCTTGGTTATCTCTCTTTCCCACATTTCTGTCATCGCTAACCTCCAAATCCCAGAAATTGTTCCAGAAGGCCCAGTCCCTAGTCATTCTTCAGAGACCCCGGGGTCTTGAAGAAACTCAAAACTCTCCTTGTCTCCTCCTTCAGACTGATCATTTCGGCTTCATGCTCCCTTTCTGCCCACCACCCTGTGCCCTAAGGTCTGTTGGTTCCCTCTCAGTCCCCGCGATAAAGACTACCCTGGCTGTGCTACCCCGTCTGGTGCCCTCCCACCGCCCTCCACATGTCGGTTCCGAGTCCCCAGCTCCGCACCTTGCGGTCGATGCGGACTGTGAAGACGCGTCCATCGCGCAAGGGTTCCCGGCTTAACACCAGCCCGTGGTTAAACTCCTGGCCCGGCTGCTGCCGCCGCGCCGTTCGCCCACAGGCCGACAGGCTCACCAAGCGCCCAGTGCGCGGATGCAGCTCCCCGCCGCCGCCCAGACCCCCGCTGGACCCGGGTCCTGGGCCGCTCCCGTTAGGGCCCCCACCCCCGCCTGGCCCCGGCCCCGGGCCTCCCCCGGAGCCCCCACTCCCACCCGACCCCGCCGCCATCGCCGCTGACACCGGGGCCGCGCGACAGCCGCGCTTGGCGGCACCGTGGCAACCGCGGTGCACCGACACCCTGAGGGAATAGGACCCGGGGCTGGGGCCAGAAATGCTTTACGGCACTGCCGGGCAATGAAGCATCGTGGACTAGGGTACTAATAACTATACCACAGTGGGAAAAGAAGGACGACGGGGTCGGGAAGGTTTGCTTTACGGCACGGCGAGGTGAAGGAGTGGCTCCGAGAGGGATGAAAACCGGGGCAGGGAGTTTTTGCGACAGTAGGAGAAACGACTGCTGCAGGCGTCTTTACGACACTCTCTGCTTTGCGACAGCGGCACCGACGACCCCGCCCTCGTCAAGACTGGCGACACCTCGAAGGATTCGCTTTACGGCAAGAGGTGGTGTCTCCCCTTCGCGCTACACGCTTTAAAGCGGTGTACCCGCACCCTGAGAAAAGAATTGGTAGTTTTATAAATAAAAGTCTGCTTTTAACGCCAGTGAGACTGGATGTTTTTGCGATAGTGACGCAGTCCCTACACTTTGTTTCACATCTTTGAGAAGCAAAGCAGGTCAACTTTTGGGGTGGAAAGGTCCGCGGATGTGCCTAGGCAAGCCCACCTTGAACTCCAACCAAACTCTTAGATTTTAATGCTATGGATAAAGAATCCAAATAAATCTGGGCAGGCAGTTTCAAGCGGACAGCCCCCCACCCCCACCCCATAGCCTCCACTGCAATTAACAAGCCCCGGCCCTACTCTCCGTTGCTCCCTCTAAGGTTGGAGGGGTGTGACGTCACAATTAAGGCTTCTCGCCCCTGAACCAGGACTCCTGACTATGATTGGTTAATTCGGGTAAGGATGGTGATGGGGAGAAGGGCGGGAACAAATCTCAGACAAAGAAAGAAGTCTTGGGGTGGGACAAAAGGGAGGGGCAAGCGAAGGGACTGCTAGGCCGAGGTTCCTCTATTTAAAGTGTCGATTCCGCCCACCAGCGTTCCAGTAAGCCCTGGGAGGGGACCCGCGCCTCCACCGAGCTTCCCCCCGCCCCCGCGGTGGGGGCGGGTCTCGGGGGCGGGGCTATGAACAGGGAGGCGGGGGCGGGTAGCTAAGAGAGGCCCCCTGCTGGGGCCATGGAAAAGCAGAAAGACTTCGGGGCCGCAGGCGGCGTTAAAGAGGATTCCCGGGCTACCAGGGGAGTGCCAAGAGACATCAGAGGAGTTGCGGCAGGGCCCGGGATGTCCTCTGGAACAGTCTTGTTTCACGACCCCGTGCCTTCCCTGCACTCCGCGGGAAGCAGTGCTAGTCCCAGCCAGTCTTCCGGGGTCCTGAGTTCCGGGCCCAACCAGCACTCTGGGGAGGTTACAGGTCAAAAATTCTTTAGGGGCATCCTAAAAGGCAACGGCCCCATCCTTAGGCAAAAATCCCCCACTACGGAGCGGTAAGGAACCAGCTCTTCAGGAACGCTGTGCAGAGCCGGGAGGGAGGGTTCTGGATCTTGGAGGGGCGGAGCCAAGAGAGAAGGGGCAGAACCTGAGAACTAGCAGTGGAAGAAAGTGAGGGCAATTGGGTGAGAAATCTGAGATTCAGGCCTGTGGTAGAGCTTCAGTGTGACCCTAACCCCGGCCTCCCAAGCCACTGGAACTACCAGAGTAGAAGAAAAAGGCTTTGAATGACTGAGATAAAGGAGGGGGCTGAAAGTAGGGTGTTTTCTCGCTATTGTGTATCTTTCCACCACCCCAGAAAGTCTCAGCACTGGGATGAAATGAACATTCTGGCCACCTACCATCCTGCTGACAAGGAATATGGATATATGAAGGTGGATGAGCCTAGCACTCCTTACCACAGGTACTGAATCCTCAGTCCTAGCCCTTCAACCCATTCTTACCTATTCAAAGGAGAGAACAGGAAGGAGGCAGAGGGACTGGATGCTGCCTGATGCCCTCTTCTCAGCACCGCTTTCTCCTTCCTCTTCAGACTGCAGGATGGTGATGAGGACCTATCTGCGGGGTCCTCCCACACAATGACTCCTGAGATGCTAACAGAAAAGTGAGAGTCCCTGTTAGATATCAGTTGGGATGTGGGACCTCTTTCTCCCTTCACTTCTAAACTTGAGGGTCTGAGGCAGCTATGCTTTTTGATCTCCCAAATAGGAAGTTTTGCAATTGCCATCAATACCAAGTTGAAGGGGTCAGCTAACTTGGCCCTGTCCACCACTGCCCCCATTGTTGTTCTCCCTCTTCAGTGTCCCAACTAGTCTCCTCCCCTTCAGGTTTGCTACAATGGACAATTTCTACCCCAAGGGTCTCCGGCATGGTGATAACACAGCTTCAGAGTCTCCAGACAACTTTTCCAAGACACGTGAGATGAGGGTGGGGATTTAAATGGAAAGGGGAGGCAGAGTGAACTTTCATCGAGAGCCTGGTGGGAACCAAGTTCTTAAACTGGCCCACAGACTCCAGTGATTTTGACAAGCACCGCAAGACACACTACAATGAAGGAAAGTACCTCAAGACTCAGAAAAACCTACGCCCGGACAATAACAAGAACAGCAATAGGGGTAGTGTCAGTATGGACAGTAGAAGTCGAGGTGTGATGCTGAACACAGAGCCCAGGCCTGTGGAGAGAGGCTGGGCAGGAAGACTGACCACAGGAATCAAAGATGACATCCCAGCGACCAGGAACTACATCCTAGAAGCCAAGGGTTAGCGATGGTGGGCCCCATGGATTCAAGGGAACTATAGTATAGCACCTTCTCCATCATTGTCACCTTTCCTTAGTGGGCATGGACCTGGATCCCTGCTGTCTGAGAGGGAGATAGTGTTGGGAGATGATCCTGGAAAAGATAGGGCAGCTGGGCTGGGATCTAAGAGCATAGTCCCCAGGGAAGGCTGATTGGTGAAGAGGAACAGAAAACCCAAGAGAACCATGGGTCACCAAAGATTTTTTAAAGTGGGGGGAGGTAATAGAAATGAAATGAGAACCTGGAGTTTGAACTTCTCTCCTGTGGTGGGGGACCACAAAGGACACTTGGGGAACCTGGATCCCTTAGGTGGCCATAAGATTCAGATTGACTTGGGTGACTCCTCAGATTCCCCTACCTTCAGAAATCAGTCCCCAGCTTCGGCTGCCACCAAATCACAGAAGGTTGATCTGCAACGCAAGGAGTATTATAGCAAAGGAAGATACCTGAGGTGTTCTGCCCACCCAGAGGAGGACATAGAGGAGGACACCCAAGATGAGCAGCAGGATGGTGAGAGATGGGCCAGGTCAGCCTGGGGATAGGAAGGCTAAGCATTTGATGGGTGTCCCGACTCTGATCCAGTGACACTTCCAGGCTCCTCAAGCTTGCCCTTGGTGATTGAAAATTCCATATGCACTGAGGTCCGTCTGCTAGACCACACAGGAAATCCTTTTCAGAATCACAAGACCACCAAGAAATCCCTATAGGAGACAATGACCATCACAGCCTGGTGAGGGTACCAGACCACTATTTCACTGGCCCTGGCCCTAGGCAAGCTCCCTTCCACTCCTTTTACACTACTAGATGGGCAACGGGTAGTAACAGGGCCCCCAAACATCCTATAGTACAAGGCTTACATTAACTTTTTGTTTTTAAGATTTTTTATTTTTGCATAGAAGAACTGGGGTGTAGGCCAGAGGCGCAGGGCGAGGGGGCTGTGTGTGTGAGAGGATTCACTGGAGACAGAGTGGGGAACAGAACTGGAACTCAGACAATGACGGTGCTAGCGCTGAGACATAACCCTAGGGAGCCCCCACAAGGCCAACATTGTATAGAGAGGAACTAGGGAGGGGCCACTGACCAGGGAGGGAGAGGGGCTAAGTGGACAGATTGTACAGAGTCTGGGCCCCCAGAAAACCTCTCACCTGCCCCTTCTCTCTCCAGATGAAACCTACAGCTTCATTGGACTCAGGAGGAGGAAAGCAGACAATGGAAAATGTAGCCGTATGAGGATGGCATGGAGTTCAACCTTCTCTTGCCCTCACCACGCTAGGGGCGGACAATAAAGAAAACAAGAGCAGGAGTCTGTGTGCTGTGAATTGGGGCCTGCTCAGTCACTGAGGAGAAGGGGAAGAGGGAGGGAAGTTGACATACAGGAAACCGCAAGCTGGCAGAACAGAAAAGAAAGCTTGGGGTAGTCCACGGAGCTGGACTCAACAAGAGCATGGGAGTTTAAGAGACCCACCTGTAGCAGGATGACAATGATGGATGGGATTCAGTCCACCATCTTTAATTCTTTACAGTATTGGCTTTAATTCTTACAATCCGGAGGCAGGTGGGATCACACCCAGCTTCAAGATAAACTCAGAAATCAAAGAGCTTGCCCGGGATCATACATCCTCTAAGTGGCAGAATGAGGATTTGAACTTATCGCCACCAGGCCTCCAAAGTCAACCCCTAAAAGGAGGCAGAAGCAGAAACTAGGGCCCTCTATAGGAAGGTGACTCCAGACAGGCTCTGAGGGCTGAGGGCGGGCTGTGGTTTCTTTGATGACAGGCCCTTCTGTACCTAGCCACGCCTCGTTCCTGCCTGCAGAGTCTGGAAGTGAGGGGTGCGCGCTCTCACTAGGAGCCCCCTTCCCCTTGGGGAAAGTGTTACATTTCCTGAGGCTCTACCCAGGAGAGGCTTCTCTCCTCTTTTCTGCATCTTTGCGCCTCCTGGGGCAAGGAGCCTTCCATCTACATCCCCACTGCCTGGCCCCAGGGCCCACTGGCCCCCCAGTGATCAAGTGAAATGACCATCAAGCTGGATTTCGAGGAGTGTCTGAAGGACTCACCCCGCTTCCGGTAAGTGTGTGCAGGTTTCAGGGCAGAGGGAGGTGGGTCTGATACCCTATAGCACACAACCTTCCCAGACCAGATGCCCTTGCAGGGAGTAGGTTTCAGAAGGACAAGATGGAGTTTGTGGGCCCAAACAACTCCACTACCAGCAAACTGGGTACTCGGATACTCTCTACCTCCTCCTGCACATGGGGGGGCCTCTTCTAGCCTCTCTCGCCCCCAGAGCTGGCATTCCCTCCTCTCTTTCACTTGGACCCCTGCCCTTCCCCCAGCACCTGCTCTTGGCTTGGGCGGTTAGCAACTTCCTGCCCTCCCCACATCTACCTCATACCCTTCCTGCTGTGACTTGGGCCTAAAAACTCCCACACTGCAGAGAGAGCAGTGGGCAGTTCTTAACCCATCAGCTTTTTCCGTCTACCCTGTGCTTCATAACCCCAACACCCTGTCCACCCCCATGTCACCCCACCCCCCCAGAGGAAAGCAAACTAGAATGGACACAGGCTCTATCCCTGTGACCCCAGCCCTCCCTTTCCTAGGGCTTCGATTGAACTGGTGGAAGCTGAAGTATCAGAATTGGAGACCCGGCTGGAAAAGGTGATCCTGACTCAGAGGTGGCACAGGATGGGACTAAGATAAGAGGAGCCAGCCAGGGAGAACGTTGGAGTCTGAGAATGAATTCCAGGGGTTACTGAAAACTAACCATGTGGGGTAGATTTTGGGGTGGGGGACAGGAATACAAAGAAGTTAAAAACTGGTTCTGTTCCCTCTAGGAGCTTGAGAGCTTGAAAAATAAGACCCACTTGTGGACTTCACCTGCTCAGCTCTTGAGTCCTGCTTTATTCTGGGTCCTGGGCTTTGAGAGCAGCAAGACACTTTCTTTTTTTTTTTTTTAAAGGTTTATTTATTTATGCATACAAGAACTGGGGTACAGGCCAAAGGTGCAGGGAGTGAGAGGATTCACCAGAGACAGAGTGGGGAACAGAACAGGCAGACTGACTGAAATACACTGCTGAGGGGAGCAGCGGGCGAGTCAGGAGAGGTCTGTGCAGCAATAATCTTTCTGCCCCCAGGGAGCCTGTAGTAAAACCAGAGGACAAACCACTGACACACTTAAACACAAGACAGGAAGGCCTTCCCTAGCCACCCTATAAAACAGTACATGTGCACACACACACGGACATACACATACTCCCATCCCCCTTACCTACTTTATTTTCCTTTACAGTGTTTACCTCAATTTGACAAATTACATATTTACTTGCTGTGTTAGCTTGCTATTGCTGTGTAACAAATGATTATATATTTAGTGACTTCAAACAACATACACTTGTTATCGTTTCTGTGGGTCAGGACTCCAGTGTAGCTTAGGTAGTCCTTTGCTCAGGGCCTCATAGACTGCAGTCTCTTGTGAGGCTCAGGGCTTCCTTCCAAACGCATGTGATTGTTGGCAGAATTCAATGTCTTGCTGTTGTAGGACTGAGACCCTAATCTCCTAGAGGTTACCCTCTCTTCTTTGCCATGTGGCCCTGTCCCTGGACAGTTGACATCAAGGCAACTTGCTGCTCCGAGCCAGCAAGAGTGTCTCCATGTGCACCCTGGCAAGATGGCATCACTTCAGATCACTGTAACTGCAGGAGCACCTTCCACCACCTCTGCTGTGTGGCATAACGTCATCCTGAAAATACCATTCCAGCTCCTTTGCCATATTCTATCAGTTAGAAACAAGTCACAGGTCTTGCTCACACTCAAGGGACAGGATTATACAAGGGTGGGATTCATCGGGGGTCACCTTAGCATGTGTCTGTCACTTGCTGATTTTTTTTCTTTTTTTTTTTTTAAATAGAGGCATGTTTTATTTATTTATTTGTTTGTTTGTTTGTTTGTTTGTTTATACATGCACTGGGTACAGTCAGAAGCGCGGGAGGGTGAGAGAATTCACCAGAGGCAGAGCGGGGAGCAGAGCAGGCAGAAGGACCGAAGTACACTGCTGAGGGGAGCAGCGGGCGGCAGGAGAGGTCTGCGCGCCATGTGGGACCCTCCTCTGGTGGCCAGGGAGCAGCCGGGGATCGAACCTGCGTCGCAGAGGCCGCGGGCAGCTTCGCAACCCAGCGCTCAACCGCTGCGCCACCGGGGAGGCCCCTGATTTTTTTTCTTGTCCATTTTTCCCTATTAGAATTAAATGCCCAGATGGACTTTTATGTTTTATTTTTACTCAACCCCCAGTGCCTGAAGTTAGTAGATGAACAATTAATGCAGACATGTACTTCTTAATTAAACTTATAATTTTGAGTTCATTCTAGACTCAAAAGAAGTTGCAAAAAGTAATGAAGAGACCCCAAGTTACAGTCACTCAGCTTCTCTCAATAGCAGCATCTAACAGGACTATCCAGTCCTTTACTAAAGCCTGGAAAGCAGGCCTCCCTGGTGGTGCAAGGGATTAATACACAGCACATGAAGTTGTCTACAACCACTGCAGCATGAGTTCGATCCCCAGCCAGGGAGCTACCCACGTGGCGCAGCAGACCTCTCCTGATTTGTTCACTGCTCCCCTCAGCAGTGTATTTCAGTCAATCTGACTGTTCTGTTCCCCACTCTGTCTCTGGTGAGTCCTCTGGCCTGTACCCCAGTTCTTGTATGCATAAATAAAAACAAATCTTTTAAAAAATAAAAATAAAACCTGGGAAGTGATATGGACCCAAAGAACTATTTTATCTATTTTACATGTACTTTTTAAAAGCATTGTATATAATTCAACTACACTTTATCACGTGATTAGATTCTTATAACCAGCATTACATTCGAGATACAAGACTTCTGTCACCACAGAGGAACTCTTGTGCTGTCCATTGCAGTGATACCTTCCTCACCACCTTCTCTAATCTCTGATGGCCACTCATCTGTGCTCCACCTCTAGACTTTTGTCATCTCTAGTGTGTTAAATAAATGAAATTATACAATATGTGTCTATTCAATATTGACTTACCCCCACACTCAGTATAATGTTTATATAAGCTTGAAATTTATGTATCAATACTATAAATAATTATCAAGAATGATTTGTTCATTTCTCTGCATTGCTGAATAATATTCCTTTATATGGCTTTTGCCAGTTTGTCACTAGTTCAATCTACGAGAAATCTTTTATTTATTTATGCATACAAGAACTGGGGCACAGGCCAGAGGTGTGGGGGTGAGAGGATTCACCAGAAACAGAGTGGGTAACAGAACAGGTGGATTCTGCTGAGGGGAGCAGCAGGCGAGACAGGAGAGGTCTGCTGTGCCATGTGGGCAGCTCCCTAGCTGGGGATCGAACTCATGCTGCAGTGGCTACGGACGGCTTCACAGGTTGTGTCTTAACCCCTTGCGCCACCAGGGAGGCCCTGGTCTTATGAAAATTTTTCACTCAGACATACGGTGGACACTCCGTACCCCAGCTCTACACAGTGAGCTATGAACATATGGATTATTGTTCCTTGTCACAGATGCCCATGGTGACATCTGATAAGGTTTGATTGTGGCCAGTTTCCTGATCGTTACTGACCACTTTCAAGTCAAGTTGTATTTCCCTAAAGTCTTTACTAGTCCTCCAGAATGTTTGTCAGGTCAACAAAGTTCACGGAGCACCTATGAAGCCTATGCTTCTGAGCTCCTGCTGCTGCCCAGGATTTACTCACAGAAACTCCCAGGTGATGGTCTGTCCCTGGACTGAGCTGAGCTGATGCACACCACGACACTTGCTCAGTCCCACAGCTGGTGACTCAGGCCAGAGCCATGTGATGTCACCTCAGAGGCAGTATAGTTCCTAGCAGTATAAGGGCCAACGGTCAAGATCTCACTTTGGCTTCTGGTTCAGCCCCCTGGCTCTCTTAGAAAGCCCTGGCTTGGGCCAGTCACTATCGCCTTATTTATCAAGCCTCCTATTTGTCAGTTGAGGGGGCTGGATAGAATAGCCCCTAAGAGTGCTCTAGCATGCTGTTTTTGCCCTGTGGCCTAATAATATTAAAGAGGGAATATTTAATGAGCACAGGATGGGATAACTCTAGTGGAATTTCATACCTACCAAATAGAACACTTATTCCTGTAAGCCAGCCAGTGTGTGAGGATGGAGATTCTAGAGTGTTCTGGATCCAAGCAGTTGAGGCAGGGTAGGCAGAGACACATGGGAATGGACAGAGAAAGATGTTTTGGAAGTGAAGCTCACAGGTTTTAAAAAAAGGCTGGGAGGAAAGTTTTTCCACGCACAGAAGAGTGGGAGCAAAGCAGCAGAGATGAGAAGGCCCCTATTGTATGTTAGAAATGTGGGGAGCTGAGCTGGGCTGCAGAGGGGTATAGTGTAGTTGGGAAGGAGGGGTGCAGCCCTGGGGAAGAGACAAGAAGGGGAGATGAACCCGGTTATTGTGGCACACAGCATGACTCTCTCTTGCCCTTGTTGCTTTATAGCTCCTCAAGCTGGGCACTGGACTCCTGGAAAGTGGACGTCATTATCTGGCTGCTGGCCGCGCCTTCATTTTTGGCATTTGTGATCTGGCCCGCCTGGGTCCACCTGAGCCCATGATGGCGGTATGTGGAGGGTTGGAGCTGGGAGGATAGAGTCTGGGATTTGGAGAGATCCTATGGAAAGGAAGGGTGAGCCTGGGGTCCACAGGTGCTAGGCCAGGGCAGGACTGGGACTGTCATCTGCATAGTCGTAACACACTGGGTCTAGAGATGGGAGGGCCCCACCTCCCCATGCCTGGTACTCTTTCTCTGCCTTTTCTTGTCTAGGAGTGTCTGGAAAAATTCACTAACAGCCTAAATCAAAAGCTGGACAGCCACGCAGTAAGTAGGGAGAGGTAGGGCTCATGGGCAGGGGGAAAGTTGTCCATGGTCTTAACCCTCACCTGCCAATTTATGCTTCCTCTCAGGAGCTTCTAGATGCCACCCAGCATACTCTGCAGCAGCAAATCCAAACCCTGGTCAAGGAGTGAGTTGGGAGGGAAAGGGACCTTCTTTTCCAGAAACCAGCTCTCTTCCTGTTACCACAGGGTCCTCCTTGAACATAGGACTTGTGAGGTTGGGGTTTTCTGGTGGCCTAAGTACTGTCCCCCCATCCCAAGGATCCCCCTGGAGTTCCAACTCTACCTAGTGTGTCTGAAAGGCTTTGATTGGGCCTGCTCCTGGGTCTTCTCTGATGGGAGCAGGTGAGTGTATTTTTGATTCTCTGTTATTTCTTCACCCTCAGAGGTCTCCGGGGTTTCCGAGATGCTCGCCGGGATTTCTGGCGGGGGGCTGAGAGTCTGGAGACCGCTCTTACCCACAATGCAGAGGTCCCCAGGCGCCGGGCCCAGGAGGCAGAAGAGGCAGTAGCAGCTTTGAAGACTGCTCGAGCTAGTTACCGGGGACGAGCACTAGACTATGCCCTGCAGGTGCCAGCCCAGGCCTGTCCCCTGGGGTAGCGGGGCTTCGGTCACTTCAATACTAGCAAATCCCTCTGTGTGCAGTGGAGGGGAAGCTATGCACTCACGACTGACCTGAGGTCCTTTTGTTCCTTCAGATCAATGTGATTGAGGACAAGAGGAAATTTGACATCATGGAATTTGTAAGTTGTACTGGCGGCAAGAGTAAGGTGGGGAGGAGCCTGTTGATGTAGAACAGGAGGAAAGAAGTAAAAAGAGAGGGGGTCCTTCCTCAACTCTGTCCCCTGCCCACCTTGTCCCCCAGGTCCTGCGTTTAGTGGAGGCCCAGGCAACCCATTTCCAACAGGGGCACGAGGAGCTGAGTCGGCTGGCTCAGTACCGGAAGGAGCTGGGCGGCCAGGTAGGGCCCCAGGGAACAGGCAGGTGGTAGAGGGAGGGTGGGCTCTGAAATGACTCACCTGGTCTAGACGGGGGAGGGTGAGCCATCTAATAGGCCTTTCCGATGCCCAGTTGCACCAGCTGGTCTTGAATTCAGCTCGAGAGAAGAGGGACATGGAACAGAGACACGTGCTGCTGAAACAGAAGGTGAGCACTGTGACTGCAGGCAGGGGCAACCTGGGGACTTGGTCCTGGAGCACTTCAGTTGCCCTTTGACCCTCTTGTGCCCCCAGGAGCTGGGCGGGGAGGAACCAGAACCAAGCCTACGGGAGGGGCCTGGTGGCCTGGTCATGGAAGGACATCTTTTCAAAAGGGCCAGCAATGCATTTAAGACCTGGAGCAGGTGAGGAAAGGACACCCTTTTCCCTCAGCCAAATCCATCCAATGAAATATTTTTTGAGTGAGCCAAGCACGCAGAAAAGACAAAAAAATCCACCTTCATAGAGTGTACATTCCATCAGGAAGACATAATGAACATCACAATTAAGTAAATTACATATTCTGTTAAGAAGATAGAAATAGGAGAAACAATTCAAATAAATAGGAGGGAAAAAAATGGGCAAGGTATGTGGAGAACTGGAAGTGTATAGAGCAGCCCCGATATAAAACGGGTTCCTGGCTGTGGGTCCTCACCCGCGCTTAAAAGGGACTTATTAATACTCCACTACAGACACACACAAAAGGTTAATAAAAGGTTTATTTACAAGGGAAAAGGAAATGAGGAAACGTACAACTCAGGGAGAAAATAGGGAAATAAAGTCTTTAATGCGTCCTACCCGATCCAACGACCTGGAAACCCAAAGGCACTCTCAGAGCTGGCCTGACGCTGAGAGCTGGCAGAGAGCCAAAATGGGGGACCCCTCCAAAGCCCACGTGTCTGCCTTTATACCAACTTAGCTGCTTAACCCCACCCTCAGGTCCCAGCCACCTTCCCTTTGGTGGTGATGGGATTTGGAGTTCCCAGTGTCTTTGGCTTTGGCCTGGGGTGGGGGTGGAGTCCGCAAAGCCTGTATGGAATTAGCTTTAGGACATCCTTTTCCCCCTAACAGAAGGGGTTGCAGTTCTTTTTAAATGGGGTGGTCAGGGTAGACCTTAGAAGAAGGTGACTTCTCAATAAAGACTTGGAGGGTACCCGGGGGAAGAATGTTCTAGACTGAAGGAAGATCAGTACCAAGGTCCTGAGAAACCTGGAGTGTTGGGGGCACAGGAGACCATGGGTATGAGCAGAGGGAGGGAGGAGGAAGTTGGAAGAGATGAAATTGGAGCTAGTGGGGGTGTGAATCATGATAGGGCCTTGTTGGCTCTTGTAGGGACTTAGGCTCTACACTGAAGGAAATGGGGAACCACTGCAGGGTGTGGAGCAGGGTGGTAATCTGCTCTGACTCAGCTCTTTCCCCTTCTGGGGCCACTACCAGGCTAAATAGGATGTGTGCAAATTAGAAAACAGAACCCCTTCCCCAAGATAGTTCCATCTGTTAAAAAAAAAAAAAAGTATAGCAATAGACTTAATTCATTAGAAAAAGTATTTTACTGCCATCTGTTAGAAAATTGTCTTTCCATCTGCTGGGTTGTCCAAGATATAGCAGCACCCCTTAAATGTCCCACCTGCAAAATGCCCTCCCTCCTCTGGGGCATCTCATGAGATAGTCAGCCCAGGTCTTTCTCCTCTCAGCAAAACCTTCACGGGGCACGGGATACAACCTCTTTGCTGTCCCTATCCCCAACTTCATCCTGATGCTGTTCGCATCCATGATTCTGTTTCCACCTCCCCCTAGACGCTGGTTCACAATTCAGAGCAACCAACTGGTTTATCAGAAGAAGTACAAGGTGGGTAGGCCTGGGTCCTGGATGCCTGGGTCCTTGCTGCTGCTGGTTGAATTCTGTGTCCTCATCCCTTTCCCCACAGGACCCTGTGACTGTGGTGGTAGACGACCTTCGTCTCTGCACAGTGAAGCTCTGCCCTGACTCAGAAAGGCGATTTTGCTTTGAGGTGGTGTCCCCCAGCAAGTGAGTGCAATCCCCAGGAGTGATGCTTTGAATATTTCTAAATATTTTATCAACTGGAAAGGCAAGACATCCTTCCAGCATGGGTCTTAGAACCCCACCCCCCAAGTAGCCCCATACCTTAACCCTTTGGTGACTGGATTGTGGAACAGTTTCCGGGAAAGATATCAGGTGATGGAGATGATACATAGAAGGATATTACCAATATCCTTCTGGTACAGAAGTATTTCAATATGACCAGAGGCAGTTGAATACCAGCTGAATGTCAGTCTGCCAATCCTGCTGCTCCCCAGATTTCAGCCTTCTCCCTGCTCTCTGTCCCACTCCTGTCCAGGTCCTGCCTCCTGCAGGCTGACTCTGAGCGCCTCCTGCAGTTGTGGATCAATGCTGTGCAGAGCAGCATAGCCACAGCCTTCAGCCAAGCTCGCCTTGATGACAGCCCTAGGGGTCCAGGCCAGGTACCTTAAGGGATGCCCAGGGACATGGGGCACCCCTTCCCTAGACTACTGTTTCTTTCCCTTTCTCCACCAGGGCTCAGGACAACTGGCCATGGGCTCTGCTGCCACCTTGGCTTGTGGTGGTTCCACCAGGGGAAGGGAACCTGGGGGAAGCAGGCATGTGGTAGCCCAGGTGCAGAGTGTGGATGGCAATGCCCAGTGCTGCGACTGTCGGGAGCCAGCGCCTGAGTGGGCCAGCATCAACCTTGGTGTCACCCTCTGCATCCAGTGCTCTGGCATTCACAGGTCACTGGCCGCAAGCCAGCCCCATTCCTTTTGGCTACAGTGTGGGGGGAGTGGCACCTCAGATAGAACCCATAGCTTCCTCTCTTAGATCTTAACTGTCACCAGGCATGGTCTGTGCCAAGCCTGTGGTGCACAGATGTATTCGGGTAGGCCCAGCTACTAAGTGTCCTGGTGTGGCCAGGGTTGAGGGACACCCAGATGTGGCTTGACTGGAGGTTGTGTGTGATCAGAGCTTCTGAGGGTGGGTGGGGAAACTAATGGCACGAGGAGGTCATGAGGCCTTAACAAATCTGTAGTCTGTCTGCCCCCAAGTCAAGTGGGGAAGGAGGGAAGGAGAATGGCATGGAAAGTATTGTCTAAGCCAAAATACTATGAGAGAAGGGAGGTGACTGGAGAGGAGAATGGTCTTCAAAGGAAACGTAGGGAAAGAAGGGAGAGGAGGGTAAGCGAACAGGCAGAATCCTGCCTAAACCAGGTCAAGGCTACCTGGTTCCAGCCACCCTCCTGCCTGCTGGCCCAGTGCTGCCTACTGCTGCCTATGCAGCCCCTTGCCACCAAGCCTTGACAGGAGCAGCAGTAGCTCCCCTGGCTGCTGCCCACAGAGAACCTGACACTCCCACTCTGGCCCTTCAGGAGCCTTGGAGTTCATTTCTCCAAAGTACGGTCTCTGACCCTCGACTCATGGGAGCCAGAACTAGTGAAGGTGATTTGGGGTCTCATGAAGATCATGGGGTGGGAGGGTGAGGCGAAGACAGGCCTTTAGAATCTAAGGGCTCAAACACTCACCTCCTCCCCACCTGTTTATTTCTGCCTCTGCCTTGCCATCGAAGCTTATGTGTGAGCTGGGAAATGTTGTCATCAACCAGATCTACGAGGCCCGTGTGGAGGCCATGGCAGTGAAGAAGCCAGGACCCAGCTGCTCCCGGTGAGTTTGGGTTGAAGTCACTGGGACTATTCTCCTTGGGCAGAGGGAAGAGGATCTGAATGGAAAGAGAGAAAACTATCCCCTTTTCCCTTACCCTCCACTCAAGACAGGAGAAGGAGGCCTGGATTCACGCCAAATATGTAGAGAAGAAGTTCCTGACCAAGCTTCCTGAGATTCGAGGGCGAAGAGAGGGTCGGGGGACCCCTAGAGGACACCCTCCTGTGGCCCCAAAGCCAAGGCCAAGGCCAGGGAGCTTGAGATCCAAGCCAGGTACAGATTGTCCCATTCAGTGAGCACCTGCTGTGCTCTCACCACTGTGGTTGGTCATGTGTAGGCACAGAGTGTGAGACCTGGGCATTGTTCCCCTTGAGAATGTTGCAGGAACCAGAACATACCAGCCCTGGTTTTAAAAGGCAAGATTCCTGGGGGATTATGTGAAGAATGGGGAGGAGTGTGTAGCTGGAGTAGATGGGGAGGGTTAGGTAAGGGTTCAATAACATGAGAAAAGTCAAGAATGAGATTAAGCTATGACCTAAGATTGTAGCTTAAGACCTAAGAAAAGGTATGTGTTTGGGTGGAGCAGAAGGAGCTTCCCAGGCAACTAAGGCTGATCAGGGGTCAGCTCACCTGTGACATCCAGACAGTCAGAGTGGTTTTACAGGAAGAGGTGACACATGGTGTGGGCCATGTCCATACCTTAGAGGCACAGCACACACACACACACACACAATTCCACCTCCCACCACATTTCCCTGAGTCTGAAAGTCCTTCCCACAATTGAGAAGTGCCCATTCCCCTTACAGTATCAGGAAACTGTGCTAAGGGGTTCCTTCCCAGACTCATAATTGATCCTCTTACCAGAGTCTTCCTCTGATGACCTGGGCAGCCTGCACCCTGGGGCCCTGCTGTTTCGAGCGGCTGGGCACCCTCCATCCCTTCCCACCATGGCCGATGCCCTTGCCCATGGAGCTGATGTCAACTGGGTCAACGGGGGCCGGGAGAACGCCACACCGCTGATCCAGGCCACTGCAGCTGTGAGTATCCTGCTGATCTCCCCACCCCATCCTAAGGCTCCTTCTCTTTTACCCATTCTTTGACCTTGGGCTCAGCTTTTAGTCCTGCTTCATCCTCCCTGCTCCCTGGGATGCCCCTCACCCCAACCTTACGGGAATTGATTAAGGGATCGAGACTTGTTGCTGGGGGTGTGTGATTTGAAGGTAGATCACATGAGTTTGGATCCAGGCTCTCACCACTTACATTTAAGAACTTATCTGTCCCTTTGTTTCCTTACCTACAAAATAGGGGTAACATATCTCATAAGGATGTGCTGTAGAGTTAGCATATGAATACGTGTAAAGAGCTAGAGCAGAACCCCTACACTCCCAATTCTCAGACCTCACCCTCTGAACTGACCCCCACTCTGAAACATATTTAAAACTCCTCTAAAGATGCCACTCTCCCCTCAGCAGTGTATTTCAGTCAATTTGCCTGTTCTGCTCCCTACTCTATCTCTGGTGAATGTTCCCTCCCCCTACCCCCACACCTCTGGCCACACCCCTGCTCTTGTATGTATAAATAAATCGTAAAGATGCCACACTCTCACTCCATTCTCCACTTCTTAATGCAGAATTCCCTCCTGGCCTGTGAGTTTCTCCTTCAGAACGGGGCAAGTGTGAACCAAGCAGACAACCAGGGCCGTGGCCCACTTCACCATGCAACTATTCTTGGACACACTGGGTAGGGGCATCAGGGCTAATGGCCTTGGGAGGGAGGTCCTGACTGGTGAGCAGCGGGCTGAACCTGGCTATCTCCTTCAGGCTGGCCTGCTTGTTCCTGAAACGGGGGGCTGACCTGGGAGCTCAGGACTCTGAAGGCAGGGACCCTCTCACCATCGCCATGGAAACAACCAACGCAGACATTGTCACCCTGTGAGGATGCCTGAGGGGGCCCAGTTAAAGAGAAGACCTAAGCTTCTTAGACCGGGTCTGGAGAGGGAGGCCTCTGCAACCAGATCAAGTGAAAGGATGCTCCAAATCTTGCTTGGGATATGGGCGGAGTGGTGGGGGGTGTGCCTAGCCAGAGGATGGTGAGTTCATTCTGAGGCATCATTCATGCATCAGTATTGTTGTCAAGCATCTTTTAAGCATTACACCTGGAGGAAACAGATGAATAAAACAATGAAGCTCCAAGGATGGGAAGAAGGGTGGTATAGGGTGGGGGGTCATTAAGGAGAATGTCATTGATTTCTTAATTCCATCCCCTTTAGGCTAAGATTGGCCAAGATGAGAGAGGCTGAAGTGGCCCAGGGCCAGGCAGGTAAAGTACCCTCTCCAGGTCTAGTGTCCTGCCTAACTCTCTGTTTCTTGACCCCGATGACCTGTTTCCCTCATGTCCAGCTTCATAGATAACTCCATATTTATTCAGCAAATATGTATTGGGCACATGGTACAGGTCAAGCCTTATGAACAGAGCAAAGAATAGGGGAGGGGCTTTAGGCCTCGCCTGTCCCGACTCTGCTCTTCTGTGCTAGGGCCCAGGCATCCAGCCTCCACAGCCCTTTCTCCCTCTCCCTCAGGAGATGAGACCTATCTGGACATCTTCCGGGACTTCTCCCTCATGGCGTCTGATGACCCGGAGAAGCTGAGCCGGCGTAGTCAGGACCTCCACACGCTTTGATTCCTGACTGTAGCAGCTGCATCCCCAGCCCCTCCACTCCCTACAGCCTGCCCCTTTGCCATTAAATTCTCTGTATTTCTGTCTTTCCTTCAAAATTCATGTATTAGGCACCACTTGGGCACCAGGCAAGGCTTTGGGAACTCGGGTTTCCAGGGTGTGAGAGCACTTTGAAAGTTTGCTAGTAGAGTCAACCCAGGGGCGACGCGGGAGGGCTAAGGGGAGCTTCTACCTCAGCCCTAGCACCGGGTGGCCCCGGGGCGGGACTCGGGCTCAGGCGACGTGGCCAGACCGGTCGGGCCTGGGTGAGGCTGCTCGCGTGGGTTGGGGGCCAGCCTCCCCTTAGGGTGTGCTGGTTCCGGCCAGGATGGAGAGGCTCACGGCGGCCACCCCGGCTCAGAGGCATCCTTGGAATGCGGCAGCTCAGCACCCGCCAACACGGGAATTCCCTCCGGGAGAGACTGGGAGGGAACTGGTCCCCTCGCCAGGCTCGTCGGGCCTCGGCTCTCGCAGAAGTGGGGAGCCTGGGAGACTCAGGCCCCCGCCGAGTTGCAGACGTGAGGTCGGGCACACCTGGGGGCTGGCTGCCACATCCGGGGCGACGCGCCTGAGTCACCTTCCGGACCCCACCCCCGCTAGCGTCCGCTGGTCCAGCCCGTCCGCCCCGTCGCTCGGGTTCGGGACTCGCAGCACCCATCCCCACTCGGCCGCAGGAGCCCCGCGGGGGCGGGGGGCGGGGCGCCACGGGGGCGGGGCTGCCTCTTAAAGGGCCCCGGGCCGCTGCCCTTAGGCCACTTCCTGGGGGCGGAGAGGACTTCTGAGGCTGCGACGACACCCGAGGAAGGCGGTGGCTCTTGGGTCCCGAGACTCTCGGCTGTTTCCACCAGAGTTCCCGGAGCTTCCCAGTTCGGGCTGAGTGTGCTTCGTCGCTCCCCAAGCCGATTGAAGGTGCCGCCGCCGTCAGTTCCCGCCAGCCCCGCCTCCATCTCCTGGGACCCGAGCCGGGCCGGGCCGGGCCTCCGAGTGGCCCCCGGAGCTCTGCGTGGCCTCGCCCAAGGCAGTAGCGATCTGCCGAGACCTCGGAAGCCGGGCCTGCCTTCTGCTCGCCACCGGCACCTGCTGGTTGGATTCCGGAAACCCGCTGTCCGAAGACCACGGAAAGGAACCCCTGGTCATCCAGCACTGAACACGTCTGGACCGAAGTCGCCTTCTCTGGCTTCTCTTTGCTCCTTTCATCTGTTCTCTCAACGTTCGGAGATTTCTGTGCCGGGAAACTATCCCCTACCACCAAGGTAGTTGGGGTGAGCCCCAAATCTTGCCGCCTTGTTCTCCAAACTGTGCCTGCAACTCACAGAGTCTGAATCTTACCACCAAGTTCTGAACACTCCCAGGAAGTTCTGCCTATTCTTTTCTTTTAGTTGTCTCCTGTACTCCCCAAAATTTCCCCTCCTCCTGTATCCTCTTCGCCCCCCTCCTTTGGGGGCCCCGTGACCCTGAATGTGGGGGGCACGCTATATTCAACCACGTTGGAGACCCTGACTCGCTTCCCAGACTCCATGCTGGGAGCCATGTTTAGGGCGGGCACCCCCATGGCCCCCAACCTCAACCCCCAGGGAAGTGGCCCCTACTTCATCGACAGAGATGGCAAGGCCTTCCGACACATTCTCAATTTCCTGCGGTTGGGGCGTCTTGATCTGCCCCGCGGGTATGGGGAGACAGCACTTCTCAGGGCAGAGGCTGACTTCTACCAGATCCGGCCCCTCCTGGATGCCCTTCGGGAACTGGAAGCCTCTCGAGGAACCTCTGCACCCACAGCTGCCCTACTCCACGCAGATGTAGATGCCAGTCCCCGGCAGGTGCACTTCTCTGCTCGCCGTGGCCCACACCACTATGAGCTGAGCTCAGTGCAGTTGGACATCTTCCGAGCCAACCTCTTCTGCACTGACCCAGAGTGTTTGGGTGCCATGCGGACCCGATTTGGTGTGACCAATGAGGACAGAGCAGAGGGGGGTCCGCACTTCCGACTGGAGTGGGCCCCGCGCCCCACAGAACTCCCGGAAGTAGAGTACAGGAGGCTGGGGCTGCAGTCTCTGTGGACTGGGGGTCCAGGAGAGCGACGGGAGGTCAAGGGCACGCCAGGCTTCCTGGAAGAGGTGTTGCGGGTGGCTCTGGAGCACGGCTTCCGTCTAGATTCCGTCTTCCCTGACCCCGAAGACCTGCTGAACTCCCGATCACTGCGCTTTGTCCGGCACTAAGAAATGAGAACACCGCCTTCGGTTTGATTGCTGGGGATAGAAAATTGGGTAGCAAAGGAGATGAAGGCGCCCCCCTGAAGCCTCTTTCTAGTTCCTTCTGCCCTGTGAGCTGTGAGAGTCAGGGGCTCTACTTCACCTGACTGGAGCCCAGTCGTGGCAGAATTCCCAGACCTGAGCCCACCCAGGACTCCCAAGTAGTCCAAAGGTTCTGGACTGTTGCTTATTCTGGAAGGGGTGGGGAAGGTTTCCCTGACTTGTTCTTGCCTGAAGCTGGGGACCTCCTTTCCTTGGTTGATGCTCAGTATTCAAGGATCTGGAAAAGTGGGGATACCTCTTATGCCCAGCCTAGGCCTAATAGATCTCTGGAGGGACCCCGAGATCTGAGAATGGGGGATTTTGGATTGTTTTAATGTGGTCTTGTATCAGAGCTTCTCTTTACGGAACTGGGTGGCTTGACCTGGCCTGAACAATAAGAGGCGGGAATACTCTGGAACAAGGGAAAAGGTATTCTTTGCTATGTTTTAAGCCACCTACTGAAGGAGACAAGCTACACCCCCCCAACCCAGGTTGGTAAAATGAAGCTAGGAGACGCCCCATTAACTATGGGACTGGCGCATCCCTCTGAAATCCAACTGTTAAAAGATCCCATATTGATGGTAGGGCTGGCCATGAGGAGGAAGGTGGCTCCTTCTTGGGTCGTGCATGTGTGTGTGTGTGTGTGCACATGCTCATGTGCTCATGCATGTGCATATCACCCATTTTGTATGACTGATGTGTGGGTCCCTGACACCTTGCCTCCCATTTGTGTTACTGGAGATGGTGTCTGTATTGTTTGTTTTTTTTTGTGTGTGGTCTCTGCATGTCCAAGCCTGTTTGGGGTTGCCCAGCAACTGTTTTGGCACCAGGTGTGTCCTGAATAGATTGCAAATTACTAGCTTAATCACAAGGGGTGTGTCTGTGTGTGCATGCGTGTGCATGCATGTGCGCTCCATCATCATGCAAGCAGGAGGGGCCTGTTGGGGTTGAGTCACTGGGATCTTCCTAGTGAAAGGTTAGAAAAGTCCCTGGTCTTAGCCAGCCCCAGAGGTCTGTAAGGAACTCTTGGTTACTAAGGCAACATGAGCCTGTTGCTAGGAGATAGCTGGGGAAGGCCCAAGGCTGCTCTGGGCAGAGAGAAGATAGTTTGGAAGAGTGGGGGAGGATATGTGATAGGATTTCTGGGTCCTTGACAGGATGGGATACTCATACGGGACACTTCACTGGGAGAGTCACTGATTATTTATCACTGGTCATGATTTATAAGAAGAAAAATAAAATTGCTTTTGGAACCATAAACTTGTAAATGCTGGTGAGGCTAAGGTTAGGGGTGTTATTCCCCTTGCTGTAGAAGCCCTGTTTTTTTTTTTTCTGTCTATTGCATACTAACGATGTTTTCTTCTGGTTCCCAGTTCCTTGGGCCCCAGCTTTACCCCAGCCAGGGACAGAGCAGTGGCATTGTTCTAGAATGCTGTAGAACCTCCCTCTAAGCAAAGGGCTGGAACCATGATCACAGAGCATTCCAGATGGGGCGCCAGTCCCCCTCTACCACTGCCCCAATGGGCCTCATGTGGATACTGGCACTAGGTGGGGTTTTCCTGGCAGTTGCCCAGGCCTGTATCTTTTGCCATAGCTCAGACCGAAACTTATCTGGCCGCCTGGCTCGGCTCTGCAGCCTGGTTAAGGCCCAGTGGAAGGATTGCGAGGCTTCCTGGAATCTCTCAGCCTTTGCCTTAGGTAAGACCAGATGTCCGGAGATAGGCCCAGCAACTGTCAACCCAAATTGGGGCAGCATATGGCTCCCAGATGTGTCCTTCAGTTTCAGCTCTCTGGACACACTGGCCTCCCACTCTGGGAGATAGATCTTCAAAACAAGAGAAAGTCAGGAAAGACCCAAGAACCTCCTTCTGGGTGATGAGGGAATCACTCACTGGTCCTGCCCATCTCCACAGATGAGCTGTCCATGAACAAAGTCATAGAGAAGACTCACAGAGTCCTGAAGGTCATGGGTGAGGTTAAGGGGGAAGGCACAATCTAGGGGCTTGGATGGGCACCAGTGAGGGGGATGAGAAGAAGAGACTGGGGAGGCAGGGGAGGGTATAGATTAGAGGAAGTGCTGGTGTGAATGGTATGGAGGTGAACCTGCACTGTTGAGGCCCTGGCCAATATGGTTGCTCTTTTCCTCCCCAGAGATCAAGAGGTCTCTGTCCTCATTCCCTGTATATTGGCGATGGCTTCAAAACATCAAGCTCCCGGAGTACACCAGGGAAGGTATTCATTCACATGGGGAGGGATTAAGGAGTGCCAACGATCTTAGGCAAGGGGTTTGTGGCTGAGTGCCTCAGTTCAATTGCCCCCACCCCTCTTTCTCTTTCATTTCAGCTCTCTGTGCTCCTGTCTGCCGTGAGTAGAAAAGGAAAGGGGTAGCAAAACAGGTAGAAAAGGAAAGGGGTAGCAAAACAGGGAACCTTCCAGGTACCTGGCAGTTAGCACAGAGGAAGTGGGTACCTGGCAAGGTGGAGCCAGGGCCTCCCCTCCCCAGCCCTGTTCCCGCTGTTTCCTGTAGGGGGCAGCACCACCCTGTACAACTGTTCCACCTGCCAGAGCTTTGAGGTGTACTGTTGGCCCAGAAGGCGCTGCTTCCCAGGTCTTGACAACCCCCCTACCCCAGATCTCTGAGCCCTCAGTCTCCCCAAATGCCCACAGGTATAGGATCATTTGCCCAGAATCATTCACCACCACCTCCTGGGTTCCCTGCAGGAAGTCACGATCTCTGGGAAGCCAGGAGTCTGCTCCTCTCCATCTTCACAGTGGCTGTGCTCCTGGGTTTTTTGACCCTCATGTTGGAGTGAGTTGGGGGATAAGGATAGCAGTAGCCTCATCACCTCTGACCTCTTCAGTGCCTTCCTCCACCCATCCCTTCTCCCACTCCTCCTCCCCCCATCCTCTGCCCCACCCCACCACCACCCCCCTGCCCCCCCATCGCCCCAGCCTCCTTCCTATGCTTTCCCAGGTTTCCCATCCTCTGTCTTCCCTCAGGTCCAGGATCCTCAGAGCATAAGCTGACTTGTAAAGATGCTGACAGCCCCCAGCCTCCAGCTCTCAGGAGCTTGTACCCACGACTTCTGCTTCTCTTTGGGGGGTGGAGGTAGGAGCAGTCAGCCCCTTAGTTCCAGCCTCAAAGTTTCAGTCCTCCAGACCATGAAACCCAGATGTCCCCACAATCCCAGTGTTGATGGCCTTCAGGGACCCAGGCACCCCACAACTGGAAAGTTCCTCCCCTCCAGCCCTCAACCAATCAGACCGGCAGTCACCAATGCCAGGAAAATATCTACAGAGGAAAAAATCCCCTACACACACCACTCCCACCCCCTTATGTTTGTTCCGGGAAAGCGGGGGCTGTCTGCCCCAGAAGCTATGACTGATTGGGAATCCGGGAATGAGTGTTCTGGATAACTCCTTCCCTCCAGAATGAGACCACATCAGTGAATCCGCTGGCATGCTCTCCCTCCATTTAACATTGTGAAGCCTTGGCCTCCCAGAAGCTTCCCTCCTTCAGGCCCAACTAAACCTGCTATCAAATGGCCTTCACTCCTGCCTGGCCTCTTTGTGCAACTGGGGAGGTAAGAGGGAGGATGGGAGATTAAGTGTGGCACAGTAGTTTTCACTAGGGGTGATTTTGCATCCCAGGAGACATTTGGCAACATCTGGAGACATTTTTTTATTGCTTTGATGGGGGGAGTATATGCTACTGGCATCTGGTGAGTAGACACCAGGAATGCTGCCCAATGCCCTGAAATGCACAGGAAAATCCTCCATCACGAAGAATCTCCTTGTCTGAAAATCTGGGTAGTATGTAGTTGAGAAACCCTTGTGTTTAGTTCCCTTTCAGGAGTTTTTGATTTGGGACATGAAGAGAGATGGGACACAGAAAGAGAGGTTTATCTTCAAAGACAAGTCTCAGGCCAAGGGCCTCCACCTAGAAAGGATCCTGGCCCTCACCTAGACCAGTGGTTTTCAAACAGGTACCTGGAGACTTTAGGGCAAGGATTCTTACATTGTGCACATTCTACACATTGCGGTCACCTGGGCAGCTTTAAAAATTTTTCATGCTTGGGCCTCCCTAGTGGCACAAGGGGTTAAGTTGCAGCACTATGAAGCTATCCGCAGCCACTGCAGCATGAGTTTGATTCCCCACCAGGGAGCTGCCCACATGGTGCAGCAGACCTCTCCTGACTCGCCTGCTGCTCCCCTCAGCAGTGCAGTTCAGTACATCTGCCTGTTTTGTTCCCCGCTTTGTCTCTGGTAATCCTCTCACCCCCATACCTCTGGCCTGTACCCCAGTTCTTGTACGTATAAATAAATAAATCTTTTTTTAAAAATTAGTCATGCTGGGGCCCCATCTCCAGAGATCCCAAATTTAGTGGTGTCGTATGGGGTCTTGGTTAGTCAAACTTACAGCCCGAGTTAGGGCCACTGCTTTGGGGGTATAAAGGTCCTGGGTGGGTAGAGAAACACACTTTTAGCAGAGTACCTGCCATTTTTGTTTTCACGTTCTAGTCCAATTCCTCCATTTTATTTATTTTTTTTAAGATTTATTTTTTATTTATACAAGTGCTGGGGTACAGGCCAGATGCGTGGGAGGGTGAGAGGATTCACCAGAGACAGAGCGGGGAACAGAGCAGGCAGACTGACGAAACACACTGCTGAGGGAGCAGTGAGCGAGACAGGAGAGGTCTGCCACGCCATGTGGGATTCTTGCCGGCCAGTTGGGCTCAAACCCACGCGACAGAGGCTGCCGACAGCTTCACAGCGCAGTACTCAACCGCCTGCACCACGAGGGAGGCCCCTCCATTTTAGTTTTTTTAAGATTTATTTTATTTATTTATGCATACAAGAGCTGGGGTGTAGGCCAGAGGTGCGGGGGGTGAGAGGATTCACCAGAGACAGAGTGGGGAGCAGAACAGGCAGACTAACAGAAACATACTGTACAGGGGAGCAGGGGCAAGACAGGAGAGGTCTGCTGCACCATGTGGGTCAGCTTCCTGGCCAGGGATGGAACTCATGCTGCAGTGGCTGTTGATAGCTTCATAGTGCTGAGACTTAGCCCCTTGCACCCCTGGGGAGCCCCTAATTCCTCTATTTTCTACCAAAAATGTGAGACCCAGAGATTACTTGGGATACTCATACAACTCACCTAAGATCATACAACTCATTCATCCATTCTTCTGACAAATACTTAGTGAGTACCCACTAGGTGCCAGGCACTGTTACTGCCCAAACTGGGAGGAGAAACCACACCTTCTATCTGCCCAGGCCCCATAGCTCTCCTCTGGTCTGCAGAGGCTGCCAGCTGCCCTTTTATGGTGTTCCCTCATTGCAGGCTCAACATATTGGAATTGTCCTTGTTCTCACACCCAACACACAGTAGGTCAAGTAGCTGTCTCCGTTCTCAAAGGACCTCTATCCTATCTGTCCCTTCCTCCAGGCCCTGGCCCCCCAACCCACTCCAGAACCCTCTCACAGTGGACCCTAATCTCCCAGATGTACCATCTGACTAATCCTCAAAGTCATTTCACCCTAAGTGGCCCTATGGGTCTCAGAATTCCACCTCACTCACACCCTCCTGTCCAGTATCAAAAGACAGTTAAGACCTTGGGCTTTAGGGTTGGGCTGATTTCAAATCCTCCTGTGATTTAACTTCTCTGTGCCTGTTTCCTCATCTTTTAAATGTAGATCATATATTTCATTGATTCTATGGCCATTTCCCCACCCCCCATTTACATTTTAACATCTCTGGAGAATCCATCTTAAATTGAAGACATGTCATGGCATAATGGTATATATTATAATTGATGGTATCTTAAATTCAATGAAATGCAGCAGCACTTATTTTACAGGATTACTGTGAGGTCCAAATAAGTTCATATAAAATGTTTGGGACAGTGTCCAACATGTAATGGGCCTTCATTAAGTATTAGCCATTATAATCTCTTACTTAAAAATCTTCCCTAGCTCTTCCCTACCTACAGAATATAGACCTGGACCTTTACGCCGACAGTCAAAGCTCCATCAGTGGCTCCCCCATCTTATCTGGTCTTTAGCCCAGAGCTGTCCAAACACAAATTGAACTGGATTCTCCTCTTGAATGCCCCACAGACATCTCAGAAGCCACAGGTCCAAATCCATCTTGTTCTCGCCCCTTCCCCCCCCCCCCGCCTTTTGTGATCTCTCTCAAGCTTCATGGCAGTGCCAACCTCATAGACACCCTCTTCCTCTTGCACCACATGCACACTTCTCAGTAACTGATCTAACTTTATAAAATTTCTTGGAATCTGGCCCTCACGTGTCTCGAGCTTTATGTCTCAGTTCTGCGCCCCCCCCACAACCATACTGAATCACCTGTAGTTGCCCAAACACTGTTTCCTCATGTTTCTTTGCCCTTGCCCAGGCTTGTCCCTACACCTGGAATGCCCTTCACCTCTTCTGAGAAGCTTCCTCCGAGCCTTTGAGATAGAATAAACTGCCCCTTCTCTAGGCATCTCTCGAGAAGGGGTGGGGTGCTTTCACACATCTCCCCTCTACATCATGCACTGCCATGTAAAGCCACTACTTAAGGTTGTACACCTTTGTTTCCCCAGTTCCTGGCACATGGTAGACACTAGGAAGTGTCCCTGACAACTCCAGGCCTGTCTCTGAACCCTTGTGATGTAAGCTCCCCACATAAGTGCCCCATGAGCATCTGGCGCAGGAGGCTGGTAGGTTTCATTTTTTTCCTGTGCAGATACAGTTAACCTACCACACAATGACCAGAATGGTGTTTCTGAGTCCTTCGCCAAACAGCGGCTGCTGTTGTGTGAGTGTGACAGTTCTAAACAATGGCCCCAACCTTCTTTGATGTGCCTCGCATCTAGAAGCAAGGTCCAGGTATCTTCCCTTGAACCTGGACTTCACGACTGGTTGACCAATTAAATATGGCACAAGTAATAGCAGACCACTTTCTGGGCCCAGGCCTAAAGATACTGGCATACTCAGGACACTCACTCTGGAACCCAGTTACCGCATTATGAGGACGTCCAGGCTACATGGAGTATGCACAGGGAGAGGGTTGGCCAAAAGCCAGCATCAACCCAGACATGTGAATGATAATACAACTCCGGCTATTATGTCACCCCCAGACTTTCAGTTTTTCCACTCAAGACCCCAGACATAATGGAGCAGAGAAATAACATTCGCTTAGTGGCCAGATGCAATTTCTGATTCTCAAAGTCCAGGAGCATAATAAAGTGGTGTTTATGCCTTTATTTTTTTTAGATTTATTTATGCCCACAAAAGTGGGATACAGGCCAGAGGTGCAAGGGGTGAGAGGATTCACCAAAGACAGAGTAGAGAACAGAACAGGCAGACTGACTGAAATGCACTGCTGAGGGGAGCAGTGGGCGAGACAGGAGAGGTCTGCTTGCCATGTGGGTCACCACCCTAACCTGCCTGGCATTGAACTCGTGTCACAGTGGCTGCGAATATCCTCATAGTGCCGTGACGTAATCCCTTGTGCTACCAGGGAGGCCCTGTTTATGCCTTTAGGTGTTACTGTTCAACAGTAAATAATGGGAAGAGTAGGGCAGAAAAAGGAGCCCAGGACTTGGCACTTAGAGGCCCTGCGTTCATTACATGGCTGGCCCTGCCCTTCCAGCTATGTGCATGGAGAACACCACCTCACCATCCTGAACCTCAGTCTTTTTTTTTTTTTAAGATTTATTTATGCATACAAGAGCTGGGGTACAGGCCAGAGATACAGGGAGAGAGGATCCACCAGAAACAGAGTGAGGAACAGAACAGGCAGACTCACTGAAATGCCCTGCTGAGGGGAGCAGCAGGCAAGGCAGGAGAGGTCTGCTGCACCATGTGGGTCCAGCCGGGGATTGAGCTGGTGCTGCAGAGGCTGTGGATTGCTTCATAGTGCGGTGCTTAACCCCCTTGTTCCATCAGTGAGGCCCCTGAACTTCAGTCTTCCTACCTGTAAAGTGGAGTTAACAACAGCTAACAAGAAGGCTATGTGTCAGGCATCATCCTAAACGTTGATACATTGTATTATCTATATCTGTGTAACAAATTATTCCAGAACCCATTTGTTTAGGACAATAAACATTTACTATTATAATTTCTGTAGGTCAGAAATTCAGGAACAGCATAACCCAGTGGTTCTGGCTCTGGGTTTCTCATGGGCATGCAGTTCAGATGTCAGGGCTGCAGAAAAATCTGAAGTTTAATTGAATTTGGAGGATCAGCTTCCAAGATGGCGCAATGCTGTTGGGCATGTTGGTGTTGGCGTTTCGCAAGAGGCCTCAGCTCCTCAACATGTGGCACTCTCCCCATAGGGCCACATGACGTGGTGGCTGGCTTTCTTCAGAGCAATAGACCCAATGGAGCAAGGCAGAAGCCATACTGTCTTTTATGTCTTAACTTGAAAGCTGAATGCCATCCTTCCTGCAAAATCCCATTGATTACACAAATCAGCCCTGTTCATAGTGGGAAAGCAAATTGCATCCCTGTGAGGACGTGAAAGGGAATTTCATTGACAGCCATTCTGGACACTGGCTACTCCACATGTAGACACAGCTAATTCTCCAACAACCCCATAAAGGGTATATACTCCTTTCTCCTAGTCAGCTCATCTTGAAGATGAGGAAACACGTACAGAAGTGTCAAATAACTTGCTCATATTTATAGGATGGTAAGTAGTAAATATGGGATTCAAAGTAAGCCCAGATGTGAGGTCTAAGCTAGTGTTCTGTAGACTCTCTCATTCCATCTGAGACTAAAGGAATATGATGGATCTAAGGGTGCTTTCACTTTGCAAAACCAACCAATGGATACACTCAAGGTGATGAGCTGGTGACTCAAAAAACTAATGAGGCAGGGCCTCCCTGGTAGCGCAAGGGATGAAGACGCAACCTATGAAGCTGTCTGCAGCCACTACAGCAGGAGTTCGATCCCTGGCCAGGGAGCAACCCACATGGCACAGCAGACCTCTCCTGTCTCACCCACTGCTCCTCTCAGCAGTATATTTCAGTCAATCTGCTTGTTCTGTTCCCCACTCTGTGTTGAATCCTCTCACCACCTCCCCATAACTCTGGCCTGTACCCCAGTTGTTGTTGTTTTTTTTTTTTAAGATTTATTTATTTATTTATACAAGCACTGGGTACAGTCAGAAGTGCAGGAGGGTGAGAGAATTCACCAGAGCCAGAGTGGGGAACAGAACAGGCAGACTGACAAAATACACTGCTGAGGGGAGCAGCGGGCGGTAGGAGAGGTCTGTCACACCATGTGGGACCCTCGCCTGTGGCCAGGGATCGAACCAGCACTGCAAAGGCTGCGGGCAGCTTCTCAGCCCAGCGCTCAACCACTACGCCACCAGGGGAGGCCCCCCAGTTCTTTATGCATAAATAACTCTTTAAAAAAAAAACTAATGAGGCAAATGCAAATTGTGAAAGCAAGGGACCTTAGGGTCCCAGGAGATGGAGATGGGGTGGTGGAACAGGATGGGGAGGGGGACAGGGGTGGGATCACCAGGAGAATGCTTATGGGTTAGATTTAGTAACTCCTATCCCCATTACACTCAGCAAAGGAGCACCTCATGTCAAAAATCTCCTTTGCTTCACTCTACCCATATAAAACTCTGTCTCATTCACTTGTTCAACAAAAGTTACCAAGTACTTATATGAGCCAGGCTACTGGTCTTGGCATGGGGAACACTGCAACCCCAGGCAAGACGGAGCTGGGAGTCTAGCAGGGGCAGCCGACAAATTATTGGCAAATTCTACCAGGATGGGGTGCAAGGGGAAGAGATCAGGGCAGTTAGGTTTAGGTTTCCTACATTTAGCAAGGCCAAATTCGGATAAGGGTAAGAAGACTCTCCCAAGAAGATGGAACACAGTGGTTGAGTGCTGGGCTGTGAAGCTGCCGCAGCCTCTGCAGCACCAGTTCGATCCCTGGCCATGGCGAGGGTCCCACATGGCGCACAGACCTCTCCCGCCGCGCCCGCTGCTTCCCTCAGCAGTGTATTTCTTGTCAGTCTGCCTGTTCTGTTCCCCGCTCTGGCTCTGGTGAATTCTTTCACCCTCCCGTGCTTCTGACTGTACCCAGTGCTTGTATAAATAAATACAAAAATAAATCTTAAAAAAAAAAGAAGAAGATGGAACAGCTATACAAAGTTCAGAGGAAAGAGAGAGCCAAGATGCTGATGTACTTTCTTCTATTGAGGGAGAGAACCCAGTGATTTGAGGGATCAAAGCAGAAAAGGAGGCTATGTTGTTCTAATGTGGTTTGATAGGAGCAGAGAGGTTTCTGCTTGGGAATGGGCCCCACCCCACTCCACCTCACATAAATCCAAGAGTGGGGGGAGGGCACCTGGGTGCCCTCTGTTTATCCTCCAAGTTCTCTGCCCTGTGGGGAAAGACTTGGCCCTGACGGTGTGAATGTGCTCATCCTTCTGGGATACAGAGCCTGCAGGGCAGGGCAGAGGTTGGACTAAGACACAGAGAATGGGCAGCGCCCAGGTTTAAGAGTTAGCTGAATGCCCCATTTCACCCAAGGAGATGGTCCCTTAGGGTGGTTAGGATGGTCAAGTTCTCCCACAGCCTACCATCCTTTTTGGGCGAAGGTGGGAATGAGATAAACTTAGCTTCAAAATAGGAAATAAACAAGGAGGGAAGGAGGAATAAAGAGGCCCCTGATTCCCTGTTTGTTTTTTCTAAACCAAAGACAAAGGTGGGGCTGAGCCTAGACATTTAGTTTCCTGTTGGAGTTCAGAGGACCCAGGCCAGGAGTCCAATCAACAGCACCCTCTAGGGCCTCCCCGGTGGCGCAGCGGTTGAGCGCTGGGTTGTGAAGCTGCCGGCGGACTCTGCAGCACCGGTTCGATCCCCGGCTGCTCCCGGGCCACCGGAGGAGGGTCCCACATGGCGTGCAGACCTCTCCTGCCACCCGCTGCTCCCCTCAGCAGTGTACTTCAGTCCTTCTGCCTGCTCTGCTCCCCGCTCTGGCTCTGGTGAATTCTCTCACCTTCCCGCGCTTCTGACTGTACCCAGTGCATGTATAAACAAAAACAAACAAATAAATAAAACATGCCTCTATAAAAAAAAAAAAACAGGGCCTCCCCGGTGGCGCAACGGTTGAGCACTGGGTTGCGAAGCTGCCCGCCGCCTCTGCGGCGCCAGTTCAATCCCCGGCTGCTCCCCGGCCACTGGAGGAGGGTCCCACATGGCGCTCAGACCTCTCCTGCCGCCCGCTGCTCCCCTCAGCAGTGTACTTCGGTCCTTCTGCCTGTTCTGCTCCCCGCTCTGGCTCTGGTGAATTCTCTCACCCTCCCGCGCTTCTGACTTCTGACTGTACCCAGTGCATGTATAAACAAAACAAACAAACAAATAAATAAATAAAAAAACATGCCTCTAAAAAAAAAAAAAAAAAAAAAACAACAGCACCCTCTATCCTCAGCCTTCTCTCTACCCCACAGCCAAGTCCTAGGCAGGGTCCCTCGCTCTCCCCTGATCCTAGGAGGTAGGCAGCAAGAGCCTCTTCCCTGTGATCCTAGGAGGTAGGCAGCAAGAGCCTCTTCCCTGTGATCCCTGAACCTGCTCTCCTACCTTCTCCCAGCTCTTACTACAGTAAGCTGGTTCTGTCACTCCCCTGTTTCAAGCCCTTCAGTAGTCTCCAGAGTCCTCATGTAAGGCCCAAATGCCTGACTGTCCTGCAGGGCCCTGTAGAATGAATCCCACCAGGGCAGGAATGATGTTCATTCACCCAGGTCCCAGAACACAACACAGTGAAAACTTGCTGAAAGGATGAATTCATGCCTAGTCTGGCTGCAGCTGCCTTCGTATCTCCCCATGTGCTCTGCACACATGTGTTCATCCAACTCCCAGAGGGCTTCTAGTGCACTCAGATCTGTGAGGAAGTTGGACACTCAGAGGAATATTGGGTTTTTACATGCTGTTCCCTGAGGAAGGTCATGGAGTCATTGTGTTACCCACCAAGAACTTGGACAACACCAAGATGAGTCTCAAAAACAAGTTAAGTGAAAGAAGTCAAATGTAAATAGCAAACACTGTGTCGCTCCATTGATAATAAGGTCAAGAGAAGGCAAAATTGATCTGTGAGTTTTAGAAATCAGAATAGTAGTTACTTCTAGGGGATGATGAGACTCACTAAAAATGGGCACAAGTCCACTTTCCGGGATTACAGAAACATTCTGAGTCTTTGAATTAATGTATACGTACATTTGTTGAGCTATATTGAGCTACAGCGTTAAATATGTGTGTTAGTTACTGATTGTAAATTGTACCTCAATAAACATACCTCTATGTCAGCATAGAAAGTATAGCATGAATATCAATATAACATATGAATATAACAATGACAAAAAAGTCCTCAGTATGTGGATTAAATAGCACATCTGATATAACCAAGGTGCGATTAGTAATGAACTAGAAGATAGATCTGGATTGCATCATGAAAACACCAAGAATAGAAAATATGGAAGAGAGGTTAAAAGACATGGAGAATAGCACAAAGAAGTCTAGCATAGTTCTAATCAGAGTTCCAAAGGAGAGAACACAAGAAATGGAGAAAAAGCATTATTTGAAGAGATAACTGGCTGAGAATTTCCCAAAACTGATGAAAGATGTGGATTCATAGATATAGGAACTACGATATACTGTGCAGATGAAATAAAAAGGAACTCATGTCTAGGTTCTTTAGGACTATGAAGCACAAATGATGTCTCAAAACCCAGGAGAGGGCCTCCCTGGTGGTGCAGAGGGTTGAGCTCACTGCTGTGAAGCTGTCCACAGCCTCTGCAGTGCAGGTTCGATTCCGGCCGGCCAGGGAGATTCCCACATGGCATGGCAGACCTCTCCTGCCTCACCCGCTGCTCCCCTCAGCAGTGTCTTCAGTCCATCTGCCTGTTCTGCTCCCCGCTCTGTCTCTGGTGAATTCTCTCACTTTCCTGCGTCTCTGATCTGTACTCCAGTTCTTGTATAAATAAAAAAACTTAAAAAAAAAAAAAGCCAAGAGAAAAGACAAATTATCTGTAAAAGAATGACAATTAGATGAAGCACATTCCTTCACAACCAATATACATTGGTTATATTATATGACATTCCTACATTATCCCATGTACAAAGAACACACGGATGAACAAGACAGGCCCAGTTCCTACCAGGTGGAGCCCATAGTAAATCAAGGATAACACAGAGAGGGAGCAGTTACGGAGCCCAGCAGGGTGCCCTGAAGCATGCAGTATATAGCTGGCCTGGTTGGAGGGCAAAAGAATTGGCAAGAAAGAAAAAATATAGGTGGAACTGTGAACTATGAAGATTTTTCTGTCAATGCTGGAACAGCTCATGTATTCAGCAGTATGGGGCTCTAGCTGCTGTGCCCAGACATCCATCCTTGGGACAGAGGAGACGTCCTGAGACTGATGGCATCCTCCCTGGGACCCGTGACAAGAGGAAGAGCGTATGCTCGTCTCAGAGCCTTCTTCAAGGTCCTGGACTGTCTTTGCAGCCACAAGGCAAGTAACAGCACAGAGTCCGGGACAGCAGAGGCTTCGTGGGTAAGGGGGAGGGGGTAAGCCAGGATTGTGATCAGGAAGTGCCAGTGAATGGGGTGCGTGCCCTGAGGCAGGAGTGCTGCCCTTGGTCAACAAGACCAGGTGACCTGGCGGGATGGGGCTGAGCAATCACTCAGAAGCTCTGTAAACTCACCTTCCCCCCACCCCCGCCCCCCGACCTCCCGCGCGGCCGCCCCGGGGGGCTTCCCAAAGATTCTCTTCAGGGCAGCACACGGGACTGAAAGGACAGCTGCTTATCAACACCTCTGCCCTGTCTGCGCAGCCGGCACCCAGGCCTTCCACCAAGAGTGCTAGGGAGCTCCCCTCAGGCGGGGGGCAAAGACTACATCCCGCTCAGTCTCAGTCCCGGAGCCTGGCAGGGGTGGCTATCAGGTGCTTATTCATGGCAGGGGTGGGGCTCTGGTTAAACGAGGTGAAGAGTTTGGTGAGAAGGGGGATGGGGGACAGCACACAGAAGAGCAGTCTGGAGAGGGGTGGAAAGTTCTTGGGAGAAGGCAGGTGAGCAAAGGACAGGGAAAGGGAGCTTCTCGCCTCTGGCCCAGCGGAGAGAGAGACGCCCTCTCGGCTCACCTCTGCCCACCAGCCCCTGGCCAGTCGCCAGGTCCCGCCCTCCGGCCGCCTCGGGTCCGCCCTCCCAGGGATTTAGTCCCGACAGCCCAGGGCGGCTCCGCAGCAGCCGCTTCCGCCTCAGCCAGGTGAGGGTCCAGACCGGGAAGGAGGGGGTGGGTGGTTAACCGGAGCTGCTGTTGCTTGGGGTGCGTCCGGGGGTGCTGACTTGCTAGCCTCCCTTCCCTTCTCCTCCCCGGCCCTTCCCTTCTGCTTTCTCTCCTGTCCTGCCCCTTCTCACCTTGCAGGCGGTCTGGATATCCCAGAGTCCCGGGCTTTCTCCTTCCCCGCCCCCGCCCCACTCCTGGCTCACCTGTGGTTTCCTTCTGGGTTTCCGCCTGGGGTCCTCTGGCCCTCCTGGCTTAACTGAGTGGGAGGGAAGGGTCTAGGTGTGTGCAAAGGAGTGTGCAGGCGAGCAGTATCCAGACCACCTGGAGCTTTATTGAATAAAGATTGGCGGAGTTCCCTGAAGCCAAGTTTGATTGAGTGACTCAGGTGTGTGGGCAGAGTGCCAAACCTGGAGCTGCGCTCAGGTGGGTGTGGACTGGAACGTACACCTGGCAGCCTAGGTGGCTCTATGGGCCGTACCTGAGCTTAGTGTGGCCTGCAGTTAACTGCTGATCACAAATGTGGCTGGCTTGGGTGTAGAAGAGGCAACGATCCTGGGGTCTCTGGACTGAGTGGGCCTGCATAACAAAGTTCATGGACACCGTACCTTCATCTTCTTTGTGTTTGTGTGTACATTGGCATCTCGGCTCTGGGGCAATCTATGTTGAAGACAGTGAACTGCCCCGGCTCAAGTCATGCACGGGAGAGGGTGTGTGGCAGTCAGCCTGGGCGCTTCATGACGGCATACTGAAATGTCTCCAATTTGAGAGGACTTGTATCTGGGAATCTCAGGCATTGTTTACAGCATACCTGTAGGGGTGTGTGTGTGTGTGTGTGTGTGTGTGTGTTTGTGTGTGTGTGGCCATGTATTTGGGTACAGCAGCAGTACACCTTTGTGCACATACGTAAGTCTCAGGTATGGTGTATGTGGTAGACGGAAATGTGGCTGTCAAGGGGAGGTGTCTCAGGTACGCAGTTGACTCTTGAACAACATGCAGATTTGAACAGAATCCGCATTTATATGCAGATTATTTTCTATCATCGATTTCACTTCATGGATTCAACTATCTTGGATGTCATTTGGTTGAATCAGCAGATGCAGAAACACAGATTCTCATGCAGACAGCTCTAATGTAGACAGCCCAACTATAAGGCACTTGAGCACTAGTGGATTTTGGTATCCATGGGATCCTGAAACCAATCTCCCTTTGACACCAGGAGACAACAGTAGTTAAGTTTCTTTTTTTTTTTTTTAAAGATTTATTTATTTATGCATTTGAGAACTGGGATACAGGCCAGAGGTGTGGGGGGTGAGAGGGTTCACCAGAGACAGAGTGGGGAATAGAACAGGCAGAATGACTGAAATACACTGCTGGGGGGAGTAGTGGGGAAGTCAGGAGAGGTCTGCTGCACCATGTGGGTAGCTCCCTGGCGGGGGATCAAACTCATACTGCGGTGGCTCGGACAGCTTCATAGATTGTGTCTTAACCCCTTGAGCCACCAGGGAGGCCCTATAGTAGTTAAGTTTCTGAGGAGTCAAAAGTTACACTTGAATTTTCCTGGTTCTGATGTGTCCCTCCTACACCTGAGTGTCTAGTGACATACCTGTTGTCTGAGTGTCTCAGGAGCCTACCCTGGGCTATGTCTGGTGGAGAATGTCATCCTTAGGGGTTTCTTCTCCAGACATGCTTCCTGAGGCGGGCTCACCATGGCTGTTGAGGCTGCTCCGAGACCTCCAGCTGGCCCAGTTTTACCGACCCATCCTCGAGGAACTGAATGTCACCCGACCAGAACATTTCGACTTTGTAAGGGCTGAGGACCTGGATGGCATTGGCATGGGCCGGCCTGGTGAGGGATCTCCTTCCCCAGCCTGTTAATCACCATCTGCTCTCCACCCCAGCCCTCCTCTTGCCTCTAAATCCCTCTGCATCCTGCTCCCTCCCATCCCCATCCACCCTCACCCCAGACTACCCCAGCCCTCTGATTCTGGTCTCCCCCAGCACAGCGCAGACTGGTTGAGGCTCTGAAGAGACAACGTTCAGGGCTCAAGTCTAAGAACTGGGTCTACAAGGTATGTGTTTGGGGGCAGGGGTGAGAGGCTTAGAGGACCAGCTTAGACCCAGGAATGGGGTGGGCTGTGTGGCGAGGACTATGGAGGGTCCCTCATGCTTGATTTCCCACCCATTTCAGATCCTTGGGGGTTTTGCCCCTGAGCAGAAGGAGACTACTCCAATCTCAGACAGCCCGGTGTCCCTCCCTGAGCCTGAGGGAGGACTCAAGTGTCTGATCCCAGATGGTGCTGTGTGTAGAGGGGAGCTGCTGGGTTCTGGCTGCTTTGGTGTAGTGCACCGAGGACTGTGGACACTGCCTAGTGGCCAGAGTGTAAGTGTCCAAGGTGCCCCCACCCCCGCTGTGTGCCCTCTGTGCTCTGGCCCCCACATAACTGTTCCCTAGGGTGCCTGATAGTGTTTCCCCTGTTTCTCCAGGTCCCTGTGGCTGTCAAGTCCCTTCGGGTGGGTCCAGAAGGTCCTGTGGGCACAGAGCTGGGGGACTTTCTTCGAGAGGTGTCAGTCATGATGAACTTGGAGCATCCACACGTGCTGCGTCTGCATGGCCTTGTTCTGGGCCAGCCTCTGCAGATGGTGAGCAGACCCTGACTCGGGCTCCCTGGCCACCTCAGGGGCATAGAGGACAGAGGCTAGTGGGCAACAAGAGGGTGGGCGTGGAGTCCTGTGGAGCCCAGTCTCTGCTCACCCATGCGGTGCTATGCTCTGGCAGGTGATGGAGCTGGCACCACTGGGCTCCCTGCACGCCCGTCTGACGGCGCCGGCCCCTGCACACCCGTTGCCCGTGGCCCTGCTTTGCCTCTTCCTGCGGCAATTGGCCGGGGCCATGGCGTACCTGGGGGCCCGTGGACTGGTGCACCGAGACCTCGCTACGCGCAACCTGCTGCTGGCTTCACCGCGCACGATCAAGGTGGCAGACTTCGGGCTGGTGCGGCCGCTGCGCGGCTCCCAGGGCCGCTACGTCATGGGCGGGCCCCGCCCCATCCCCTTTGCTTGGTGAGGCATGGGGCTGGCAGGTGGGCTGTGAGGGTGGGGGTGGGGTCTGGAGGGCGTTAGAAATGCGGAGGGGGCTGGGACTGGAGTGTCCCGGAACGGAATCACTTGTAAATGACGACCTAGCTCTAGCGTGGAAGGACTACGTGGCCTGTACGAGCTCCAGGGGTACTCACGCAAGCCCGTCAACTCCGCTTCCGCAGGTGTGCTCCCGAGAGCCTGCGCCACGGGGCCTTCTCTTCTGCCTCGGATGTGTGGATGTTTGGGGTGACGCTGTGGGAGATGTTCTCTGGGGGCGAGGAGCCCTGGGCTGGGGTCCCACCCTACCTCATCCTGCAGCGGCTGGAAAAGGACCGAGCTCGCCTCCCTAGGCCTCCCCTCTGCTCCAGGGCCCTTTATGGTCTTGCCAGACGCTGCTGGGCCCCCCACCCTGCTGATCGTCCTAGCTTTTCCTGCCTGGAGGAGCTGCTCCAAGAGGTGGGAACCCCTTTCCTCATATACACTCAGTCTTTCTTCCCTCATCCCCTCCCCCATGGTTCCACACACAAGACAAACCAGCTTCTGGGCTAGGATATAGGATCCAGCTTTAAAGAAATCAGATCAGTCCTTCCTTACCTGAGAGTCCTGGGGAGGCAGCTTGGGGTTACATAGATACTGGCAGAGGGGTGGGGACTGGGGCTGGGTCCAAGAAGGAGGAGCAAAGAGCAGTAGATTGCAGTGGGTATTTGACAGGCAGAGGCCAAGTTCAATGTGGAAGGGGGAAATACAATAACTAAGATGGCAACAGTGCACATGGGCTGCTCTGTGGAGAGATTTGTAAGGCATGATAAATAACCAGAGCTAACATGTAGAACACCTGATCTGTGTAATATGCTGTGTTACTAAGTGCTTTCACTATCCTTATTCACTCATTTATTTTTTTAAAAGATTTATTCATTTATGCATACAAGAGCTGGGGTAAAGGCCAGAGATGCGGGGGGTGACAGGATTCACCAGACAGAGTGGGGAACAGAACAGGCAGACTGACTGAAATACACTGCTGAGGAGAGCATCGGGCGAGACAGGAGAGGTCTGCTGTGCCATGTGGGTTTCTCTTTAGCCGACCAGGGATCAAAAAGTGCTGCAGAGACTGCGGATTGCTTCATAGTGTGGTGCTTAACCCCTTGCGTCACCAGGGATGCCCCTTATTCACTCATTTAATCCTCACAATTGAGATCATTATTATCTCCATTGCACAGATGGGGCAATGGCAGTTTAAGTGACTTATCAAAAGTCAGACAGGGACCTCCCTGGTGGCTCAGGGGGTTAAGACACAGCACTATCAAGCTATTGTCAGCCACTGCAGCATGAGTTTGATCCTGATCCTGGGCTGGCCAGGGAGCAACCCACATGGCGCAGCAGACCTCTCCTGTCTTGCCCACTGCTCCCCTCAGCAGTGTATATCAGTAGATCTGCCTGTTCTGTTCTGCACTCTGGTGAATCCTCTCACCACCACCACCCCCAATTGGCTTCCTCCCCCGCCCCCACCTCTGGTCTATACCCCAGTCCTTGTATACATAAACAAACAAACCTTAAAAAAAAAAAGAAAAAGATAGCAAGTGGAGGATTTGGGAGTTAAACCAATTTGACTTCTGAGTTCTTTCCTAAAGCACTACCTTCTACTGTTAAAGGAGTTTAGCCTTTACTCGGAAGGCACCTGGGCGCCATGGAAGGCTATGAGCAGGGGAATTATAAGCCAGCTCTGCATGTTATATTGCTTTGGCGTGGTGCAAGAATGAACTGGAGGGATGATACTGAGCATGGGAAAACTAGGTAAGCCACAGTGGCTGTGAAGCAGAAGTGAGATGAAGAGACTTGGATGAGGGCTGAAGTAGTGGGGCTGGGGAGAAATGGAAAGGTGCTTGATGGGCCTGGGTATGCAGTAAATGCAGTTTATAGAACAACTCTCCCCTTGGTCCCCCTAGGTAGAGACAGGAGCCCCCCCCCCACACTTTGTTGCTCCCTGACCCCTGTGCTGGGTCCAGCTTGGCATGGAATCCAGGTGTGCCTCCCTTACTGGATTACAGCTGGGGGACAGGGACACTCCCACTCTGGGCCCAGGACTGAGAACACCTGGTATGGTTTGATTGATGGGTTCATGAAGAGAGGTGTCTTCTTTTTTCTCTGCTCCCACACATTGCCCTTCTGACTCAGGCCACAAACCTAGCCACTTTATCTCCTGTCTCTACAGGCCTGGCCTCCCGAGGGACATTGTGTGAGGGAAGTTACAGAGCCAGGAGCCCTGAGGATGGAGCCTGGTGATCCTATCACCATTATTGAGGGCAGGTGAGAGCCCCATGACATTCTGAGCCTGGACCTCTCTTCTCTCTAGCTTCTGGAACCCTGATTTTCTTCCTCATCCCCCCTCCTCTCCTTTCCCTTAAGATCTTTTTGTGTTAGGGAGAAAGGCTTTCCTTCCTGCAGGTAGACGCAGCTTGTGAGCTGAATGTGGGCCAGAGCCAGCTCCCATTCCCCCCATATTTGCTCCCACACCTCACCAGTGCCTCTTCCCACAGTCCTGACTCCACAACCTGGAAGGGCCAGAATGGTCGCACATTCAAAGTGGGCAGCTTCCCCGCCTCAGCAGTAACTCTGGCAGATTCAGGGGGTTCAGCAGCCACCCATCCTATCCACAGAAGCTCTCCTGCCCAGGGAGAACAACATTGGGGAAGCACAGATGGGTGAGGACCTGCAAGAGTAGGGGATGGAGCTGGGTTGGGGGAACCAAGTCCAGCAACTTCTCTGGATGAAAAACTTGGGGTGGGGGAGTGGGGTGAAGTTGGTGGGGTACCTGGATTGCCTCCCAGCTGGAGCTTCCATACTGGGTCTACTGCCTGGGGACACCAGAGGGATTCTTTGGGAAGGGATATGGATATGTGGGGTGGAAGG